>NW_027185403.1:20353865-20688865 GCF_022577435.1 Embiotoca jacksoni
GTCTCTCTGGGTAGGTGTCTGTCAGCCTTTCTGCCGCTCTCCCACTCTGCCAGTCCATGTCTCCCGGGCCCTCCGCTGGTGTGTACCTACTGTTGTTATATGGGGAGAGAGACACCATCATTGATAGGATTCAGCTGGGCTAATTAAGCCTCTTCACCGGCACCGTTCCCTGAACCACTCCCCCACTCTGTCCCTCCTTGCAGCTGAGCCAAACCATGCCCCACTACCACAACTTGTTTTTACAATTTTACACTTAAATATATATACCTATATAAACCTACACATCAGGTATTTTGCAACCCGAGACATTATGGCACCCTTTCTAATCCATTTACATTTTTCCATTTAAGCACTCAGCCCTGCTATTCCTCAAACTATTTGTTGTAAAAATGTCATAAGTAATATAAATCAGAGGAGGTTGCAAGCAATAGCAGGTAATGCTTTGTTTTTTTCCAGTCTGAGGTCATTTGCATCATCTTTGTTAGATCTGGTACAGAGCAGGGGCTTTTTTTTATATTAGAGGGTTTTGAAGGACAACATTTCTGCAAAAGAAGATGTACCGGATGATGAGGAATTCATTTGTGTTCCATTTATAAATCCAAGACCCAACTTCCTGGTATATATTAAATTAATCAATCAATCGATCAAACTTTATTTATATAGCACTTTTCCTACATTTTGGAAACAAAGTGCTTTACAGATGATTGACAGGCCAATAATGAGACAGCCAATTGTATACCAGAAAAATAAAAAAAACATTTAAGAACAAATTAAAAACAAATCAAAAGGAAAACAAGAGGATTTAAAAAACACATTGAGACCGATGCATGCAAGACGATAGAGACAAATGTAGACAATAGATTAAAAGCTAAAATAAAGTGGTAAAATAGAGTGCAATAAGAACAAAATAACTTAAAACGAGTATAATAGATGAGGACAATGCATTAAAAGATGAAAAGTCACAGTTACGAGAGATTAAAATGATATAAAAGTAGTTAAACATATGCTAAAAGGTTTGAAAGTGTGATGGAAATATATAAAGAAAAGCAAATAGATAAAAAAAAAATGTTTACAAGAGCCACCGCAGACCTTGGATCAAGTATAACACCATGGAGGCCCATTGTGTTTCATTCTGTTCTTACCAAACCTCAAATACAATCTATTGAAAAAAAATACAAATATTATACCAACTTACCTTCATGAAGACCTACAAGAAAACATATAGACAGTGGAAAAAGAGATCAAGATAATTAAAATAAAAATCTAGTCTTACTTTGATACATTCTCTGGTTTAAAATAGGAAGTGAAGAGCTTGGACAACATTGATGATGCTCGACCGTCGTACAGCATCTGTGAGGAACATGGAAGAAGCCACAGATAGACAGAGAGAGACAAAAAGAGAGGTGTACTGTAATGAATGAGGTAAACAGTGGAGGAAGACACAGACATGGAGCCAATGTCCTGTTGTGATGAGCAGCTATTTTTTTCAGCTCTCAAACAGTAATTAGGGAGTGGTGTCAGGTAATTATGAAAGTGTCTGGCTAATAAATGATGTGCTGCTGTCACCTGGATGGGATATATACTGACACCTGGGGGTCGAGTGTGTGTGTGTGTATGTGGCTGTGAGGCTGACTCTTAAACCCTTTGTGTGAGGAGACTTTATTAAAGTAGAGAAGAAGTTTCTCTAAAGTTCCGACATTTTGGCGATTAAAGGGATATTTTGATAAGTGTAGCTATTTATTTTAAAAGGGAATAGATTTTGTTGAGTTTGAGCATTTTGTGGAAGAAAAATATATTTTTTGTGGAGGGAGTGAATTCATCGGCAGTGGGAACATTTTTTGTGAGATGACGGTTCAAAGTGAAGTCATTTTTGCGGAGCGAAGCTTTGGCTAAGTAAGAACATTTTCTGTGGTTTTCACTTCAGCATTTCAGAGTTACTATTTAGATTCATTGTGAAAATATATAAAAATGAAATGTATTTTATGCTGACATATTGCTTTATAGTTTAAAAATGCCCTTAAAGGGATAAACTGGTCCTTCAAAATCAGAGTCACAAAGCAACATGTATTTATTACAACTAAACAGACACAACATGATGTGGCAATGATTATATGCCCAGCTGTTTACTTTTCATTGAGCTCTTCCCTTCTCCTGATGGAGAGTACAAAATCAGTTTGCGGATGTAATAAAACTACCATGGTCATAAAATCACTTCCCACACTGACAGCATTCTCGTATGTTATAGCCATTGATGTGTAGTCTGTCTGGTAAAGGCTTATTGAACATCCGGGACTCTGGTTGTAAGGTACTGTATATACAAATAAATCAACTCAAAATTAGAATTAGAATTATATTTAATTTACGGTACAATTTTGCGGTAAATATCTGGGAAGAGATGTAGCCAAAAGCCTTCTATCCAAATAGGTGTATGTGTAGAGTAGGGGGGCATTTGTGTTCCACAGGTTGTCCGATATGTGCAGTTTTTAGTTCAACTTCTATACTTGGACTAGATCATTTGTTTTATGTAATGTTTGGTGATTTGTTTAATTTCTCTAAAATATTTAATGGCTCTCACACAGGCTTTCTCTTTCTCCAGCTAATAAGACTTCAGCGCATAGATTATAAAATTCAATAGCTTAGCTCTACGTTAAAACGGAGCAAATATAAAAGGTAAAGGTCTATTTTGCTTTTCCGTCACACATAATGTTCCCGAGGTCAAGTATAATCTTCTTTGCTAATCTTTGCATTTGTCGTGGTACTTTAAAGATCAGCCTGACTACAGTGTTTAAATAGTATATAGTTTCCACTTAACATCTCAAAAAATGAAGAGCCCACATAATGAAAAGCCAAACATGCATTTTACAAAGGTCCAGCTCTGAGGGTTTAAAGATCCGATACTGACATGGCCACACACATTACAGCATGCTGCTTTTGCCTCAGGTGGAATTCCCTCAGTCCATGTCGGGCTTTAAACTAGAGCAACATTGAATATGCAGAATTCCCAATGATGTGAATCCCCACCGGCAGCAGTCGTTGATTATCTCATTTCAGCAGCAGACCAACCAGTGACAGCCAAAATGCTCGAGCGTGGTGCCCGCCAGTAAGGGTCGCCCACACTGACACGACACAACTGCCTTTGGCTGTCACACCACCCACTCAGTATTACTGAACAGAATTGTTTCCAATTGTGGTCTGCTACTGGGTTTTTGCTGCATTGTTTCACAGTTGGAATAGGGAATCCATCAACAACACACATATTAAGGGACTCTTCAGGGAGCCAGGGCTGTCCCTGTAGGCCTAAACTGGGGGGAAGTGGATGCAGGACACACTTTCACTGCTCAACGCAGCAGTGTTGCAGATATGTTTGACTCACTGTCCATGTACAAACAGGGACACTAGTAGCGCCAACTTGTTGTGTTTTCTTTTTTTTTTTACGTCAGCAGGACCGGGTACAATTATCAGCTCTGCAACACGATAGAATCGTATTTTTCATAGAAATCTCAATATTTAGTTTTATGAAAAATAACTTATTTTTTACATATATTTTACATGTTGGTCATAGTATTACTATGGCAGCCTCTTTATATAATGTGCCATATTCTGCAACCCTCTAAAAATGTCAGCAGCATGTTGCGTTAATAACCTATATGGCTTGGTCCTGGTACAGGGAGCTCCATGGTGGAATGAGTGCAGCATTGTTGTGCTTCATTATTTCATTTGTATTTACTAAGTGAAAAATAATTAACATTGCAGTATTTTCTGTGTTTATACTCTAGCTTCTGCAGTTGCAGCACAGCCTCCTCCCCCCCCCCGCTCCCCCCGGTTGCTCATAGCAAAAGGAAAAATGATTCAGGATGAGGTTATCAAATGTCACAGACCAAAGATAGAATGTCTTGTGAAAGCTCTTCAGCCTCTCAGCTGAGTGAAATGCCTGGTGGTTATTATTATAAATGTAATTAACTAATCGTTGGCCAGCGGACAGAAGCAGGTTTCTGACCAGAAGCTTGCCGTTCAGTTCCGAGAATGGTGATAAAAAGCAACACTTGTCTCTCCCTCATCAGCAGCCCTGCGGTGCTCTTGAGCAAGACTCTTGACCTCAAATGTCACAGTTAAGCTCCTCGGGGTCAAAATGAGGTTAAACCGGTCAGCCTCGACATGTCATATTATCCGGGTATTCCTATAAAGGAGAGGTTGTCAATCAGATATTGTTTTTAGTTCAGGTAGGATTCATCATTAATGCCTTATCATGCTTCTCTAGAAATGTATCCCGACATCACATTTAAAGTTACCAGATATGATTAGAAGACACCATATTCTTAAAAACCAAATTCATTTGTTAGTTGAACTTTGTATTGTTACTGCACATAAGTAAATGAATGGTTGTCTTAAGAACTAAGTGAAAGTGTCAAATAATAGCTAAATAATAGCAGTCCGTCCAACATTTGTCAGTTGCACTCAACAGGAAGTCTTTAATTGTGCTATTTAGGCAGATATTTCCCTTTGAGCTCCATACCACAGGACCACAGGACCTACTCAAATGCATGTTTGCAAATGTGCTGACTTGACATGGCATTAGAAGCCTTACTATGCTGTAGTATAAGTATAAGTATATGCATGTGTATATAAAGGGGCAGGTATATAAAGTGCTTTTTCATCTTTTGGGTGTCAATGATGCTGAACTATAAAGTGATTGATTAATCAATAAGAGGAGAATGTGAAGAAAGGGGCAGAGGTGTGAATAAGGGGGGAAGGTAGTGATTGATAATATGTAAGCCAGGGTAAAAAGAGGGGAGAGATAGAATGAGAAAGTCAACCAGTGATGGATTGACATTTGGTAAAAGACAAGCTAAAAGCCAAGAGATGTATTGCCAAAGAAAAAAAAAATATTGAAAAGGAAGAGAGGACAGTGATTGATTGGGGAAATATTACTTTGAAAAGAAAAAAGACAGTAAGATGGGGGTGCTAAAGAGGGTGGTGGGGGGGATGTATATCTTAGGACAGTAGCTGGGCATGTGTTCAGTTGTGATTGATTGTGCAGTGGTTTAAAAGTAGTAAGGTTTAAGGGCAGGATATGTTACATGCATTCAAAATGTCATCAACACAGCCAAACTTTAACATCCACCTCAGCCTTTATTTCTAATTACCCCAGTTTTATATTTGATCACATTTTGTAATTGTTCTGGGGTGAGGTGGAAACAGACCCGGACGCAGGCACACAGACTCAGGTACAGGCAGGATATAGTTCAAAATACTCTTTATTGTTCAAATGAGGGGGGCGGTACCTAAAGTCAAAGTCTTCTTATTCCTCCCGAGTTGGGAGGGCAACTCAACCGACTCTCACCCGGGGGGGGGGGGGGGGGGGGGGGGTCTGGCAGGACAGCTGGTGAGACAGCTGGCGGGAGCGTTGTCCGGTAGCACGGACTGTTAGCACTGAGCGCTGACTGGTAGCACTGAACAGGTACAGGTACTGGAGCTGGAGCAGGAGCAGGAACTAGAACAGGACCCGGGACGGATGGACGGATGGACCAATGGACGAACGGACGGTCAGACTCATTGGCGACAGATGGTGGGAGACTGGCAGTAACAGGCAGCATCTGGTCGAAACTAGACAGCATCTAACAGTAACTCACAGTATAGACCGACGCTCTCTGACTGCAGGGCAGATATAGTCTGGTGAGGTGATCAGTGGAATCAGCCACCTGCAGGTGGTGATCAGGACGAGTGGAGACAGCTGCTCCGACCGGTGAGGGGTGTGGCCACAGGAGGTGACAGAACACATGGGGAAACAATAACAAACAGACAGGAGAATGACAGAACACATGAGAAGCGACTGGGGACAAAACAGAGCGAGACACACCAGGGTCAGACAGGGATCCTGACAGGAAGATGTCTGTTTTCTTTCCCGTTTTGATGGCTGTTGATGTAAGCACTTCCTCTGCATTTACTTCATGTGTTGATACCCTCACTGTAATGCAAGATGTCACATTACAAGTTCCATCAGTACAAAATGCAAATCACACTCCTTTGCATCTTAAACAGAATAATACAACTCTGTTTCCAAAAAGTTGGGACGTTGTGTAAAATGTAAATAAAAAACAAATGCAATGATTTGCAAATCACATAAACCCACATTTAATTACAAATAGACCAAAGAAAACATTAAAAGTTGAAACTGAAAAATTGTCTTGTTTTATGAAAAATAGTTGCTAATTTTTAATTTGGTGCCAGCAACACGCCTCAAAACAGTTGGAACATTTCACAATAAATTAGGTTAACTGGCAACAGGTCAGTAATATGATTGGGTATAAAAAAAGAAGTTGAGAGAGGAATAATCTCTCAGCAGTGAAGATGATAAAATGAAATACAGTAGCAGTGTCTGTTTGGCATTCGAATTTATGTCAATGAACCCAGAGAACCCGATCGATGCAATATATGCCAACAGCCGTAGCGAAGGTCATAATTCAGACCTGGGACACGCTGCCTGCTTAGCATTTGCGTTACCTGTCACGTGCTGTGCAACTGTGCCTCGCATGCGTGTGCATGTCCATACTGACTGCTTGTCAGCTGCAGTCATGCGGCTGCAGGTCTTATCACTGACTCAATGAGTTTCTCTTTGATAATGACCATCAGTGTTGAATTTTTTTAGGTCTGACAAGTGATGAGTTGTAACCGAAAAGCAGGCACGTGATTTTTGTTTAACTTTGTACGGAGCGAGATACACAGACATTCACAGACACTCGCACCGAGACAGGGGAGCGATAAATCTGTTGATATGGACGCCGAAATGAAAACGTGCCATGCAGCAACAGGTAACGCACACGCCACGCATCCAGTGTGTCCCATGCCTAAGACATCATAAACACACTCTTTTCAATAAAGTGGTATTGAACATCCACTAACCTACTTACACATTATATTCATTTAAAAAAGGAGCTTATTAAAACTTCAGGTTTGCTTGAAGTTATTAACAAAGCCCAATTTTCAGTGTTGCAGATTGACAAAACCTATACATCGTATTGAACATACACATAATTTCCACTTTCATCATAGCTGTATAAATGTGAGTGTTCTACGCATATTTTCTCTTGGCAGAGGCTTCGTTTCACATCGACCCCATGCCGTTTCTATTCCCAAAACTATTTAATCATCCAGCTGAGTAAGAGAACACATTGTTTAAACGGAGAATCCATCTGTCATCAGTGAGCCCAAGCCCAACCCAATGATGACTTCCTCCTGTTACCGTGTCTACCTGCACTGCAGGTGTACACTTATGGCCATAAACTGACCACAGGTCAGCGTCCATGGTGTCAGTGCACACGCTGTGCAGCATAGTTTCATTACCTCCACAGCAACAGCAGTGTGTTACCAGACAAACAGGGAAACCATCCGCCAGCTGAGGTCTAGTTTAATCGCTGTGGCATTATGAGGACTCTCTGTCACATTTTGTGCTCCTCAGTAGAAGAACGGAACAACGTGCTTTTGTTTTATTCCTTGTGAGATTTATGCAAATTAAGTTGTGGCAAGAGCATGCCACTGCACAGATCAAACGGTATGCCAAACATTAATTGTTTTAGCTTTAAGCATGATAATAATAATAATAAACTTTATTAGTATAGCACCTTTCATACAAGAAATGCAGCTCAAAGTGCTTCACAGCAAGATAATTACATGCAGTGTTTCACATAAAAACAGAAATAAAAGAATATTTAGAAATATAAAAAAGAAATGAGATAAAACAGATAAAATGCATAAGAAACAGATAAAATGCATAAAAATGAATACAAGTAGACTTGATTTGGGTCGTTCCCTAGTATTGAATTTATGATATGAACGAGTGGAAAAAGCAGTTGTAGCAGTTGTACATCTTGTGCACTTTTCTAGAACTTTACTTCACACAGTCTATAATGTTACCCAGTCATACACTAGACATTAAATCTCCTTTTCTGCTGTGGTCTTAGTAAAGTCTTTAAGGTAGACTCCACCATGGGTTTATGTAATTCTCTGATCTTATCAGACCTGCTGGCCACGATGCATGAAAATTCCAAACATCATAACAGTGATTCTGAAAGTTCACACCCACCTGACTCGAACACCCCCCCTTAAAAGCTGCTGGCTGGAGTTGCTGTGCTCAGCAAGTTGGCTATGCTAGTGTTTTCCATAGATTAGACTGCAAATTAATATTTTATTAGCCAAATATTGAAATTTAAATAGAATAATAATATTGATTTTCTTCAGGCTCAAGACTGGATTTTCAAGGTGGTGCTACACAAGACTAGAGTGAAAAATAAGGTTTAGCATGTGGAGAAAATATATAGGCATATGTTTAAACATGACAAAAAAAGATGTCTTGTGCAGAGGATTTGTTAACCATGAGGATATACAGATGACAGTGCTCATCATCACTGCTGGGCAGTAATGCATAACTTTGTATGCATCACATTAATGCAATTACTCATTTCAGTTATCAGCAATGTAAGAGGATTACACTTTGACATTCACTTCTGACTTTACAGTGATTATTTTTTTTATTTTGAGGTTGTTTTATTCGCTTTCTCTCCAGGAGATAGATGGACCTTTTGGAGAAAGGTACCTTCGACCATGGTCCAGAGCAAAAGATTGAAATTTGATCCCATCAAAGTTGGTGGTCTAGGTCCAGATCCAACTGAACAATGGATCGGATTGTTTGCAATGTGAAAGCACTTTTTGAATGATACCAAGACTTTCAGAGCAATTACAGAAAGTTGAGGCAGCATATAATCACTCATTAAACAATAAAGAAAAAAGCCCTGCAAAGAATTGAAAGTGAGCCGCAGTAGCACATGGAAAGAGAAAGACAGCAACTGTAATTTGATCCGAAATAAAACGTAGCTTGAAAAACACATAAACAACTTTAAATCATTTTCAGAGTTTATTAAGTGCTGGTTGCACGCCATAATAATTATATGGGGCAACTAAATGAATCATTTTATTAATTTTTCCTCATTTAAACTGAAAAGGCTACTGGAAATGACATCACACCAGCGTCAGATGCACGCCGTCTACAAACCAATCAATGTCAAGCTTAGGGACACATGCAGATCCTACACAGTTCTTTAGTGTGCTCACAATATTGTAAATTGAAGCAGAAATGAACAAAATAGACACAATGAAACAAAAACAGGGACCTTGGTTTAGACTGTGGTCCCAGCTTTCAGGTGTTATGACGGCCGGCAGTGGCTATTACTGTATACCCTATAACATACAGCAGGGTGGACAAGCTAAAAGAGCATCATGGTACTTATTGTATCTGCATGGACATTAAACATAGCACATCATTGAACTTACCGGATGTAGCTCCTCTGATGGCTTTTAACTTTTCCCATCATTGTAATGAAGCTCTTAAGTTCAATGAGGAAGAGCTGCTCCCTGTCCTTACTACTGTGCTATTCCGGCTGTTCTATCTTCCCCATCACTTGCACTTTCCTACGCTGTCAAAATCCTTCTTTCAAAGTGTCAGCATCCCTACATTTGTCCAGTTATTTTTCTGCCTGCATTCTTCAAGCCAACCCTTTGATGTCTGACTTGTGTTTTTCAGACCTACTGATGTGCAACGCTCGACCTGTTGCTTTTAGCCTGTGTTTAACTTTGTATGAATATATTTCTTTAGTTTGCTCTTCATTTATAAAATATGCTGCTCCGCTGTCTGTCCACTTGTCCATGCCTGCAATTGGGCAAACACTGACTCTTTCATGTCACCACGTATAAAGCTGGATCAAGACACCCTGAGTTAATTTATAGATTTGATAACCACCTTCGTCTGAGTGTCTCGCAAAGGTTTTGTAGTTTTGTCAAATTTACAGTTGATATTTTGAACAGCACTTCTAAATGGTTGTTGCACTGTATAGTGAACTATGTAGTGAGGAAGTGGACATTTTCAACACAGCTCCAATGTCACAGAGGCACAATCATCACCATGACAACCTTAACCATTGCTGGCCCCATACAGCCGATGATGTGCTGTTTACCAATAATTGACTGGCATTTCTGTCACACTGCTGCTACATCCTGCTTCCACATTACATTACAAAACACATTGATTTACACACATTTCACCAGTTTTCACTGTAAATACAGCTTTAGAAAGAACACTTAAAGCATTCATATTAACATACACATGCCAAAACATATTGATTGACTTTAAAATTCACCTTTTGGAGCCCTTCAGATGAACTACTGTTTTGTTCAATATTGTTTTGTTTATCGCTGGTGATACTTCACACTCACTGCAACAGTTCCCATCATTGATCGCTTTATAATATCATCTCAATTAATGCTGCCAGACTGATTATGCTGTGTCATGTTAATAAAGCACTGTTGAACTGATAGGAGAGGGGCTGAAAAGAGAGAGAATGAGAGAATACATTAGGTTGATAAAGAATGGAAGTGTATCTACAGTGGTGTGAAAAAGTGTTTGCCCCCTCCCTGATTTCTTATTTTTTTGCATGTTTGTCACACTTAAATGTTTCAGATCATCAAACAAATTTAAATATTAGTCAAATATAACACAAGTAAACACAAAATGCAGTTTTTAAATGAAGGTTTTTATTACTAAGGGAGAAAAAAACATCCAAACCCACATGGCCCTGTGTGAAAAAGTGTTTGCCCCCTAAACCTAATAACTGGTTGGGCCACCCTTAGCAGCAACAACTGCAATCAAGCGTTTGTGATAACTTGCAATGAGTCTTTTCCAGCTGTGGAGGAATGTTGGCCCACTCATCTTTACAGAGTTGTTGTAATTCAGCCACATTGGAGGGTTTTCCAGCATTAACCGCCTCTTTAAGGTCATGCCACAGCATCTCAATAGGATTCAGGTCAGGACTTTGACTAGGCCACTCCAAAGTCTTCATTTTGTTTTTCTTCATCCATTCAGAGGTGGACTTACTGGTGTGTTTTGGATCATTGTCCTGCTGCAGAACCCAAGTTGGCTTCAGCTTGAGGTCACGAACAGATGGCCGGACATTCTCCTTCAGGATGTTTTGGTAGACAGTAGAATTCATGGTTCCATTTATCACAGCAAGTCTTCCAGGTCCTGAAGCAGCAAAACAGCCCCAGACCATCACACTACCACCACCATATTTTACTGTTGGTATGATGTTCTTCTTCTGAAATGCGGTGTTACTTTTACTCCAGATGTAACGGGACACACACCTTCCAAAAAGTTCAACTTTTGTCTCGTCAGTCCACAGAGTATTTTCCCAAAAGTCTTGGGGATCATCAATATGTTTTCTGGCAAAAACAAGACAAGACTTAATGTTCTTTTTGCTCAGCGGTGGTTTTGGTCTTGGAACTCTGCCATGCAGCCATTTCTGCCCAGTCTCTTTCTTATGGTGGAGTCATGAACACTGACCTTAACTGAGGCAAGTGAGGCCTGCAGTTCTTTGGATGTTGTTGTGGGTCTTTTGTGACCTCTCGGATGAGTCGTCGCTGCACTCTTGGGGTAATTTTGGTCGGCCGGCCACTCCTGGGAAGGTTCACCACTGTTCCATGTTTTCTCCATTTGTGGATAATGGCTCTCACTGTGGTTCTCTGGAGTCCCAAAGCTTTAGAAATGACTTTATAACCTTTTCCAGACTGATAGATCTCAATTACTTTCTTTCTCATTTGTTCATGAATTTCTTTGGATCTCGGCATGATGTCTAGCTTTTGAGGATTGTTTGGTTTACTTCACTTTGTCAGGCAGGTCCTATTGAAGTGATTTCTTGATTGAGAACAGGTGTGGCAGTAATCAGGCCTGGGTGTGGCTAGAGAAATTGAACTCAGGTGTGATAAACCACAGTTAAGTTATGTTTTAACAGGAGGGGGCAAACACTTTTTCACACAGGACCATGTGGGTTTGGATTTTTTTTCTCCCTTAATAATAAAAACCTTCATTTAAAAACTGCATTTTGTGTTTACTTGTGTTATCTTTGACTAATATTTAAATTTGTTTGATGATCTGAAACATTTAAGTGCGACAGACATGCAAAAAAATTGGAAATCAGGAAGGGGGCAAATACTTTTTCACACCACTGTAGTTGAGGTTTTGACCCTGAATGCAACATTAACAGCTTCACTCAATTTGATATGGTTGTGTAGAAAGAGAGTTGTGAGAAGCAGAGGTAAATAAAGGTAATTTAGAACTAAAAGTAGTTCTATCTCCACCAACCTCTCACTTCTCACCTGATGCTGGAGCTGGCTGCTCAATGACATGAAAAGTCGACAGCATTGGGTCCTCAGGGATGTGACACATGTAACTCTTGCTCTATGAATTTGTGTTTAAAGGCCTGTCTACGGTACTCTAATTTCAAATTGAAAACGCTCAGCCATGGTTTTGACTGCTTATTTGGTTCATGATATGCCATCATATCTCTATCACCAAGTGTCATGGATGATTCTTGTCATATGGTCTCAAAAATAGGAATAGCAGAGACAACCCGACAACGATGAAAGCTTTGTCCCATTCACCCTTCATCTTAGTAGAGGATGTTGTATGGAGCTATTTTCCTGCCAAAAGACAAACAAACAAATGGACCATCTTTTCAAATGCATTGCAATCACCTTTAATGAAGTAATGCATTTGTTGTGAACATTCAATAAGTACCTATTTAACAGATACACAACATAGTCTAAAAGTACAAAAAAAAACATGTCCCACCAAATTACTTTTGTCACGTCTTTGATTAATGTTGCTTGTAAAACATTTGTAAAATATGTTTTGTTTGTTTGTTTGAGAGGTTTCAGCAGGAAATTCGCTCTGTATTGTTGGTGCAACATTAACCCTGGATGTGACCTGTCATTAAAAAGCACATGGAATCAATAGTTGTCAAATCTAAGATACATGTATGAGGTTTTTTTTCTTTGGAAAGAAAAAATATTTTTCTATTTTTTTCCTTTTACTTCGTTAAGCAGTACTAGTTACCATATTTATTTCGTATTACTGCTTCTGAGCTGCTTTTGCCTATTTACTGTTATACTTTGGTCTGCATTCATGTGTATTACTGTATTGGTCAGCAGTCATCCAGTGAACTGTCGTGTCGTACGACATGATGTCTGTCAAACCATACATTATTTATACTTTATTGATAAAGTCAATCCGATATAACTATTAAGAATGCTGCTTTGGCCTTGAAGCTGCCAGCTGGCATCTGACTTTGCCCCTTCTTTTCTTTTCTTCTTTTATTTCTATATCACATATAATACTTTGTGTTAGATTGCACTAGTGACCCATCCCAATACGTTTGACAGGATCATGGCCATTTCGCTCTCATCCAGTCATAACATTGTCATGTAGCTTCTACCTCATCTCACAGTGACCGTCTTATTATCACGGTTGCCTTGATCTGTTATGGATCAAGTGACAGTCAGGGCAGCTTTTGTTATGGGGTGGAGTAAAACAGGACCCAAATGCAGGCTCACAGACTCAGGTGTGAGTTCAAAATACAATCTTTATTCCAACAAACAAACAAAAAGGTAGCACCTGCAGTGTCCATTTCCTTCCAAGTCGGGAGGGCAACTCAACCGACTGATCCGGGGAGACGCAGCCGGCAGGACAGCGGGCCGAACAGCGGACAGGACCGCTGGAAAAACAGAGTCTCTATTCTCTGAGTTGGGAGGGCAACTCAACCGACTGATCACTCCAACAGGTAGCTCTGCAGCAGGAGCAGGAGCAGGAGGAACGAGAACGGGAACGGGAACAGGACGGACGGGTGACTGGCGGTCCTTGCGGTGCACAACTCGCACTCGCAGTAACTCGCCGTTGTCTAGCTGTTGGTGGTGGTAGTGGTGGTAGTAGTAGTAGTAGTAGTAGTAGTAGTAGTAGTAATAGTAGTAGTAGTAATAGTAATAGTAGTAGCTGCTGGGACTGGTGAGGGGCGTGGCCATGGGAGGTGAGGAGAGGAGGACACAGAACACATGGGAGGACAATAACAAGCAGACGGAAATGAGGGGACACAGGAGGAGAGGTGGTCGGGGGCAAAACAGGAAAACAGGAATCCTGACAGCTTTCTACATCCAACATTTTCTGTTTTATCTTAGGACACACAGAACACTCCGGGTGGGTCAACAATTTGGTGGCCAAATGCCGATAACATTTTAAGTCTGTGATTTTCATGGCCACAGCAGGGTGTCTCTTTAGAATGCACTATTTCCCATCAGCATTAAATAAGAATATGCACAACAACAGATGTTGTACTATATAACATAGAGAAGCCATAGCGACAGGCGACAGAGTATTTACTGTTTTTGTATATACTTTTTGAAATGCTGACACGGGCGTCATACAGTATATAGGCATATTGAGAGGTTATTGCTTTTCAGTGCTAATTTTAACACCTGATACAGTACGTTTTTTTTCCCAGCTGAGAATGGAAATCGTTTGGTACTTTCGTATGAGCAGGACACAGTTTGAAGTGTGCACAGAGGTGAAAAAATATGTTGTTACGTCTTTGTATGAATCTTTTGAATGAGTCAGATTTACATGTGTATTAGGCCAATATGAAATGAGGGGGCCTGCATGCTGTCAGTATGTCATGCTAGTGCGCATGCTCTATCATTCACTGAAAGGATGCATATGCAACACAGTTTCAAACAATGACAGTTTCCTTCATTTTGGCTCGTTGCCTCTTAGTTCACTTATACACAAACTGGTTAAGCTGGTTCCAAGAAAATTAGAATGCTTTTGATGCAAAAATATTGTTTGACGCCTGATCACACCAGCATTTCAAAGCGCTGTCATTAACACAGAAAAAAGCCGACCAGTGGTTCAGAGGACCATACTCTTATTTCTTGAACATACCATGTAAACTTTCAACCATCTTGACATTGTCAGGATGGTTTCTAAGCACAACTGTAGTGCTGCTGGAGAGCACAACAGTAAGGAAATAACATGTCCACACTTCCCTTGATCTGGTGTACTGCCCTGTCTCCTGGTATCTCCTCCGTGCTCTTGACACTGTGCTGACAGACACAGCAAACCTTCTTGCCACAGTTTGCATTGATGTGCCATCCTGGATGAGCTGCACTAACTGAGCAACTTATGTGGGATGTAGACACCTCATGCTACCTCTAGTGGCGAGGGCACTGGCAAAATGGAAAAGTGACCAAAAATCATCCAGAAAGGACGAGGACAGAGAAAGGGTCTGTGGTCACCACCTGCAGAACCGTTCCTTTATAGGGTTGTCTTGATAATTGCCTCATTTCCACCTGTTGTCTGTTCCATTTGCACAACAACACGTGGAATTTATTCACAATCAGTGTTGCTTCCTAACTGGACATGTTGATTTCCCAGAAGTGTGATTGACTTGGAGTTACATTGTGTTGTTTAAGTGTTCCTTTTATTTTTTTGAGCAGTGTATATATTTAAGTGATTGAGGATCCAATCAACTCTAAAGCATATGCCATGCAATAAAGCCAATATAAACAAATTAAATGACTAAAGCTGTGTATTGATCAACTCAAAGCTTTGTGTTGCAATTTTTGTCCTCTTAAAGGTTAGGTTAGGTTAGGTTAGGTTAGGTTAGGTTAGGTTAGGTAGTTACTTTATTAATCCCAGAGGGGAATTTGTTTTCACTACAGCAGCATGCAGAAGCAATACGATAATAATAGAATAATAGAAAAGCAATAAAATAGCAGTAAAATAGCAGTAAAAAATATATAAAATATAAAATGCACAGTATATACAGTACAGTATATATATATATATTATATACAAACAACCAAGAAACACAGTCAACAGTGTTATTGTTATGTGATGGATTTAGCCAGAGGTGAGTTATTGTACAGTCTAATTGCGGTCGGCAGGAATGATCTTCTGTATCTGTCCTCGTGACAGCGGAGCTGGAGGAATCTTTTGGAGAAAGTGCTCCGCTGTCCCTGCAGCAGGTGGTGGAGAGGGTGGACAGGATTATCCAATATGGACAATAGTTTCCTCAGCGTCCTCCTCTCCACCACCTTTTCCAGGCTGTCCGGTTTGTAGCCGATGATGGAGCCAGCCTTCTTCACCAGTTTGTTAAGTCTGTTGGTGTCACCGGCTCCAATGCTGCTCCCCCAGCAGACCACAGCGAAGTACAGTTCACTGGCCACAACAGACTGGTAGAACATCTCCAACATCTCGCTGCACACGTTGAAGGATCGAAGTTTCCTCAAGAAAAAGAGTCGACTCATCACCTTCTTGTAGACAGCATTGATGTTGGTCTTCCATTTCAGTCTGTTGTCGATGGACACACCCAGGTACTTGTACTCCTCAACCATGTCCACATCCTCTCCCAGAACTCTCAGCGGTTGTGGAGCCATCGTCTTCCTCCTGAAGTCGACCACCATCTCTCTGGTCTTGGCCACGTTCAGGAGCAGGTGATTTCTTCCCGCCCACTCCACAAAGTCCTCCACTACTGCCCTGTACTCATCCTCCCGTCCATCCCTGATGCACCCGACCAGTGCAGAGTCATCAGAGAACTTCTGCAGATGGCAGGACTCTGAGTTGTACTGGAAGTCAGTGGTGTAGAAGGTGAACAGGAAGGAGACAGAACAGTTCCCTGAGGAGCTCCAATACCACTGACCACCGTATCAGACAGCACACTGTCCAGACGGACAAACTGTGGTCTGCCTGTCAGGTAGTCAGTGATCCAGGAGACGGTGGACGTGTCCACCCCCCCCTCCCCCCCCCCCCCACACACACACACCACCACCCGCAGCTTCTCACTCAGCAGCAGTGGTTGGATGGTGTTGAATGCACTGGAGAAATCAAAGAAAGTGATTCTCACAGAGTCACCGGTTCCATCCAGGTGAGACTGAGCTCGTTGCAGCAGGTAGATGATGGCATCGTCCACTCCCACACGAGGCTGGTACACAAATTGCAGAGGGTCCAGAGAAGATTTCACCAGCGGTCTGAGGTGGGCCAAGACCTGCCTCTCCAGCACCTTCATCACATGAGATGTGAGGGCAACTGATCGCTAGTCGTTGAGGCCAGATGGAGTCGTCTTCTTGGGGACAGGAACCAGGCAGTTACTTCATTACATATTGATACAAATGTCTACTCTTTCTGTATTTGGGCTTTTAGTGTGAAACATTTGCAAGAACCTGTTTTGACTGAAATTGAACAATCATACTTAAGATGAGAACTCCAGACCAAAGGTTGAACATAGCTTAATGAAATACATTATTGAGTATTGTATCCAAACCTGTCAGCACAGGGGTTATACAACCTTAGAAACAGCAACAACTTAACCATTTGTGCACCTGTGTCTTCACTCCTGCGGACGTTCACGTTGGCTTTCATGCATGATTTCATTTATTTTCATTTTCATTTAATTGTACAATTATTTTTCATGTTTTGGGACTAACCATGACACTATGCTTTCTTCTCTTCATGGCCAGGGTTTCTGGCCTCGAGTCTATTTTGTAAAAATTACACCAATGCAACAATGTTACAACCTCTGACCCCAAGTGTGTGAGTAGTCAGGCACATGCATATTTGTGAGTATAAGCATATGAAAGCCTGTCTACATGTGTAGGAATGTGCTCCGTGCGGTGACAGTATTGGTTGGATCTCTGTCGGGTCTCATCTCTTCCCTCGGGCTGAGCAGACCTTGTTGACTGCAGCCTTACCCTGCCTGGAGATCACGAGAGAGAGCTGAGCAAGCACAAACAGCCACCGAACACCCACACGTTCCTCTCACTTGCCCTCACACATCTAAAAATCATAGATGCAATCAGTCTGCATGCACTAAGAGCATTTTCACAGCAAAACACATGTCAAATGCAAGTCTGTATGTTCACAGCTGCATAAGGTTATGAAACATGGATTGTCACAGCGGGCTGCCAGGGGAACGAGGGCAGTGCACTCTTACTGTCAAATGCTATTGTTGTGAGGTGAGGTGTAACTGGACCCAAACGCAGGCACACAGACTCAGGTAACAGGTAGGATATTGTTCAAAATAGTCTTTATTGTTCAACAAGGGGGGTACCTCAAGTCTATATTTTTCTCCCTAGTCGGGAGGGAAACTCTATGGACTCTCACCAGTCTGGGCAATGTCTGGGAGGGTGCCTTAGACACAGCAGCAGGCAGACATACAGGCAGGCTGAATGCAATGGGGGCGTGGCTTCACCAAGGGAATCCCGAGGTCCTCCACAGTGAGCACCAACTGACTGATTACTGGAGTGACCAGGCAGCTCTGACTGGTAGCTCTGGCTGATAAGATTTGACTGGTATCCCCAGACATTCTCCCATCCAAGTACTAACCAGGCCCGACCCTGCTTAGCTCCGGAGATCAGCTGAGATTGGGGGCAGGGGCGGGGGCGGGGGTAGGGGCAGGGGCAGGGGCCAGATTGTGGAAGACTGGCAGAGACAACCTCTCACAGGCAGTCACTAGCAGTATGGACTGACACCTCATGACTGCAGGGGCAGGGCAGATATTGTCTGGGGAGGTGATTAGTGGAATGAGCCGCCTGCAGGTGGTGATTGGGGAGAGTGGTGGCAGCTGCTCAGTCCGGTGAGGGGTGTGGCCATGGGAGGTGACAGGAGGCGGGGAGAGGAGGACACAGAACACATGGGGACACAATAACAAACAGACAGGGGAATGACAGCACACATGAGGAGAAGTGACTGGGGACCAAACAGAGGGAGACACACCAGGGTCAGACAGGGATCCTGACAGTACCCCCCTCAAAGGGAGCCTCTCGGCGACCAGACTGGGCTGGACCGGGTGGGAGGAGGGGGACCGGAGGAAGGACAAGGACGGAGGACCACAACAACACAAGACACGAGTAGGGAAACCTCGGTGGATGGAAAACGGGCATGGGCAGGACGGGCTTGAGGGACCTCATCGTCCGCATAGCTGGAGACCGTTGGCGGTCCTTAAGCCTCATGACCAAATGGCTGATCTTGGGAGTGGCTCATGCAGAGTGATGGCTGACATGACCAATAACCTGATGATGGGAGTGGCTGATGAGGAGTGATGGCTGAAACCTGGGCTGATGTGATTTAACCTATATACTGTATACATGGGTGCCTGAGTAGTCAGTCTCACTCCTCCTCTGGGTCTCTGGTTTGGTTTGACTTGGTTAGGTTTCATTTTGTTCCTTACATCTGCACATGCTCATACACACTACATACATTACTGAGGAACTGACTTCACCCTTAGTTAAGTTTTTCTTGACTAAATTAATTTCACTTTAAATGATCATGTGTGGTCTCCACATTTTGCCTTTCTCCAAGCCGGGTCGTGGTAAAGTACTACCTGACAGTAGTGCGAGAGAGAAAATCACAGGAATACCAAAGTTATTACAATCGATGTTGATGCAGACATGAATGTGCGTATTCAATTTGATTTGCAATTTACAGTAATAGTTTTCGGACATTTTATTTAACCACAGGGAAGCTCAGTAGGAATCGTCATCTGGGAACCATATGGAACACCTTTTATGCAAATCCATCCACTAGATGTTGACATATTACATTGTTGATCAAAGTGGTGGACCAACCAATCAACAGACTGACATTGTCAGGCCTTGAGCCGTGCTCCAAGCATAGCTAAAAATCTGTCTACAGTGCAGTGCATGCTGACACTTAAAGCCCCATATTGTATAAATTCAGATTTCCACATCTTTTTAGATTATAAAGCAGGTCTAGTTGCCATATAAATACTGAGTGTCAAAAATACTTGGTAGTTTTGGTAGTTAAAACTAAAAAAAATTCTTATTACAGATTTCAAGATTGTAAATAAAACACCGGAAAACAGTCAAATATGGGACCTTATAGCAGGTTCTAAACTAAAACATTTGCATACAGAAATAAAACACATTTTATTCAGCAACACAAGTTAAGGAATCATAAAAAAATAAATTAGGATATATCATCTGGAAATGATTCATGTTCATAACAAAATAATTTGCAGTCCATTCAGTAGATGTTGAGATGTTTCACTGTGAGCAAACATTGATTAAAAGTCTGTGACTCAGTCATTACACTTTATCCTCTGTTGTCTCCAGATATCTCCTCATGCTTTGAAATACGTCAGTCTAGGACAAAGTGGTGTGATGGCCAAATAACTTTATTACATTACCAACACTACAGTCAGGCTATTATGGCTGAAAACACTGACACAAAACCAGGATGACTCACAATACTGAAACGGTCTCTTTACTGCATCTCTGAAACACACATTTTTGGGTAGCAGACATTAACACACATTAATGTAAGACCGGACATTAGCACTGCAAGAAAATATCACCATAATCGCATTCACTTCAATGAGACCAGAAGGTGCAGAAAGTGGTTAAAGTCTCCTGTTTGGCATGGAATAACAGAAGACAAATCTGTCATTTTCTTCAGAAAGAATAATACAAACAACTTTTAATCATATTTGTGAGTGGAATTAAAAGAGGAACCTAACTGTTTCTACCTTCGGCTATTATCTGTTCATCTCCATGTGAAATTGTGGCACTCATGCAAAAGGTCCGCCCTTTCAGTCATTAGACAGGCTTTTCTTTATTGTAACTCCTGACAGTAATAGCCTGCAGTCACCATCTGTAAGCTTTCTCCACACTAACATATTGCGACTATAGGTTTAATACTAAAAACATATGAAGGAAAAGAAGGAAATAAAAACAGAAGGGCCGTTGCCCTCACTACCCTTTTCCTCTAAGGATTATTTATAATACTGCACTGAGAAAAAATGGGAGAGAAACAGAATAGAAGGTCATAAAAATCAGAGTGCAGAAGCCTCAGAGAGTTCAGACATGTTTATGTGTATAGATACTATACATTCATTTAGCAGGTCTAATTTTAATGACGTACTACGGTAATGTACTATTGGAAAACCTCCCCAAATATTACAGCAAACTGTAGCGATTCACTGTGCAAGTTCAAATGATTAGTTCAGAGAATGTGTGCAACAATATAATGTAAATCACAAAGTACTGGCCAGCCTTGAGCCAAACTACAACACAGAACTGTCAGAGCACCACTGGACTCCCAGGCCATATTTCTGTTTTCAGCTGCCTTTAATGAACACTATTTCCCATGCTACATGCCCAGGACCGCTGTCAAAGGATTGCAGCCAGTTCAAACTTGTCTAACAGTAAGACAGACAGGATCAATCGGTGTCAACATTTTCAGACAGCAAATTTTGGATGTTGAAAAAATGAAATTAGAGGTGAGTGTTGATGTTTATGATATTGAAATCGGTTCAACAAAGATGTAAGTACAGCTGGGATTTTCCATTTAGCGTAAGTTTTTGCATTAAAACCAATAAGGTTTTCAAGAATTACTTGTGTAAAGGATGCTTGTTTTGTCTTAAAAAAGGGATAGTCAAATTCAATGACTCATTTCCTGTTGAGACTTACTTCAAGAAGCAAGCAGAACAGAGGCCAGACCCGACATGACTAAACCATCCATAGGTACAAATGTCTCATTTCATTTGTGTGTGTGAGTGTGTACAGTCAAATGTCATAACATTGTAAGCTGAAATGCCCGATCTCCAGCTGTGTGAGATATTTTGATCCTAAAATGCTCTGAAAAGCTTTTCTCACCAAGCTGTTTCCTCCACTGCTGTTCTAGCCAGGGGAGACGAGATTTCCTCTGCTCTGTGGTGAGTATGAGGATGCATCCTTTATTCACATCTTCATCACTTTTCCTCCACAATTTTGCAGCTATCGGCTAGAAATACCAACTGCATTCTTAATGAGATTGATATGGATTTTTTTTTAACTGTCATGCCAAATAAATACATTTCCCATTTAATGAATTCATACCTTCCTAAAATCAAAATGAAAACATATTGAGTAATTTTAGTAAACATAAGAAATGTTTATTTTTTTGTCTCAGCTGGATGAAGGGAGTTGTTGGTGTCTGTCAGCAGTTGAAGGAACGTGTCAAAGCCTGTGTTTTATCGACAGCAGCTGGGAGACTGCCCGAGTCTCGGTGTTACACTGTAGGGAACAAGAGACAGAATAAAGAAACTCGCACAGTAACATGTTATTGGCAAACGGCATGTAATTAGTGGTGTTGAAGAGTAAGGACAGCGGCAGTGTCTAACTGGGCCCAAGTAACATCATCAACAGCTACATGCTGTTTAATGTACTGCAGCTGAACAACTAATGAGCTGCAAACACTTCCTACATGTTACAGGTTTGCAATAACATATTCCTTTCGAAAGGAGAGAGAACCCGTGTCTTGTTTTTAGCCTTTATATTGCCAAGCCACCGATAGTTTTCAGTCAGTTTATAGTCTTTCAGTCAGTCAACCCTAAAAATGTTAGCTTAGTTTAGCCGACTTGAGTCTCTGAGAGTCCCTGTGACGTGTGATCTAGCCACGGAAGAAATTAATTTGTGACGACTGAAAATGAGCTCATAAAGTCTTTACTGCAGAAATAAAGTTAATTAATACGGTGGTTTGTTGTGCACACCTCATCCAGACGGAGCAGTGAAGGCTATGTATGGGGTCTGAATTATGTCATATGTTGTGTGTGCAATAAAACATCTCACAAGCAAATAATATTATTTCTCACATCCAGATATTAACTGGCACTCGCACGATATCGCTCCTCAGGTACGAATTCAACAACCAAGAGTTGTACAGTTAACTGTGAACGAAACCCAACAGGGAGACTCAGAGAATGGCATCTGCATGTGTTGAACTCAGCAATAAGCAAACGAAGCAATTAGAAGAGCGATCTAAGGACATTTCTATGTTAAGTGACCTGAGATGCAGTTTGTTTTTAATTGGTACTATATAAATAAAATTGAGCAAACAAAAAAAATTCTAATTTAAAGCAGCCAACAAACATGAGAGAGTTTCTGCTGGTCGAGTGCTGGAAGCCTTACACGCTCCAGAGGGTTAACTCTGCGCTCACAGTTGAGTTCTGCTCACACAGTAGTCCTAACTTTTGACCATTTGGGGGCAGAAACCAAGAAAGGCACTGGTCCTCTTTTGATTGGTCACTTTCAGTGCAATCACACTCACACGGCATCCTTGAACTCGACAGCTTCCATTTACTCAGCAGATAGTTTTGCTATTGTGAACAAGCTTCATTCATATATATATATTCATAACGTCCTCCTCATGTGGATCTCTATTCTTTCCTCTCATATTTTCTGTGAATAATGCAATAATATGGCTGGCCAGTGGCCAAACTGTCTGTCTGAGAGCGTGAAGGCCCTCCAGCGTTCACCAAGCACCAGATGAATCAGTGCAGTTTATTCATCCAAACAGCGAACAAAACACAACTTCCGTGTGAGTCAAGTCGTCACCATTTTCCTCAGTTTTACAAATACACAGTAATTAATTCAAACTTATTGAAACAAAAATTAATTAATGCTGCGTGGACAATTACATATCTACAGATTGTTCATGCTTTAAAAAGCCTTGTGTCTTGCTAGGATTTAAATGTAAAAAAGTGTCTAGGTGATTAGCCTACTAGTAATCTCTGACCTTTGTTCACCAACCCGGCCATCATATGTGTCGTTTGTGTGACATTAGTGACAGTGACAACAGGTGTTAGGAGGGGGGAGCTAAGCATTGTAAGGATGTTAAGTGTCATCGTAGACCACCTCTTCTGTTTACTGACCACTGTTCTAGTTTCACATCGATGGCTTCCCTTATTCCTCTTTCAAACTATTAGTCTTCGCTTGCAGAAATGTGAACATTGCTGTCCTTAAATGACTATCACACGTTTTTTTAGATGTAGGTTAACTTTTGAAATGCATTGGACCAACGCTCCTCCACTTCTCTTCTCCAATGTAGGAGATACAATATTCACAGTTATCTTTGTCTGGTTGAAATTCATTTTAATTTTTTGTAAGTTTTTGAAGATCAACTCATCTCTAACTATTGCATTTGTTTTTGTTTTTATTGGAACTCTTGCATGACGTAAATTTTAAAGATGTTCTATTGCCATTTAAGGTCTATTGAAAGATTCATGATTTCAACTCAAAACCTTGTTTGGATCCGCTACTGTTTGCACTGTTAAAGTTACATCATTACACGTCAATATAAACTCAAGTGTTTTGTATTTTAAAAAAAAAAAAATATCCATCTAGCTTTTCAGTTGTCAGAAAGGCTTCATTTCTTAACAAGGCTTTTATTGTGAAACATTAGTAGGAATGTGTTGTTACTGAAATCGAGTAATAACACGTTAGATGGGAAATTAGTTGAAAATAGCAGAATTATATTGTTATCTTTTAAGCAATCTAAACATATAGGCTATATTATGGATGGTTGTATGTAAACTTGCGACCACAGTAGTTACACAATCTTAGAAACGAGCCACAGCTTAACAACTATGTGTGCTTGTGTGTCCGCTTGTGCGTCTACTCCTCCTCACACTGCATCTCAAACTTCCAGTACAACTCAGAGTCCGGTCCTCTGCAGAAATTCCCAGATGACTCTGCAGTTGTGGGATGTATGAGTGAAACAGCATAGACAGTGTGCTTTGGGGAAATACACTTATTGTTTGTTATATTGCATGTGTTAAAAAGTAAAAGGACACCCAGATTTGTGTATTTTCTAGTCTGTTGTCATATCTTTATTTTCTGGATTCATCATTTATTCCCCATCATTCAACTTCGATTGATCCAGTTGATCGGTATAAGTTATCTGGAATGTGTTTATGGATTGGTGAGTTTTAACCATTTGATTCATTAAAGTATGATGCTACTATTCATTATCATAGCACAAGTGAGCTTTGTTTCAATGTTTCATTTCAACAATAGCCTACAAACTCCAAAGTTTCACACGTGATCTAAAAGGCTAACGTACTTATGGCCTGATTTACAAAAGGTTTGCGTTTGTAAAATCACATGAAAACTTCACACCACCCACAAAAAAATGTCCGAGCTGATCTACTAACAATGTGCAGTGAGGATTGCGTTTTTCAAATGTGCAATTTAACACACGTTGTCCATTTTGCCTGTTTGCCTGAATGCATATGTTGCCTATGATATGAATATATTTTAACTTGAACGTGCAAATTGCTGGGAGGAGAAATGCAAATGCATAATTTTAGCACCTGCAATGATATTTACTAAACCTGAAAGTAGAAACAGGAGAAGTGACTGCATGTATATTTTAGTACGACTGGAAGGCATGTAGTAATCAGATGCACAAATCAGGGGAGACGGTTGCTCTTATTGTGATGAGAAGGTGGAGCAGGAAACTAAAGAATACGTTGAGAACGTGGTTTTACACCTGTGGAGACATTTTTGGGATGTCAGAAGCTGAAATTATTCAGAAACATTGGCTATCCAGCGATGACATTTCTGAGTTATTGAATGAACTGAATGATGATTGACAGCCCAAAACAAGGAGGAGCCACAAAATACCAGCAATTAAAAAAACTTCTAACGACTCAGCATTTTCCTGCCTCTGCGTCATTCCAGCGTATCGCTGCTTGGACATCCCACCCTGTCCCGTTATTCAGGTGAGCTGTCCAAGGTCCTGAATGTGTCCCGCAGAATTCACAGGTAGCTTCATCAAGTTCACGAGCACTCGCGAGGAACTGAATGAAAAGTCACCTGCTCATCACAGAAAGATCTGGATCTGCTGATCGGTGTTTGTTAGAGGATCTCATCCACCGTTCCTCCTGTTTTATTTGCCGACGTTACATTACCTTTTTTTTTTTTTGCCTAATATCGTGCCATCTGCTCATAATTTCATCTACTGATCTTTTTGTTATTCCCTCAGCATTGACTTCCTGGCTGATAATCTCCTATATAGCGTTTTGTTCTTGTTATATTAATATTTATTCATTTCAATGGGATCAGATTTCCTTTTTCTTTTGCGGTCATTCTGTCACTTTAACACACGCAAATACCTCATTTGTACAGCAATTTGTACCTGATATCAAAGACAGAATTACTCTCAGTAAATCACCCTCACAACGGGTGCAAAATAAATGTGCAAACTTTTGGAATAAACGTGCCATTCAGTACCCTTTATTTGAGATCTTACTAAATCAGGCCCTTAGTTCCTTTTGTACTTTCAGTCAAACTTTGTCCAAGATAAGATCCATCCAAAACTGATAAAAGAACATCGAGGCCTACTTAAAAATGTGTCCTTAATTTAAAGAGAAATAATCGCCACAGGCTGAAGGAGCCTGATAGTGCAACAGCTGTTTTATCAGCAATTGAACTACTTAGGATTAATCTAACATTGAAGGGGGGATTTCACTGCCCCTTACACAGGCTACACTGCCTTGTTTTACATTTGCAGCAAATCAAACTGCACTTTATATCTTGTAATACTGTCCGTGGCTGGCTCCCATCTCCCCATTGTAAATGTTCATATTTAGCCCACAGCATTCTGAGAATAGCATAATTTGAAGGTGATGCTGAGTATCGAACCTTTGAGCACGCATGAGAGCATTACTTCCATCAGAAAAACCACAGGTCCAGAGCCAATGTTGTTACACATACTGTAGATAAAATCAATGAACCAATAAGTGGAAATCACTGTTCAGAGCTCCGGCTTAGCTGCACAAGCAAATTCAGATAAATGATCAGATAAATATGGTCCATCAACCCTTAAATGCACACCTTAGGTCATTAGCAACATGGTACACACCGGCCTGTCCAAAATAATTTAATTCAACTCATCTCAGATCGCTTCTTCAATCTAATCATCTTTAACAATGTTCAGGTGTCAAAACATAAAAAAGAGGAAAACATACTACACTTTCAAATGTTGCTATCTGTAAGGTATGTGAAAATCTTTAGAACAATGTTTTTTCCCCATGGTATGCTGGATTCAAGTGTTACCAGGTAAAGTTGTTTGTTTTTGACAGTGGTGGGAAGTAGCTAAGCACTGTACATTTACTTATGGCACTGTACTTAAGTACAATTTAAAGGTATATTAGAGCATTTCCATTTGACACTACTTTATACTTCTACTCCACTACATTCCAGAGGGCAATATTGTGCTTTCTTCTCTTCCTCATTTATTTGACAGCTTTTGTTATTAGTAAGTAGGGCATTCTCAATGTTCACTGGATAGAAGTATTTTTCATGTGGGCTCAGAAGAAAGAACTCAAAATTGTTTTTTTTACATATTGATTAATCAATTTTATTCGTTTTCCTACCTTTTTCAGAGGGCGGAATGTTCACAGTGACACAGAGAGCCCAATCAGTCACTACAAACATTATTAATAATGTTAGAACATATATAGCCGGTGATTTGTGTGATTTAAACTGCTGTCTGTGGAGGTCACACTTCACTAAGCACACCAGAGGGAAGAAGACAAATTTGAAGCATTAAAAAGAAGCAGGATCACAGGGTGACATGCGCCTCACATATCTGGGACTCTGTGCGGTGGACCGGTGAGTGATGGACATCAAAGTCCTGTCATGTAGATTGGCCTTTACACTCACTCAAGATCAAGGTCCATAATTTCTGGAAAAGCTTCTCAAACCACAAAGGTTGCCAATTAGTGGTGGGACATGAAACCAGTGGAATGGTAGGGAAACCGAGCAGGCCACAGCATTCAGATGAAGCTGTCTCTGGTGCTAGGTCGGCCAGCAACTGCAGTCTAACTGAGCAGAGACTGTTCAATATAAGGCTGGATCATTCTGAGTATTTGCCCAATGCCTAGGTGAGGACAGGATTCAACAAATCTTTAAAGGAGTAGTGAGTCAGAGAACGTTGGAAAAAGCTCTGATGTTTGCTTTAGAAGTGGTAGCTATCTGTTAGTCAAGTGGGGAGTAGATATGCTGGAAAGATAGCTGGACTACTGAGCGAGCCATGGCACTAACTATCAAGCCAGTAGGGACAGTTTAGCCGAAGCAAATAGAATTTTGGTAGCCAGGTCAAGCTGCAAAGTTTATACTCTTTGCTTGGGCAAATTCAGATTTTCATTATTAAACAGTTCAAAGTGTTACATAAATACTGTGAAAATGTTAAAACCCTCAGGTAATAAATAAATGCATGCAGTCCATATCTAGTAGCTATGGTGTTTGTGGAAACACAAACTTACTGAAGTCCAAACAGCTCATCCAAAGTTATTCGACCCCTCAGCAGCACTCTGTCCACCCTTTTATGTGAAAGACAAAGATTGTGTGGTCTTCCCGTTGTGGAGCTACAAAGATAGAAGAAAACCTGTGATTTTCCTGGTTGTGCATCACTCTGAAAAGTTTTAGAAGAGAGGATCATTCATTTTAATACACCTTAAAGACGCAGACACAACACAACTGTTATAGTACCGAATATAAGTTTAAGGGAGGAGATGTAAAACTAAAGTGAGGTTGTTTTTGGAACTTAAAACTAGGGCTGTCCCAAAAAGTGTTTGTTGACAAGAAATGTCAACCTAGTTGAGATATTATGAAACATGTGTTACTGGCTAAGCCTTCCTTTTAAGGATAATGGCCTTGTAGGTAACCTGGGGGTGACAACAGGGCCCACTGGGGAGTGAGTGACTCTCGTGTGAGGATGAATATTAGCTGCACATAGCTGCAGCCACTGTAAAGGGCACGCCGACTGCCGTGATTCCAGTTCTGTAACCAGCCATAATCTAATAATATAGCATGTCTGTGGAGGCCCAAGTTTCTATAGAACAGCTTTCCAAATGTTGCCCTGGAAAAATAAAAAAAGGCTCAGATAAAGCAACATTAGGATGGGGTAGCTGCCTCACCTCATCACTTCAGAGTTGGTCCGTACAGTAAAGTGTAGATATCAAACACACACACACACACACACACACACACACACACACACACACACACACACACACAAATTGGAGGGTGCAGGTCCTCTTATGCCCTTGCTGACAATAATCCATTAGAAACCTAGGCACAGACGCCATTAGGCTAACACACAATATACTGTGTTGAAATAAAATAATAAAATGTTGCATCTCTATTTGTTCCAACACATTCAGAATCATCACAACTTTTTGCGTTAGCAATGTCGGTAACAAGCAGCACACCTCCTGCTTACAAACATTATATTTTAAGAGCCCATTTTTGTGGTTTCATATTTCTCTTTAAAGTAGTGCAGTGTTAACACAGTTGTTTATTCTATTCTCTGGAAGGCCTAACATGTCATGCCCCCCCCCCCAAAAAAAAAAAATATATATATATTTATTGATTTCATAAACCTACAATGACTAACTGATTATTGGCTTGAATTTATGAGTATTAGTTGACTGAAATAATCTTCAGTCAGGGTCAGCCCTACTTAAAACCATAATAATCTTTTCAGATGCAACTAAAACACTCTGGAAAAGTGTAAAATATGGGACTTTGATGGTAAGTTAGGTCAAAGCTAGAGAATGGTGTCACCTGTCATGGGACCCAGTAGATTTATGACAGCTCACCTTAATTTCCACAAAGGGGCATAGTGATAGGTCAAAACTCAATTTACCTTGAAAAGGAATCTTCCACATAACTGATAGCACCAAGACAAATGTGGTCAATATTTAACCTGTTGTCTTAAGGAGGAATATGAATTCTGCTCACTTCACTTTGTAAAGGGAGGCTCATCCTATACAGTGGAGCTCCCCTAGGGTCCATGGCTGTTTAATCACTTTCCACTGCCTTCCTGTGTCATTTCATCATGATTTCAGCATTTTTGTAGAGGATCCTGACAGATCTTTTGTTTGATCTTAAAAGGATATAAGATGGGCTCTGCTTTTTCCACCAAATCACCCCAGGAAATACGAGTCATCATGGGATTTTCTGCATGTTGCGCGTTTGTTTCCAACACAAGGAATGAAGAGAAAACTGAATGAAACTGCTTGGTCTCTTTATAGGTTTTTTTTTTGTTCCCAACATGTTTGTTTCAGACACCACTTGTTAGTCATAACTATTTATATTTATTCACATTTAACTATATGAGAAAATATTTGTTTTCTATATTGTTTGTAATTTCAAATAACAATCATTGTGTAATCATTTGTGACTAATTTTGCACACAACAAAACAAAGATTTACGTACAAAAACAAAACCAGGGAACCAAGACATGCTGTGTTCCAAATGACAGGGTTCCCTCGGTACACCAACAACTAATAATAATAATAATAATAATAATAATAATAATAATAATAATAATAATACACTTCATTTGTATTGCACTTTTCATTCAAGAAATGCAGCTCAAAGTGCTTCACAGCAAGATAATGACATGCAGTGTTTCACATAAAAACAGAAATAAAGGAACATTTAAAAATATGGAAAATAAACTCGATAAAACAGATAAAATGCATAAGAAACAAATAAAAAGCATAAGAAACAGATAAAATGCATAAAAAGTAAATGTTGTACGTCTTGTGCACTTTTCTATAACTTTACTTCACACAGTCTATAATGTTACCCAGTCATACACTCGACATTAAATCTCCTTTTCTGCTGTGGTCTTAGTAAATTATTGAAGGTCGACTCATCAGTGTACCTCCAGGTTTCTGCTAAACGACGGTTAAAAACTCACCAGGGTCCAACCCGTTTATACAACTAATAGTGCTTGTACATGTTTGGACACTTACATGTGTAGTGCAGGAATTTTGACATCGTAGCATTGTTTCAAATCACACGCTGCCGTTCTGAAAATAGTGAGTGTTAGTACACAAGTTTGCCATTTGGAACACAGCAATGAAGAAATTCAATCCAAGAACAGATGCTGGCGGTTAAGGAGCTGAGCAGGAGTAATGTTCAACATGATACAATGTGAAGGTTTAAGAACATGAAGTGAAGTAAGCAGTTGCAGGTCAGGCAGATTGGGGAACTGGGAATAGGTGAGGTGGGTGTGGCAGGCAGGGGACAGAAGCTGAGGACTTCAGGTGGGCGGAGGACGTAAAACAGGAAGCAAACAGAACTGAAAGGACCAAAAGACCAAAATCATAACAGCAGTTACGTGCGGTCGTACCTGCTGTTATGATTTTGGTCTTTTGGTCTTTTAAGTGCTGCTCGCCACTATTGCCACGCAAAATAATGTTGGAGGAAATGAGAGCGAGACACTACCCACATCTAAAAAGAGTAGCTTGCCAGTGTCTGAGTTTTTTGAATATTATAATAGAGATGTTTGCAGAAAGTGAAGATCGACTGTGAAGAGGGAAATACAGCCAACATCTTCACCCACTGTTACGACTGTGGTCATAGTGGTGTTTTTGTGCATGTGTATTTTCTTTTGTTTCCGTATGAATGAGAGTTGCAGCTGGTGTGGTGTTTGTATGCAAATGAGTGTACAGGTGCACTAGCCGGATTGGTGGAAAGCGTCCCTGTCGATGATGATGATTGAGCCCCGGCAGATGACGTCCATTACTTCAAGCCAACCCTGACGTTGCTCGAGGCAGGAGGATTTCCCCCCAGACTCCAACCTGCCACACGCACCTTGCAATTCATGACTCAGCATATCTGTAGTGGTGAAGCTGGTAGGGGTGAGCTGCCATTTATGTTGCCTGTTTTCTCCTGTGTTTTGGTTTGGTTAGCAAGGTAAGATTTTGAAAATTTGGTTTGGATAGGTTAGATGATTATGTTCCTAGGATAGTTTTGTTTTGTTTGTTGTTTTGGCCTCGGCTCACCCCGAAGGCATTTTGAGTTCAGATTATCGATTGATGTAAATCATATAAATAAATTGTTAATTGTCTGAAAACGCTTCACCTGATCCTGTGGCTGCTTGGGACCTGAGGAAAAAACGGGGCTAAAACTGACACCCATGTTATGTCTCGGCCACCCCTAGACGGGGCATAACACCCACCTTTGTCTCCATTATCCTGTAGATTTTAACCCCACAGAACTAAGAAATGTTAAATAACCTCAACACTAAAGACAGTACTTTGCAGTTAGTTTGCTGGCACCAAAATAGTAAATGTTACATTAAAGCCATTGTTGTGTTGTTAAAGCTTGGTTATTGTTGTTATTGGCATTAGTTGGCATAAGATTTGACAGTATATTCTTTCATCTGGTTCGGCAGCATCGAAGAAGTGAGACAGAGCCAAAGTTGCAGGTCAGTTAACAGTGTTTGAGTCAGTGAAAAAGAAAAGAAAAGCTGCCAAGGGGACAGCATGTCAGAATAAAAGCATTACTAAATAATTTGCCTATTTCATAGCGAAGGACATTATGTCCTTTACAATTGTTTTTAATGTATGTTCCAAATCATACAAAAAATATTAATTTTACTGATAGCAATATTATTATTGTCATTATAATTATTAAGTTCATATAAAAATAGCAATAATTTGTTTGGCCACAATAATCATAAACGGAACAATCTAATATTGTGACATCCCTGATGTGGACCACCTCACATTAACATAGTATCAGTATCGTGCTCTCTTTTAAACATATGTTGGTACAAGCATTGTGATCTGAATGCTCTCTGATCAAATCCCAGTCAGCTGTGAACTCAAACGATGCAGCCTGACCAAATTCTCAAGGAAAAATAACATACCCAACAATGTAATTCCTAATTTTCCTGTTATCTCAAGCAGTCCTTGCAAAAGCTGCAGGTAGCAGGAGTGCCTACATCTTACCTCACAAAAACAAGAGTGATAGCTGTGTAAGCAGAAACACATCTGTGAACAGACTTTGAAGAAAATGTGTAAAATTGATTGACTTTTCCTTTTCTACCTGGTATTAATGCAAAGATGATTGAGATAATGTATCCAGACACAGGTCACATGTAGACTGCATGATATAATCCCACCAGTTTGTTCTGGGTCTGCCCCGGGTTCTTGTCTCAGAAGGAGAGGCCTTGAAAATCTACAGATGGAGGTGTTCAGGAGAAGTCCTTCTCAGTTACCTGAATCACTTCGACTGGCTCGTTTTGACACCGATGGGTTTTACACCGAGCTCTTTCTAGTCAGACTGTGAAGGAAACTCATGTCTACTGCTTATATCTGCAACCTCTTTTATTTTCAGTTTCCCCTGTCAGCTCATGTTATTGAATAGTTAGAAGTTGGATGTGAAGAGAGATTTGGGAAGTTAATCTTCACTCGTTTGATGGACTTTTTTTTAGTTCTTCAGTTAATGCAGATGTTTTATTCATTTATTTGCACACTGCCATTGAATGAAGATGCATTCGAAGGGAAAATGCTGGCAGCTCAGCTTCTTTCATATGACAGGATGAAAGCACTTCTAGATATTTTAGCTATTCTCACTTTTTTGAGTTCAGACATGAATCGAACTGACAGACTGTGTCTTCAAACCCAACTCCATCTTGACCTTGGTTGTCACTGAGTTTATGTATTTTCCATGTGTTGGGTATGCTCTTTTTATTTTTTATAATAACACATTCATAGCTCTGGCGATTGCTTTGGACTCGACTGATTCTCCTTTTCAATAGGTTACAGTGTAGACAACCACAATTGGATTAAGATAACATTCAAATTATATGACACTTTTATTGAACACAACAAGTATTTATTTACGGGCTGGGGCAAAAAGTAAGTGAACCTTTGGATTTAATAATTGGTCGAAGCTGACTCAGCTCATCCATATTTCCAGGATTTTTGGAGTGAACGGCGACCTTGAGGTGATTCAACAGTTTATGTTAACTCTGACTGGGCCATTAAAGACAGAAATACTTTTTAGTTAGAAGTCATTCTGTGGCAGATTGCCAACATTTAATTTTCCCCTCGAGGATGGTGAACTGTTGAGCAAAGTCTGAAATCGTGATGCTGCCTCCACCATGCTTCACCAGCTTCAATGATTCCATTGAGCCTTTAGCTGTGTTCTGCTTTGTTGGTTTGGAGTAAAGTTGGGTGATGTTTACAAAACTGCCTACAGCGAACCATCACAATGGATGATGACGTCAGCATTTTACTGAATCCAGCATGATTCTGCTGAATGCAGCTGAACTGTACTGAAAGTTAGCGCAAATCTCTTGCAAACTGAACTGGTGGCTGTAAAGAGGCTTTTTACTGAAAAGAAAGACGTCTGTGTAAGGTATGGTTTTTAATCAAAGACTCCTTTGCCCATTTGAACAGTTACTGTATCCACTGCGGTGCAGAACCTGACCCTCTCAAACCCACTGGAATAATTAAATAATCTGAGCCTGAACAGTGACGGTCGGGTTGCGCCTACAGTTCAGTTACAAATTGTAATGTTCAGACATTTACAAAAGTGAAACACGTACATTTCTAATTGACGGTGCATTAAAATGAGGCTCCAGTGCACAAGGATGTCTTATTGCGTTCAATACCTGTTGCTTTGACCACTTTCCCCGGCGGTGATTTATTGTTGATCTCTGACACGAATATGCTCCAAAAGTCTGAATTGGAGGGTGATTTACTTCAGTCAGTGCCGAACTGTCGGTGTGGATGTGTTCGGCGAAGTGGTGGGTCAGGGGATGGGATTTATCACAATGCTGGACTCATGATGACTACCAGTCATTGGTGATGGACAACCTATCCCAGTATGGAGTCTTTCCTGCCTCTTTTCTCTCTCTCTCTCTCCTTTATAATCTCTCGTAAGGTCCCAGTGGGTTATATTGAGCACAGAAGGCACAGTAGATCCACTCCAGAGCCATAATCTTGCTCTACTAACATAGCCATCTGCCAGATGCTCCTCATATATTTTATCTTTAAAGTCAAGTCATTTGCATCTCGTTGATGATGTGGTCCTGCTTGTGAACTGACAGTTTATCTAACTGTGGAATGGATATTTAAACCCCATGAGATTACTTAGTATCTTTTTCCAGGTTTATGCAAATCAACAATCCTTGCCAATAAATCTTCTGAGAACTATTTTTGTGAAGCATGGTTTACATCTGCTGATGCCTCTTGTGAATACTCCAAATGTTTAAGCGTTGTTTATATGAGTCAAAGTGACTCTAGCTAACACCCTGTCTGATTTCATTGATTGGACCTGAGGTTTGCTAGCTGGTTGCTTTTCTAGGGCTTTGCATTCCTTCCAACCCACACAGTGCATATTTGAATTATGTGTTCAGTATAAAAAAGAGAAATACAATGGTTTGTGTGTAATAGTTGGATGGAGATCTGACAATATTTTATTACAATCCGTACATTAATGCAAATCATTTCCACAGGGTTGAATGACTTTCTCTTGCAATTGTATTTGACAACTTTGTGCTCATTGTCTTTCTTCTGCATTGCTGAAATGTTGGGCATTACTGCATCATTGCACCTCTACAACTCTTTCATCCTTATTACCACAAAAAGTGCTGTTTTCACCATTTCTTGATTATTAGAGTTCTTACATTTTTCTGGATCGGTGATTTTTATGTTTATGATAAATTCCCCAAATCTACCTTAAAGAACCTCATCTTATTCGCACGCACTCATTTTCTCCCTGTGTGCTTAGTCTCTCTGTGCCTGCAGTATTCTCTCATGAAGACGGGTGAAAAATAGTTGAAGGATGGGTAGAGGGTGCATGAGGAAGATGGGAGGAAGCAGGTTGAGGGGTTGTTAAAGAAGGGAGGAGATTGGAAAGGGTTAACTGGATGACCCAGATAGTGAAAAATGCAGCACATTGATCAATATATCTCTATGTCGGGAGGCCTGACACGTGCTAAAGTATTACGCAGGATTGAAGTTTACCAAGACAGAGAGGGAGGGGGAGACAGGGTTATTTTAGGAACTGTGAAACACACTAAAACAGAGGGCCTGAACTTTTCTATGCCGAAACTCACAAAGAGAGACAACTAGCTAATATAGTAGTGTTTCTTTTGTTTTTACGTTGATGTTGCATATTAAGTATAATGCATAATGTTGATCTATTTATTCTCATTAAAATCAGGCTTCCAAATTCAAATCAGATAATCATGTGGTCTCTAGGGACACAATCTATATTCTTATGTATTTCCCAAGTTCTGCAATGTATGATGACAAGGCAGAAAGAAAAGGCAACGGTGGTGTTTGTTAAGGGCTATTATACAGTCTCATTTCAAATGGTGATTTTGTCACCTACTTGTGTTTGAGGAATACCAGCATGTAAAATATAACAGGAAATCCTACTGTGTATGATTGTACAAGTGTGTTTATAGGAATTTCATTTTTTTTTATCCATGTATCAGTGGAAAATCTGTAGCTTCTCTATAAACTCAATGCTATGAGGTGCTGTTGAGGCATGAAAGCTCGCACGTACACCACTTCCTTTCACACATACTCATAAAAAGTTTGCGCATACACCACTTTTTGCATGCACACAAATCACTTTTTCTCACATAAACCTCACACACACTACTTTTTACCTCGCACACACACACAACTTTCTTCATCCACAATTCACAGTAAAAGCTTGGTAGAAAAAGTAATGCATGCATATGTGATATGTGGACCTGTCCCTGTGGACCCACCACCCGCAGGGACAAGCATCGGGGTCGGGCGCACTGCAGACCGGGCGGCGGGCTGCAAGCCGATCGCCGGCAGCATAGACTAACTCTAGAGATATGGAATGTCACCTCACTAGCGGGGAAAGAGCTGGAGCCGGTGCAGGAGGTGGAGCGCTACCAGCTAGATATAGTTGGGCTCACCTCCACGCACAGGACTGGCTCTGGAACCGAGCTCCTGGAGAAGGACTGGACTTTATCCTTTTCTGGAGTTGCCCAGGGTGAGGGGCGCCGGGCGGGATCTCTGTCTGACCCTGTGTTTTGACCTTTGTTTCCCCAGACCTCCTTTCCTCATGTGTCCTGTCACTCCCCTGTGTATTTGTTGTGTTTGGCCATGTGCTTGTGTTTTGTTCTGTGTCCTCTTCTGCCCGCCTCCAGTCACCTCCCATGGCCAAGCCCCTCATCAGTCTGAGCAGCTACCACTAATCCAGCTGATCACCACCTGCAGGTTGCTCATCTCACTTATCACCTCCGTACATGATATCAACCCTGGTCCTGCGGTCCTTAGGTGTTGGTCCATACTCTCAGCTACATCCACTCACCCACAACCTGTCGCCAGTGCTACCAGCCATCTGTCCGTTCCTGCTCCTGTTCCTGTTCCTGCTCCCGTTCCTGTTCCGTTCTGTACTTATGACTTGTCGTGTACTACCACACACTTCATCCTGCCTGCTACCCGGTGTCCCAGTTATCCAGTCTGCTGCTCCTGTGTCGGACCTCGGGCGGCCATGCAAGTATCCAGTCTGCTGCCCTTTGGTGTCCGACCTCAGGAAACCACACAAGTGATTCAGTCTGCTGCCCTCTTGTGTTGGACCTCGGGAAACCACACAAGGTGCTCCAATCTGCTGCTCCTGTGTCAGACCTCGGGAGACCACACAGAGAACCTGCTCGTAGTCCTCGTTAGGACTCCTGGTGCCTGCCTGCCGTGTCTACGGTCCCACCTGATCCTGAGCTGAGTGCGTGGCCGCACCAGCTGGCCCCGCCCCCCGGTGAGAGTTCGGTCGAGTTTCCCTCCCGACTCGGGAGGAGGAGGAAGAAAAGAAAGAGACACGAGGCTCCTGGCCACCTGTAAAAATAAAGACTTTTCTGTACTTTTACTCGAGTCTGTGTCTGCATTGGGGTCCATTCCAGCCACACCTCATAACACTCCCAGCTGAGCGCCGATGTGTTGGAGTTCTCCCCGGAGAATGAGAGGGTCGCCTCCATGTGCCTGCGGGTTGTAGAGAGGAAGACTCTGACTATTGTTTGAGCTTATGCACCAAATGGCAGTCCAGAGTATCTGGCCTTTATGGAGTTGGTGGCGGGAGTCCTGGAAAGGGCGCCGCCTGCTGACTTCATAGTTCTCCTGGGAGACTTCAACGCTCATGTGGGCAACAACAGAGAAACCTGGCAGGTGGTGATTGGGAGGAACGACCTGCTCGATCTGAACCCGAACAGTGTTTTGTTATTGGACTTCTGTGCTAGCCACGGTTTGGCCATAACAAAAAACATGTTTGAGCATAAGGTGGCTCAGAAGTGTACCTGGTAACAGAACACCTTAGGCCGGAGATCAATTATCGACTTTGTAGTCGTATTATCTGATCTGCGGCCGTATGTCTTGGACACTGGGGTGAAGAGAGGAGCAGAGCTGTCAACTGATCACCACCTGGTGGTGAGTTAGATCAGATGGCAGGGGAGTTGGCTGTAAAGACCTTGCAAGCCCAAACGTGTAGTGAGGATAAACTGGGAACATCTGGTGGAGGAACCTATCTGGGGGATCTTCAACTCTCACCTCCAGAAGAATTTCTCACACATCTGGAGGGAGGTTGGGGACATGGAGTCCGAGTGGACCATGTTCAAAGCCTCTATTGTGGATGCGGCCGCTAAGAGTTGTGTTCGGAAGATCATTGGTGCCTGTCGTGGTGACAACCCGAGAACCCGGTGGTGCTGAAAAAGTAGGCCTTTCGGGCCTGGTTGGCTCAGGGGTCTCCTGAAGCAGCTGACAGGTACCGGCAGGCCAGAAGGGCTGCAGCTGCGGTGGTCGCAGATGCTAAAACTCAGGCATGGGAGGAGTTCAGGGAGGCCATGGAGAAGGACTTTCAGTTGGCCTCAAGGAAGTTATGGAAAACCATCCGACGACTCAGGAAGGAAAAGCAGGGACTACTCCAGGCTGTTCTCAGCGGGGGGGGGGGGGGGGGGTAACTGCTCACTCGGACGGGGGACATCGTCAGGCGGTGGAAAGAGCACTTTGAGGAACTCCTAAACCAGGCCACCATGCCCTGTGGAGAGGAGGCAGCGTCTGAAGACTTGTGGGGGTGGGGAGGGGGGGTCGCACATATATCCCTGGCAGAGGCCTTTCAGGTAGTCAAAAAGCTCCTCGGTGGCAAGGCGCCATGGGTGGATGAGATCCGCCCTTAGATGCTGAAGGCGCTGGACATTGCTGGGATGTCTTGGCTGACAGGCCTCTTCAATGTCGCATGACAGTCGGGAACAGTGCCCATGGACTGGCAGACCGGGGTGGTGGTTCCCATTTTCAAAAAGGGGGACCAGAGAGTGTGCTCCAACTATAGGGGTATCACCCTACTCAGCCTCCCGGGGAATGCCAGAATGCTGGAAAGGAGGCTCCGACCGTTTGTCGAACCTCAGATTCAAGAGGAGCAGTGTGGATTCCGTCCTCGTCATGGAACAGCTCTTTACCCTCGCAAGACTACTGGAGGGGGCCTGGGAGTTTGCCCATCCAGTCTACATGTGTTTTGTGGACTTGGAGAAGGGTTTCGACCGGGTCCCCCGGGGGCTTCTGTGGGGGTTGCTGCGGGAGTATGGGGTGCCGGACCCGTTGCAACGGGCCATGTGGGCTCTGTACAACCACAGTCGGAACTGTGTTCGTATTCACGGCAATGAGTCAGATTCGTTTCCAGTGGGTGTTGGCCTCCGCCAGGGCTGTCCTTTGTCACCGATCCTGTTTATGACCTTCATGGACAGGATATCTAGGCACAGCCGGAGGGAGGAGCATGTCGGGTTCGGCGCTCTCCAGATCGCATCTCTGCTGTTTGCAGATGATGTAGTCCTGTTGGCCTCTTCAGACCACGACCTCCAGCACTCACTGGGGCGGTTTGGAGCCGAGTGTGAAGTGGCGGGGATGAGGGTTAGCACCTCCAAATCTGAGGCCATGGTTCTCTGCCGGAAACCGGTGGATTGCTCCCTCCAGGTGGGGACAGAGTGCCTGCCTCAAGCGAAGGAGTTTAAGTATGTCGGGGTCTTGTTCACGAGTGAGGGGAGGATTGAGCAGGAGATCGACCGCCGGATCGGTGCGGCTGCAGCAGTACAACAGGCGCTGCACCGGACCGTGCTGGTGAAAAGGGAGCTGAGCCGGAAGGCGAAGCTCTCAGTTTACCGGGCGATCTACGTTCCGACTCTCACCCATGGTCACGAGCTCGAAAGAACGAGGTCGTGGCTACAAGTGGCTAAAATGAGTTTCCTCCATAGGGTGGCTGGGTTTAACCTTAGAGATAGGGTAAAGAGTTCGGACATCAGGACGGAACTTGGAGTTGAGGCGCTACTCCTTTGCGTCAAAAGGAGTCAGTGGAGGTGGTTCGGTCATCTGATCAGGATGCCTCCTGGGTGCCTCCCTCTGGAGGTTTTATGTGTGAAATGTGACGTGTGAAAAATGTAGTTCATGTGTGAAAAAAAAGTGGTATATGTGGAGGCATTTTATGTGAATGTATGAGGAAAAAAGTGGTGCATGTGCATGCAAAAGGTAGTGTATGCGTGAGCTGCCTAAACGGCATCTCATACTCTGCACTGTAGCTTGAGAAAACACATGCAAATTAGAAGTACTGTATTCACACAAATTGCTGCAAATAACAGAAAATACAGCCAAATACATTAGAAAACTGAAAATATATTACATTTTTAAGGGCTTGGTATCTTTTAGGGGTTATCTTTGAAAAGCTTGTTTTGGTCCTGGAGCATAATAGGACTGGTAAATATGGTTATCCCATGTTAGAGAGCGAACACAGTAAACAATTCAGCCTCTCAGGAGATCGCTGAGTCTTCTTTCTTGACTCGTCTTTACAATCCTGTCAAACTGCACAGCCTAATCTGTAATTAGCGGGATAAACAACACTCCTGGTAGAATCTCTGTGATGGTCAAATAAAAATACCCTGTTTTTCTTCACAAAAGAAATGCTGCAGTTGTGTTTACTTGAGGAGAGAGATGATGAAGGGTGATGAAACAAGGGAAGGAAATCAGCAGCAGTGGAGCTGGGTCAGAAGAAAAAGCCCAGAAGGGGACACAAAGAAGAAAGGATGACAAAAAGGAGAAGAGAGGTGCAGAGGTGAGAGATTAACAGAAGAGAATACAGAAAGACCGCGAAGAGACTTGGAAGTGTCAGATGTGAGCCAGTGTCTGAACAGATGTGTCATAGCTTAGTCATCTCTGGACACATGGGGGTAGGCAAACATGGTAAACACATAATAAAACATACACACAGTTAAGACTTCCTGTCACTCCCGGCACGTTTATGACTTCATCTATTTTCACAATGACAAACACACCGAGTCCCAGTCAAATAGCACTGAGTGCGTTTGCACGCACATCAGAGCATGTGATTTCATCTCAAGAGCCGGCACTTAAGTTTGGCATGTGTCTGCATTTCCTTTTTGTGTGTTTTGGTCTGGAACAAAGTCACATAATGTAATTCTCTTTCCCCATGTCGCCCTCCACGAACACAGAGTACCTGTTTTGAAAAGGCCTCCCCACAGCGATATGAACAGAGGATGTGTTGAACATGGCATTTTCTAATCCCACTCCCTCACTCAGAATAAATACATTATGAAAGATATTGAAAAATGAAACATGGTAGATTGTCACTGTCAACATGATGCGTCATGACGGCGGCAATTTCTTTGCCATCTACTGAAATTGCAGCTGCCATATTTAAACATGTACACTAATGATTAAATTATAGCCCGTGGGAATATGTAGGTATGTCTTCCCTCCTCATGTAACCTTTTCTATCCTGTCACTTGTTCATGTCATTATGCTTTGCCTCGTGGATTTCTCTGGCAAGGGGAACCAGCCAGGCAGAATCCATGTCGAGCGTGGAGTATTGCCCTAAAACCTAAACAAACTTCACTGTCTGACCAATGTTGGATGGCCAATGAGATTGACTCACCATACACAAGAAAAAAAAAAAAAAAATCCAAAATGTGGTTTGTCATTCTCTTTTAAAATAATCCAGGAATGGCACTAGGCTGCAGCATACATGCTGAAAATAAAATGTTAAAAATCACTGCTATTTGTGACATGCTATGGTAAGAGTTCGGTTAGGTTTTGGCATAAAAATGGTCTGCAATTCACTAACTAACACAGTGTGGTTTGCAAACTACAAAACAACATTGAAAAATCAATGCATTATGTTTTCAAATACAAATCATACCCACCAACATCTACACACTATTTTTATCATATGTCATGCTTCAGAAACAAATGCAGACTGTCTTACAACTACCAAAGAACTTTAGGATGGACTTTGCATTTTGTTGCTTGTAATGATAAGTGTTGATACCCGAACTTCTGGTAACTTTCTGCTGCTACCTATTTTCTGGCGTGTGGAGTATAAATTCAGCCGCTGCTTACACATAACACGTTTCAGCAGTTGCTTGACTCACACCAGAAGCTCCTCTCTGAACATACTGTGCATTCTCACAAACTTTTTTTTATTGGGGAAGTTATATTCCTTCTGCTCCAAGTCTTTTAAACTTAGTTTTTCTGACCTTTTCAGGAACTTTAAAATAGTGAATTATTGTATGGGAGCATGTTTAATTTCAAATCCATTTTGGCTACAGATGCACCACACTGTTAGTATACAGCGTGTCTGTGACAGAGATAGTGATTTGTGTGTGGCTTCTGTATGTACTGTAATTTTGAGTAGTGTTTGTGTGCACATGCATGCAGAATCATAAATTAAAGTTAGCTATGATTAAGCAATATTAATGTTTGTGTGGAGTCCGCCCATGTCTGGCAATGATTAAATAGCACTAGTGTTTTGTGTTGCTGCATATGTGTGCGTGGTTGTGTGCGTTGTAGCTATGATTGAATCATCACCACTTTGAAGGCTCCTTTATACATGTCAGAATATATAAGAGTCACTTTTTCTACTCAGGGGTTTTGCCTGTTTGATGGCACATTAATCTTCCTCAACAACACTGTGAGGTTGTGTCTGTAGTCAAGGAGAGAGAGAGGAGGAAACACTGACTCCCAGATGCTAATAAGAGTTGCAGTATTTAAAAAAAATGTACACAAACTGTTTGGGTTGTTTTACAGAAATACCTTTTTTCTTTTTCTTTTTTTTTATGAATAATTCTGATCAGGTCATAATATTTAAATAAACTAAAATGACTTCTGCATCATTGTGGGGGACACAGAAACAGCTGGTATAACCTTACAGACAAAAACGAGCATGATGCAGCACTCCCAAGTATGATTAAATCCAATTCAACAGGCTCAGCAGAAGAAAAAAAAAAGTACCAGGTACTGTACTTGAGAGACAACAAGCGTATGTGAGGTCTATTACACAGAACAGTAGTGTCACATTTATTTATTTATTTTCTAAAAGATTCTTCTTATCTTGAAAAAGGGTCCTTTGACTCTCATAGGTGTCCTCTGATTCTCTAATATTAGAAATCTGCTTCAAGAAGACATTGGGGTAAGATGATTCTTGAGCTGATGAGCTAAAGAATTTTGACCATCCCTGCCGAAGAAGCTGTCCATCCTTTGTGTGCCATGAAAACAGGTCTGACCTGCTGAGGCCTGGACTCCACAAGATATCTGCATTCTCTGTAGTATGTGTCTCTGGGGCCTGTATTGCTAAGTGAGAGTTGTGATATCGAGGTTACTTAGACATTATGTTTATGTTAAGCTGTTGAGATAACCTGCTCCGAAGCAGGTTGGGTTTAAGATAACAGATCAAAATGGCAAATGACAATCAATTCCATATGACGCTCCCCAGAATTTTGTATGAGACATAGATGTCATTGTGATTTTTATTGATGTAATCATACAACAGAGTCTGATTAAAGCACAAAAAGATTGCACTTGTAAGATATGACAGTAAACCTACCTACCGCTTTGAATTTTGTTTTTATATCTTCTTTGTTTGACAACTACAGGTGAAAGGCTAAGGCTAAGACCGTCATAGATATCATGAGCATACATCTAAGATTCAATTAATGTCATGGAATGCACATGTAATTAAGCAGTATTACATAACAGGGTGTGCTTTAACGTCATTAATTGGCACGGCAGTTGTAGTTAACTGCAGTGTCTTTTAGATTTTAGTGCTGAAATTAGCTACTGCGTCATCATTATGCAGGCCCAGTGCCTGATTCATATCCATCTTGAGTCATCTTCATTTGTCCTACAGGATTAACTGAATTGGAATGTTTCAAAAAAAAAAAAAAAAAAAAAAAAAAAAAAATATATATATATATATATATATATATATATATTTTAATTATTTATGAAACAAAATATGTAGAGCTTCCACCAAACTTATCCCTGGGATTTTGGAAAGGTATTTTTCTTGTGCGCTCTTGCTCACTGAAACCATGAAAATAGCCCTGCGCTGCACTTAGAGGTTTGAGCTCGCGGAGGCGCAAGCGGAAGTTCTTCTCAAATATGACACCGAAATTAGTGTCAGACTTGAAACAGATCTGCCACAATCTCCTGAATCCAACACACTGATAACCACAGTCAACATTATTAATTTCATCTATAAATGTTTAGTGTATTTTTTCTCAAAGTTTTCCTTGATTGCTAAGATGTTGTCAAGTCTTACCATATTAGACCTGAACCTGGCCTAGTATTACTATACTCAAATTCCCTGTGTGAATATATAGCTCTGGCCATTCTCAATTGAGGAATATTTCCAGTCACTGCTCAAACTCAGCTAATTTTGAAATGATAGAAGGAGCCTTTTATAAAGTTGGTTCAGATCGACCTCACAGACGTATCCAAGGCAGAAATAATTGTGGGTCCCAATGAGCCCAATGTTGTTAAAACATTATTTCACACTGTTTGACTGATAGTTCCTCACTGGTAAAGGTTCCCATTTTAATTAATACAGCTATGTGTTATTTAGTATTTGCATTTTTCTTCTTTTTTATGTTTCACTCCAGCCTTGTTAAAAAAAAAAGTAAAGCAGCAGCCTTCACTGTTCTGGTTTGTTTATTTCCCTCGAAAGTGATTAATGAGAGGTTCTGGCCTTCTTTTAATCTCAGTGTTGTAAAAAGTTCAAGTTTACACACAAATGCTGCTCGTACATATCGGAGATGTCATTGTGAAATTACTGATAATATGCTCCATTATTTAGCCAAGATAGGTGTCGGCCTAACGTTTTGTTAACGTGAAATAAGGAGATCACAAGTAAAAATGTATCCATGTGATTTTATTCTTCTTTTTTTTTTTAAACTTGTCTAATTTCCACTTTGTTTTCTTAACTTGCTGCAGTTCTTTACACATTTTGCTTTAAATGTAATCTCATCAAACGCTGAAGAAAATGAAAGAGAGCCAAAAGAAAAAAGGAAAACAAGATCAACAGCCCAAAGCTGACTTGTAGGCTTTGCAAATTGGCTTGTTTTAACGATTCACTTCATTCTAATTCATAAAACAATCACATGGCGTTTTTTTCTTCTTCTCTCAGCTGCAGAGTAATTAATGAAAGGTCCCGACTACTGATTAAGTTTAGCTGAAGCGTAGTAAAGAGGGAGGACCGGCACTGAGCTCTGAGCTGCTTATTTGCATTAAACCTAAATCTAAAACACTGCTCACCCCACATTAAACTTATTGTCAAATCAACCGTTCTGTTTTGCCAAAGCCCCAATCTTAAAAAAAACACACACACACACACACACACACACACACACACACACACACACACACTCTCTCTCTCTCTCTCTCTCACTCTCTCTTGCTCTCCATGCACCATCGGACACAGATTAAGATTCGGACTGAAGCTGATAAATACGTACGGCTGTTTTTAATTGTTCCTTTTATTGAATGACTAACCAGGTTGCTAATTTGGTGTGACATAATTAATTACAGCCAATTAGGTAAACAGATGGGAATGAGAGTGCGTGGAGAGGAAATGAGTGTGAGGATCATTAACTCGTGTGGGTGGCTGTATCGGGCTTCACGATTGGCCCACCAAGTGGCCATGAAGAGGCTTAGTTTAATGTGAGGCAGGAGAAAATGGAGACATAAACAGATGAAGACAGAGGCAAAGATTAGGTTAAGCTGACACTAATGAGCTAATATTGGCTTTAAAGAAATCATCTGCTGTATTGGATAAATATTAATGTCTGTTTCACTGCTCCCTGCAGGAGAAGTGAATTTCTCCATCAATCTGTAAACACCTCTTGAACGATTGTATTTTTGCATGATGGTTTTAGTTATGTTTGGCTGTTATTTCTATCTACTTATATCTTAACTCCTCTTAACTAATGATTCAAAAAACAAAGAAAAAAAAAAAACATTGTCAAAACACCACAGGATCTACTCCACTTTTACACTGGCTGTCTATATTCTCTGTGTTCCAATCAATTAAATATATACACAAAAAACATGCTTACACCAATGGTAAAGAGCTAACTGAGCAGTCGACAGCAGTCAGTTAGACTTTTCTAGGGATGGTGATGTTTGGATGAATTCATTGGTCTTGTACTCTGGGTCATCACTGGAATCCAGAGTTACTCGTGTGAATCAGTTGACTGCCGCCCTCATCAGCCGTGAACAAGCAAACTACAAACCTTGTTCCCTTAAATGTGGCTTTTCTGATTCTTTGGCTCATGCAAACTTTCCACGTTCTAGAAGTTTGAGGAAACAAGGACTTGTGCAAAACAGTTTACAGTGATAATTTAAAACCACCCCTGCCACATATTTTTTGTATACTACTTAACCGGATCCAACCCACCAAGGTCTGGACTCTGCAAAGCATCAGGGATCATATTCATAAAGATTCCTGTCGGACGAAAGGTTCCTCCTTGTGGCGAAATTCGGAGAAAATGCATTGAATTGTGTCTTTTTCTAATAATTTTGCTTAAAGTTAGAAATAGTTCCTTGTGACGATAGAAGTTATTCACAAAGCATCTTAGCCCTTAAGAGAGCTCCTGAGGAGAAAAACTGTCAGGATGATTTTTAAGAGGCTTCAGAATCTCTTAATCAGAGCAGAAAATTGCAGAAGCACAGCGAGGTCAGAGACACATTCTTCAAACACTGAATGATGGCACGTTAATAAAACACTACATGTTATATCGTGCAGAGATATTTGTGGTCAATCTCATTTGACACGGTCACTCTTTCAACTCAACACAATAACGTCAGACATGAAAGTGATCACAGCAAGGAGATATTTGGTGACTGGAAAAGTGACTGAAGTCTGTTCAAACCTTAATTAGCAGTGATCAGTGGTGATTTCCACTGGATCTCACGGTCCATTCTGTGCCCTTTCTCACCAAGAGTGAATTTTTATGATCAACCAATCACATTTTTTAAAAGGTGTCAACAGGGTCAACCAAGCAACCTAAGACTCCTTGCTAAAAATGTTTAGGCTCAATTAAGAGCTCTCTGAGAGGATTCTAAGAATCTTTGTGAATACGGCCCCTGAATTCAACCTGTGGTATCTGGCATCGAGATGTAATCAGCAAAAGCCTGTCCTATACTTTGTCAGGTTGATTTTCTGCAGACTTGTTCCAGCCCATATCACCGTGTCGCTGGTTTATGGTTCATCCCTCCTCGGACCACTGTCTGCACGTACTCACTGCTGCTGCTGACATCACACCACAAGCCATTAACAGTGAATAAACCTTCATCAATGAATTCTCACAGGGACTGATTGTAATGATTCACCATGGTTACTGCTGCGATCATCATCAGAGCAGCTCGTCACCGGTGACTAAGCATAGTTTTCAGCTCTCGTGTGAATCATGGCTTGTGACTACTTCCTTGTTAAAAGCTCATTGAAGGTCAGCAAAAGCCAAAGAAGCAATCAACAGGCTAGTTCAGTAATGAACTGCATGTGACAGCTTGTGACACACAGGGTCACTGCTGAACGTCGGGCCATGTGAACAGAAACATTTACATACCATTGATCTCAGTGAACTGTATGTGAACGGAGATTCACCAACTGTTGTACATACTGAGGTGCATTTCATCTGTGGACACCTTATGGAAATTTATATTGAGTCTACCTGTCAGTGAAACTACTATGAATAAATAAAGGCTAAGAAATCCTGTTTATTTACTGCTGCACTAACAAAAGTAAATCTAAAGAGTGATGTGACCTCTTAACTTAGGAAAAAAAAAACTTAACTCCACAGCAGTAACAAAGTGAAGTGATTTGTGATTTAAATCTCTGCCTCATGCAGCTTTTTAAATGAGCATGATTTATACATGAATCATTTGAAAGGCCTGTCTCTCAACGTAACCCGAAAGTACACACAGAGAGTAGCCACCTGGAACACGACTGAAACACTGAGCTCTGGTTTTCAACGGTGACATTAATGAAACAATAAAAGCAGCTGAAAACATGTTGATGCTGATAAATCCTGACAAACCAATGACTAAAACATCAAGTGTCCTTTCTTTCCAAAATGTGGCCTGGTGGTTTTCTCATCCCGTCACTGCTTCACATGCTGACTGAGGCTATGCATGACTCCAATGCAACAGAGAGTCCATGTTACCAGACTGATGCATAATCAATAGGACAAGCACTCTCCAAATAGGGTTTTAACTTTTATTGAGCTCGCTGAAGAATGAGCGGCCCACTCTGTAGACATGCATTGCTCGGCTCTCAGACCGAACTGCGTCTGATCTGACATTCAGGCATTTTTTTTTGTGCTGACTTCTGCTCACTGTAATAAAAAGGGTGGGTAAGAGAGTGTAGCGGTCTCCAATCAATACATGACAGAGGTCTTAAAACAGAGAAATCAATCTGCTGTGCATGTAAAACTGAACAGGCATCCTCAAAGAAAAATGAAAGATGCTGATTATTGATGCTTTGTGTCATTTCGCTTTAATTTATTGTTTGGTGAAAATGCGGCATTCATCATTTTGTAGCTTTGATCCTGCATTCTTTAATTTAGACGTTAAAAGTCTCATTGTAATTGCTGATTGTCACGTTAGAGAAATAAAAGTCTGCAGTATAAAAGAAATGAATGAAAGTTAACACGTTAGAGCCAAAAACACAGCATGTCCATCATGACTGTTCTACTAGAAACGGAACAGGTAATACTTAAATGGGCATTAGTATAATCCAGGATTTATCAACGCAAAGATGAAGACCAATATGTAGAAATAAATTGTGGAAGTTTGTCTGTCAGGAGTCCTGTTTTCCTCTGTTTTGCCCCCGATTTCCTCTCCTCCTGTGTCCCCTCAGTCTCCTGTCTACTTGTTCTGTGTCCTCCTCTCCTCACCTCCCGTGGCCACGCCCCTCACCGGTCCCAGCAGCTGCAGCCACTCACCCCGGATCACCACCTGCAGGTGTGCTACATCTCCATGATCACCTCCCCGGACTATATGTACCCTGCCCCTGCACTCCTCTGCTTGTCGGTGCATTAGTGTTACTACTACTAGCAACAGCTAGACGACAGCGAGTTACTGCGAGTGCGAGTTGTGCACCGCAAGGACCGCCAGTCACCGGTCCATCACTCGTCCGTCCTGTTCCCGTTCCTCCGGCTCCTGTTCCACCTGCAGAGCTACCTGTCGGAGTCACCAGTCGGTGGAGTTGCCCTCCCGAGTCGGAGAATATAGACTCTGTTTTTCCAGCGGTCCTGCCCGCTGTCCTGCCGGCTGCGCCTCCCTGGATCAGTCGGTTGAGTTGCCCTCCCGACTTGGAAGCAAGTGGACGCTGTAGATGCCACCTTTTGTTTGTTTGTTTGTTTGTTTGTTTTTGTTTATTGAAATAAAGACTGTATTTTGGAACCGATACCCGAGTCTGTGAGCCTGCATTTGGGTCCTGGTAAACACACCACCTCATAACATTGTCCCTACTTCAGACCTGGAAACATCACACAAACATCCAGCATTATCTATCAGCTGGTCATACTTTGCTGGTGTTGAGGCACAATCTGCTCACCCAGCCACCATAGATTTACCAGTCCATTAGTTTTCAGCATCTGTCTCATTATAGCCAATAATCCTTGTGTTTTTAAGGAGGACAAGATTACATTGCCACTTTGGATGACCTACTTTAACTGATATTAATGAGTACTGGGAGTGTCACTCTGAATATTTTAACAATTCAGAGTGGAATACATTTAAGTGTTCAGATTAAATATAATTGAAACACAAACTTCTCAACTAAAATGTCAAATGTTCCATCTACCGCACCTGTAATTCCACTGTCTCTTTTCCAAATAGTAAAAATTCCAATGGAGGACTTAATGAATGATTAATAACTTAATAACTGAAAATCACATTGCTGCCAGTAAAATTACACTTACAAATAGGTGGCTTTAATGAGGTCTGTGCTTACAAATTTATTAGCAAGAAACTCAGAAGAAATCCTATCCTGAAATGATTTTCCTGTCTGTCCAAATGGTATTTCATATATTTTTGCCTGCAGAATCCCAGTTCCACAGTGTGGCCCACAACTAAATGAGAAACAGTTTAAATGTAGCCCCACAACATCTTTAAGAATGCGAAGTCCATTTGAAAACATGTAGACCGGAGTGTATATACATACATTGTCGCCAATTAGCACAGAGTTCTAGCATAAAAGGTGAGAAGGCAATACACCTCCATGCTAAAAATGTGCATAATAATATATTAATTTAGATTTTTCATTTGCATTGATGGCTTGGAAACAGAATATAGAAAAGGTCATTTTGTGTTAATATAACAGTAAAAAATCTGAGTGCACCACCACATCTTCCACTGTCCCCTAATGAAGTATATGTTAAAAAGACTTCTACACTGGCTGCTGCTGTGGTTATAATGCAGATAGAATACTAATTATACAGAGACCATTATAATAAGAATTAAAAATAGATGTTAGACTAAGGAAAGTTTTTTTTTTTTTTTTTTTTTATCACAGCCAGAGAACTGTAGCTACTGCTTAAGATGGGTCTATTTTTACATACATTATTTAAATATGCTTTGAGGGGATTTTTAAATGTCAAATAGGTGAACAGTAATATGGTCTGGATCACTGATGGCTGATGATTATTTACCAGGGTATACCTGATGGTGGTGACAGGTGGTTACACAGTAGTAAGGTTGCTGTGTAGCTTGGAGCTCTAAGCTTTGAGTCAAACCTCAGTGGACTGAAAAGGACAGGCAAACTCTAAACTCTAAACTCAGTTGGATAGTTCATCTAACTGCCTCTTTTCTCATCAAACACAAAGGTCTAGAGACAGATCCAAAGCTTGGGCTTGATAAACTAGAATCACTGTCATTAGGTAGTTGTTAAATACAGCTTCTTAATGCTTAAAGGCCCACCACCTATGACAGTTACAGCAATGCAAATATGCGTTATGTTAAATTCAGGATTAAGTCGATTAAATTGTGCAGCATCTCAATGGTGAAAGCAAAGTCAAAGAAAATGAAAATAGTTTTTTTTGCAGGTGAAGAACAATTCCCCTCTTTGTTGGATAAGTCAGTTAAGAGTCAAGGGAGATGATACACAAGGGAGTTTAGCAATGTTGAGCAGGTTGAGCAGCTTAGAAGAGATGTTACTGGAGGTTAACACTTTAGCTGTGGTGTCTAGAATTTGGGCTATTTCCAAGGGTAATGTGGCCATTGACAGTGTATGAATGTTCATTTTCCAAGACAGAAAGGCTGGACAGACCGACTATTTCACATATTAGGAAGTGGTTGATATTTCCCCAATACCTCAGTAGTGTAGTATTGTATGGAGGGAGCATCCTCCAACAGAGGAATTTAATTGTGTTAAGGTAAGAGTATGGAAGCAAATATGAGGTAGTGAGGAAGTTGGCACCAGCACCTTGGACAGGAAGGCAGGCAGCTCAGGAGGCACAGGCAGCAGTAAGGAAGACTGAGGTAGTGGGTAGGGTGCAGCAAGGAAAGAGAGGCTTAGGTCTGAGCACAAGGGGTCCAGTGTGGAGAAAGGCTGGCCCCGCAGAAAGGAATGAGCTAGTGATTGATCAGGTGCATCTTGAGAAGGAGTCAGAGACATATGTTTGGGCAATTGCTCAGAGCAAGCAGGGACAGTGGGTGAACTGGGAGAGTGTAGACAAGAGAAGACTTAGTTGGAGGGACAAGTGGGGCATGAAGGCACGTCTTAAAGGCTTTCTGCTGGGAGCAACATAGGACGATTGCCACAGAACCTCAAGCAGCAGGTAGGAGGGGATCAAACCTGCCCATTGTGCTCAGCGGTACGAACGGTGAAGCACATTCTGACAGGCTGTTGGATTAGGTTGGCACAGGTTAGGTACACATGGAGGCATAACCAGGTACTGAGGTGTTGGTTGCAGCTACTGAGAAGATGATAGTGGAAGTAAGAGCAGGCAAGAATGGAAACAGTAAGACAGTTGTTAGTTTTGTTAGAGAGGAAGAGGAGAGCCGGGGAGGGAAGGGCCCAGATGGGCAACCTTTTAGTGTGTTAAATAAATGTAGGGACTGGGAAATGCGGGTAGATCTGGGTGGGAAGTTTGTGATTCCACGAGAAATGAGTTGTACCAGCTTTACATCAGACATCTTAGTTTGGTCAGGTTGCCAGAGAATAGTTTATTCTATTGAGCTGACAGTGCCGTGTGAAAATAATATTGATGAGGCATATGAGAGAAACAGGAAAAGATATTACAAATCAGTGGCTGAAATAGAGGCTTGGGTATGGAGAGACAGGTAGGGATAGTGAGTCAGTTGACCCTTTGGTGTTATTGCACATTAATATGGCACTTTGTGTATATTTTAAAACTGGTTGGTGGGTAACTCATATGTGCCTTCGATGGCCACATCTCAATGCCTTTTCAGTGGTCTGTCCACCTAAGTCATGCCTGCCTCTGGATGTTTTTTTTCCAGCAGAGCAATATCCTTCTTTATCATTTCCCTCCAAATTTTCCATGAACCAGCGTATTTGTTTTTCATATTTTTTTTTTTATTGCAAGCTTTACTTTATTAGAGAAGCAGATTGCAATGAAGTGATCTGCATTTTCAGACCTCGTGATATTGAGGCCACCTACGATGTTCTTAAACCCAGTGAAACCTGCAGGGATCGCCACATACAGTAAATCAGTTTCCTAAGCAGAGCAATATCCTGTATCTCCTCACTTTTCTAAGAGCGGTGTCCATTCAGCTGCTGCTGTACGCTGCAGAATGTCACCGGCAGATAACCATCAGGGATTTGTCGCATCAGCACAAACACACACTTGCACACATGGATGTATGCATTAAGAATATACAGCCATGACAGCTAACGTGCTGTGCACAGGTGTACAGAGCGTGTATGTATGAAGAGAGTCTGTGCTGTGGTTATTATTATGGTTGAGTACATGTGGGTGTATGTGTGAAACAGTGAGGATGAGTGACAGCTAGAGAGAGACAAAAAGCAAGACTCTTGATAAGAATCAGACATGGGCAGCATGTTACCGAGCAGGAACACCTTCATTTCAAAGCTCATTACTTTTCAAAATGGTTTAGGCATGGAGTCTTGTATTTTTAGGAATCAAAGGGTATCTGGGTTCGGCCTGGGATTTTCATAATAGTATATGAAGAATAAACCCTTGGGGCTTTTATAGTAGCTTTACCGGACTATTATTGCATATCTTGTAGTGGGGATTAGCTTGTGTTAGGAACCACAGTGCCAGATGCCACTGGCTCTGACAGCTGTACTTGAATGGAAAAAAAAACATGTTGTGATTTTAAAAATGATATAGTCACAGATATGCCTAAATGTAGATGCATACTGTATGAAATGAATGCTGCTGTTGCAGGGAAAACCATTGAAACTTTCTTTGACATTTTTTTTTTTTCAATACAATGTCTCAGCATGCATCTTGCTATTGTAATTTAAAGACATTATTTTAAAACTTCTCTCAGCTTTTAGTCAGAATAAATGTTGAGATGTATGACTCAACAAGGGATATGTTAAGATGGTCTGCTGAAAGTGAATGAGTTGTCAAAATAATTGGGGTGTTCCCACAGAGAAAGTAGTCATCTTAAAGGATTAAGTTAATGTAATATGATTTTTAGCTTGTTTTCTTCGATTGCCACAATCCTCTGACTGATGGATTAGCATCAAAATCAGCTGTGTGTTTCCAGTAGAACAAAACCAAAAATCTACAGCGATGGAGTCAAGCTCAGTGTTGCACTGAACTTAAGTGTAATGAAAACAATGAAAAGACGAACAGGCTGATATTTACCATGTATCATGTTTAATGTGTTTGCAATGTTGTGTTATTGTGTTAGCACACTAGCATTTGCTATTTAGCACGAAACACAAAGTACAGCAGGGACTGATGTAAATGGACTTTACTGATATAGCGCTTTATCATCTTAGCGGTCTCAAAGCGCTTTACACTGTTCCCCATCCACACACACATTCACACGCTAATGGAACTGAGCTGCCATGCAATGTGCTCACCATCAGAAATACATTCAATTGAAATTAATTTAGGATCCTTTGTTGTTTTAGCCAAACAAATATGAGGTTATGATCGAGATAACATATTAAAACATAAAAGCACTGACTACCGAGCAATCATTTCTCATGGTAAATGATAATATTCATTGTAGAAGATCCAGCAGAGCTTTTCATTTTCACCACTGTTGAATTGAAAAAGGGTTTAGTCCAGTCAGACCACACCTGTGTTTTTTGTTAATGGTATTGGGCTGCTGGCTCCATTAAAGCAGAACTCATTTTCTTTTTTCTTTGAGAAAATTGTGATGGTTAGAGCGTGCTGAGGTGTTTGCACGGGTGAGGAATAATACCAGGTAATCCTTTCTGTCAAATGAGCCAGATGGACAGAAGTGCGCTGTAAGTTCTCTTTAATAATCTAAGTCACAGCAGCTGAAGCCAAGATGTGTTATTCTAGCCAGCTGGCTGCGCATGCCGAGTAGGGTCAGACAGAGCAGTTTTAAAATTCTGGGACCTACGGGAGATTGCTCAGCTGAGAGACAGAGAGAGAAAGAGGAGGGAATAGATAAGGAGTCAGGAACAGCCCCATTTGTTTTTCAAATCAGATGTTTCAGGGTGACTTCAAGTGGTTGGATCAGATTTGTCTGTTTAAATGCATTTGTGTATGGACAAATGTGTTTGCAATGACTAAAACCCTGGTTATTGAGGTAATGTCACACAGAGGGCAGGTTTTCAAGGCAATGACTGATGACTGGAACAAAAATATAAATATAAAATGTGGTTTGGTGATATTTACTCTTCTTTGACTGCAGTGTTTGGCCAGAAGCTTCTAAACTGGGACATATCTTGTCAGCCTGTAATAAAATATTAAAAATATTCAACTTTGAAGAAAGTAGCCTGTCAGAAAACAGTTGCTGTGTTGTGGCATTCTAAAGTGACCTAAGTATTTTATTTGTCTTGCCTTATGTGCAGTTCACTTGGTCTACTGGTACTGATCCAGTTGATATTGAATTTACGTGAGGATAGATACAAAAGTTTGAAGAGTGCTTCTGTTGAGTGCAGACGGTGTACAGCACCGTGATTTGCACGGACACAGAGAAGCTATAACCTTCGCCTCATGGACATGTTTACTCAAAGCACCTCTGGGCTCATTGCTTCATTGTTGTAGGAATCCTGCAGCATTTCAAGAGTCTCTGTTACCGATTTCCAGAGTTTGACACCAATGGAGACAAACTCGAATGCAAAAATCATAAAACGCTCCATTTTTGTAATGTTTCATCTAATAAGTGTAAGTGTATGTGTCATTCTATTTTGCAAAACCTATGACAGCATTGGAGGTGATGAGTTAAACTTCATGGGGAGAGAAAACACACACATGGAATACCTGTTTTTAGTGAGATAATGTTTTGTATTTTTTTCTATTTTACAGAGAACCAGAGTTGAGAACATCATCAAAAAAAAGAAAAAGAAAAGAAAAGAGAAAAACAGCAGTCACATATTTGCCAGGAGAGAGGAAATGAAAGACATTGAAAGGACAAGACATTATTCATGACTAAACTCCTGAACCAAAATGTCTCTAAAGCTTTCTTGCTGCATATGTAAAAACTGAGCTGCAGAGGGAACAGACCAAAATACCTCACATTGCCTTTGGGAGAGATAAAAACAGGAGATAACAGATCTGAAGTTCTTAGAATAATAACAAAACACACATCATGCGTGTCAGTGAAACCTTAAGCTAATTAGGGCAAAGTTCTGTCATCACAAAGGTAGTTTTCAGTTGATTCAGGCTGTGGTGAGCAACAACATCACCGTACTCAGAAAACTGCAGCCACTCTGCTATGGCAATGTTTTAATGTCACGTGACAATGGTGACATCATGCAGCGGTGAAAGTTGTGCCAACTTTCTAACCAGCATGCACTGTGCAGCATCATATCTGCATGTCTTAGCTGGCAAATAATCAGGTTATGTAGCAAAATATGAGGACATACATCTAAAATATTGGATGCACATGTCACATGTTGCTGGTGTATGTTACCTTGATTGAAAAGTGGTTGTACTGACTAAAAAGTAACTGCCAAGTGCTATATAAACTTGACGTGGCAGTACTCATGCTTCATCAAATGCATGTTGCATCATCACTGATAACAAATACCAACCAGACCTACAGAAGGTCAAGGGTCTCCAACCCGTAGCTCGCGACCTGGTTCTGAGTAGATTGCGGAAGGTTCGAACAATATGCAGTGTTCCCTTGCAGATTTACTTGCAACATACTTGAAATATACTTACTACATTTATATGTGGCGATCCATTTTTATCATCAGAGACTCTCACACAACCAGTTTGGCCACCCAAGGTGGTGTGTACAACAGTAGGCATTTTGGGGACGTCTGTGTAATTGTAGATACAGAAAATACCTCCCACCCCCATTTTAAATGAAAATAGATAGAAATGCACGTAGAAAAAAAGCATGCACATTGTGTTGAATTTCAGCTGCTGTGACACAAAATGTGTGTGTTAAGTATCCAATTGTTATTGTTCATATAAAAGAAGCTTATTCAGCTGGTTTGGGTGGCGCTCAGCTATGTGAATAAATGTTACCAAATGTAGCAAATTTGCTTTATTGAAGTGTCTCACAAAAATTACAGGACAACATCTCCTCAGCATAATCTCTGGAATTCCAAACCCCCACATGCCAGAGGATGTGAACTCTGGGTAAACTCCCCTGGTCCTGTTTATCACCCTTTTACCTCATAAAGACCAAAACTTTCTGTCACAACGGACACTATCCACACCTTTTTGAGCTATAAAAACGGAGACCCTATCCACTCAACTGTGAACCAAAAAGATACCGTCATCACAAATCCTCCCCCAGAAGTGATACTTTCCAGACCAGATGACCACAGTATTGATCACCCCAGAAGGACCACGTCTCCCCATTTTGGTCAGAGTTGCCAAAAACTGACATACTATAAGGAGAAATTATGAACTTGGATTCACAATTTCATTGACCGATATCCTGTAAGCTATTATATTCTTATACTAACAGTGTGATGTTTATCAAAAGTTATGTATTACTAAAACTTATATCCTGAGTTTAGAGAGGTGAATATGGTTTAACCCCAGATCTCTGCCTCACACTCTCTCTCTCTCTCTCTCTCTCTCTCTCTCTCTCTCTCTCTCTCTCTCTCTCTCTCTCTCTCTCTCTCCACTCACTCTCCTCCATTCTCTCTATCTGAGTAATTAGGTAAAATGACCTTATCGTTTAAAATCTGATCTGTGATAATAATATATCTCATAATATGTTGGTGAAATTAAATGAAGGATTTCTTTTACACCTATTTTGAATCAAATCGTGTTAAATGCGGTCCCTCACGAAAACTCCTCCTGACCCTGTTAGGATTCCTGTCTGATCCTAGTCCGACCCTGGGCCAACCTCTCCACCTTAAAAGAGACAGACCCAAGCGGACCATTATGATTTGTTCCAGATTCGGTAAAGATTCGCTCCAAATTTCTAATGATTCGCTTTCCATCCAAGATTCACCAAGAATTGAAAAGATTCGGTACAGATTTGTTATTTTGAGTTTCATTAAGTTTTGATTTAGTCATTTTTATATTTACCTTTTTTTTACCTTTTTGTTAAGCTTTAGCGCACATAATAATCAAAGTCTCAGAGTATGATCAGCAGCTTTGCCGATTAAGTACTCAATTCAACCCATTTGACGAGCCTGCATCACTCAGTAATTTTGGTAACGCCGCGAGCAAGGCCAGCTCAAAAGCGTTCATCAGTACTAGTGGTGACGACCAGACGTCGCCCACCTCCGAGACGTTTTTGCCTGCTTTGCCACGGGACCTCAGGGACAGCACTTATCAGATGAACGATCTGGAAGCTGAGGACGGGAGGAAAACCCCGTTATTCGACTTTCATCTACCGGATCTCTGATCGACACCATCTGGACCCGCTTTCGGCCCGTGGACCACACATCTCAAAAGTAGGCTGGTTCATTCCTTCAGGGTGGCAAATTCAAATTTAACATAAGACCTACATTTAATTTATTCAGCTCCTTCTCCTTTAGCCGGTAACAATTCCCTCTTTCATTTCACCACCAGTAATCAGAAGTAATTGTGCATTCTCATTCATATAAATACATCTGTCATTTAGTAATTTATTGTGAGAAGTTATACAATAAATCCTTTTGAATTAGACCCAAGTGTGTTAAAGTGTTGTTTCTGAATGTCTTCAAAGAATTTGAGTTCCGATACGAGAATTCATAAATTCAGATTATGATTGACTGATTTCATATTAATGTTGAGTTAATATTTTGCCCAATAGTGGACTGGTGCCCCTTCTAATAACAAGAGGAAATTGAATCCTCGCGAAGTGTATTAGCATAACGCTACACAAACTTAAGTAGCTCTTGGACCCTTTAATTTTGTTAAAGTAGCTTTCAGAGGAAAACCAGTTAGAGATCCTTGCATTAAGAAGTTTAAATCTGATCGGATGAGAAAAACACACATTGGGAAAGTTTCTGTCCATTCTTGAGAATATATCCAACTTGTACAGGTTACAATATAAGTTAAGACAAAAAGATAGATGTAAGCTCTCTGAACAAAGCTAAAGAGACAGAGATCAACAATCAGAGCATTGTGGACAGACAGGAAATGAGACAAAGAAACAGACAAGACATTAGGAAGTGAGAGTGTGGAGAAGACAGACAGAGACAGAGAGAGATGTTCTCCTATTAGAGTTTTGTTCCCAGTCAGAAGTGGGTCACGAAGGGCCGGAGGTTAAAACTGTGACAACAGCACTCTGCTTGCCTCGGTAAGACCTGTTCCTCTTTTTTAGCAGAAAAAATATATTTCGTGAAATTGATTTCTGAGGACAAAGTAAGAGTGACAGACAAACTGAGTGAAAGTGGAGCACAGAGAGGGAAACTGCTGGAGAGAGAAAGTATCGCAGTAAAAAGTATGATAGCCAGAAAGACAGGGGGAGCACAGACATTATGTAAATGAAATGGTTTCAGTTTGTGAAATAACTTGAATGAATTATGGTTTGCCTAACCGCGGGCACTCTGTTACATTTCCCCATTTTTCTCTTTGGAATTATTAAGAATGTTAAGTTTCCCTTTGTGCAGGTTTGGGGTTCAAATAAGAGCGCTGAACTAGCTTTTCAACACCTGAAGATTTACCTTTTGAAACTTTATATTATTGAATAAAGTAATCATCTGCAGTAAAGAAAATAGCCCTCGAGGTAGCTCACTTTGAATTAGAAGCCTATTTTCTATAGAATGCTCATGACCTGTGAAATAATTAAACTGGGTGGTGGGTGGGAAATAAAAGTGTATTTTACAGGCTGCAGGAAACTTCTCGAAATATCAAAACAACTTGCTTTGCAGAGGTGAGAGCAAAATTACTCTTTAGGGATACATTTTTGGGAAATAAACTCAGTCACAGATCATGGTCAATCACAGTAACCTGGAGATGAAATGAAAACTGTTCCATCTTTACAGCATGTGTTTTATGATGGTTGGCATGTCAAATTGGATGAAAGGGGTGGCTCAACAAATTGTCTGAAAGAGTTGTTAGACAAAACCATGATCAAACACCGAAGGACCTGAACCAGATTTAAGGGATCTCAACTGTTAACCATGACAACCAAAACCATACAGAGACGTTCTTAAAGAAGGCATTGTGACTAAGTGGGGATGCAGACCAAAACCATATTTACCACTGTCTTAGTTTAGCGTGTTAGCATGCTAACATTTGGTAATTAACACCACACAAAGCTATGGCTAGTGGTGAGTCTTTAGTGTTGCAGGTATTTGATCATAACCTATTGGTCAAAATGGAATGTTTTGCAAAGTGAGTCAAAATGATCCTGAGGGGAACATGAATGTGTACACTAAAAACCCTGTGATTCAATTCAATGTATTTATTCTGAGCCAAAAATGTTAACTTGCTGGTACGACAATCCATCTGATACTTGGTCCCCAACTGCAACCATGGTTTCACACCACTGACATGCCACCTTGTGGAGTGGCCTAGACTTGCTCTGCCTTTCAGAGAATTCGCAATCCAAACATTTCCAAATCCCTACTTCTCCCCAGAAAATATTTTTACAACACCAGTAGTTGGACATTTGGTCTGGTTAATCTGAAATGAGTCAAAAATCAATTGGGTGAACTACAATGAAATTTGGTACAGCTATTTGTTCACTTCACTGAATTTGTCAAAGACACAAGAATATACCAACCATGATAAATTTGTTATGTTGAGAGCTTTGGGTTAAGGGTGCGGCAGGCTTCCACTGACCCCACTTTGATGTCAATTATGAAGAAAATGGGATTTAAACCCTCAATTCCTGGTTTAGGTCTTACCCATGGAGCCTTTGGGCCACAATGTTCTATTTCAAGCCAACACTTTTCCCTGCTCACATTTTGGAATGCATTTTAAATTGATTTAGTTTGGTCCCAGTGCCAGGAAACCTCAGTTCTGGGCAGGTAAAACCATCAGTTTTCAACACAAGAGAAAATGTAAATGTGATACCTGCAGGAGGCAGACAATAATGCTATCTGGAAAAATAGAGACAGCAGCAGGATGGTGAAATGTAAAAATGCTGCATCCTGAATATAAATGATTGTTTACCATGCATGAGTCTTTGTCCTGCTTGTTAGCCTTTGACAGATGCTGTTAGTAGTGAGTGGATGACATTCACAGCCTCAGGTAATCAATGACTGGTTCCTTCATTACCATTGCAATGGACTATTATAGCGTACACACACATTCTCAGATATAATCTCACAAACATGAAATCTCAGTCACATGTACACACACACACACACACACACACACACACACACACACACACACACACACACACACATACTCTCTCAAGCTTGGCGGCCACTGTAATTTTTCAGCGTATAATCATGCATAGTGGCCAAGCCAGAGCTACACCTTCCTCCAATTAATTCAAAAACAATTTTAATTGAGGTGACAAACATTCAAATTACTTCTGGGAGATTTGTGTTTTATTTGACCCTGTCTCTGCTGTTGCATCTCTCTTCCTCTTACAAATGCTCTTTTCCTTTTCCAATCTCCAGTCGAGGCTTGTGCCTACCTTCCTGTTTCCTCTTCATCTTCGTTTCATGTCTTTCTGTTTTCGTCTTCTCCAGTTGAGGATTGCATATTTCCCAGCCAGCGTACTATTTCCCCCGTTAAATGTGACTCATTCAGTGCTTCAATTGGCCCTTCCTGTTGATTTCCAATTAGAAGTCCTGTTTCCATTCTTTGGCTTTCAACCCTGTTCCCAACACCATCCCAGCACACACTTGTGGTTGGTGGCGAGCCCGTCCCTGGCGATCACCCAAACCCTCTCTGTGAGCTAGCAAATGGTGCATATGTCCTCCAGTGCTGCAGCATTAGAGAGCAAATTGCATTTGTGTCGAGAGGGATGATCAGTCTGAGGCCCTGTTGTTCTTCTTCCCATTCATGAAACACATCTCCATCGATTACCACTGTGTTTACTGTAAGGCCAATTGTGCTCGCACTCCAATGCTTCCAGTAATAAGCAAGAATGTGTCCCATTATGAGTCCCTCTCAGACTGTGGATTTTTAAAAGCCTGGCTGCAGTTTGGAAATCCGAATGACAGATGAGAAGGAGTTTTGTAGCCAATGCTCTAACAATGTTACAGTTCCACCCAGCTGCAGTCTTCCAAAGTTAGAGAAACCCTTAAATAACTTTTGAAGTACACCCTGTCAGGAAAGTTAGATTTTATGTGTCGCACATCAAATACTTGATTACATCGTGATAATATCCCTCTCTGTGATGGTGTGTCGTAAAACACTACAACTAGTATATTTACCACAGCACAATATTTATAGACTGCATGTTCTCCTATTGAGAAATATTGATGATGTTGTTTGAATGATTTTCCTCGGGCACAATGCCACAAATACAAAAACAGATTTTCATTATATCCCTGACTCTTGCTCACAGCTTTGGTCTTCACTGTGATCACACTATTGTTTACGTTAAGGTTTTCTCATCCACTCTGGATGGTGGAGCAATTGCTTGCAATGAAGTTGAAGTAGTTCCAGCAATAGCAGAGATGGTAGCATTTCAGAGAACAGTTGGTTTCGACCGATTGATTAAAGGCTGCTCCAATAGTTTCAAAATCACATGACATCCATGCCCATTAAGATGCAACTACTGGAAACAATCCACAGTGGAACACGGCCAGACCCATATATTCATGCAGTCAATTTGAGTCTGGTAATACCAGGCTAGCTAAAAGCCAGAAGGGGAAATGACCAACATACCTTAGTGACTAAATGCATACCTAAAGTACTAATCAAAAGAACAAGAACAGCAGCTGAAGTCCTCTATCGATATCTGTAGCAGACCCAATTGGCCACTGTAGTAACTGAACTAACTCCCCGAGAACAGTTTTTATTTGAATGTAATTTACCTGGTGACACCCCACATAGAAATTTAAAGCTCAGCATTGCAGGCATTGGGAAGTGATGATGCTAACTTCCCCCAAGGAGAACAAAGAACGTAGACAGGTGGACGATTGGGGGGTGATGGTACTGTGCAAACATAGATAAATAACAGAATAATATTTGATGTGACCACACCTGTGCTCCGTGGTACAATTGCACATGGTACTTGGCAGGTATGTTGTTCAAAGCATTTCAGAGTACACGCGCCACAGATCTGTGAATTTAGGAGCGACTGACTCCATGATTTTGGGATCAGCGCTCTGTAGGGGCTATTCATTCTGTTACGGGACTCCTTGGTCCGCTTGTGACTGAAAATAGTTCTTTATGACTCTTGCTGGGTGTTTGGCAACGCTGTCATGTTGCAGTACTGCAAATGTAAAACAGTATCTGAACAAGTCAGCGTACTCCCTGTAAACTGTTGTTATTGAAGAGGATATACATTTCCTCAACCAATAATTTGGCTTGAACAACACTCTGGGCCTGATTTACTGAAGGTTTGCGTGTGTAACATCACGTTCACACCTCCTGCAAAAAAAAAATGTCCAAGCTGATCTACTAACAATGTGCAGTGAGGATTGTATCTTTCAAATGTGCAATTTAACACTCGTTGTCCATTTTGCATGTTTGCCTGCATGCACATGTAATATTGGGCGTTTCTACTTGAAGGTGCAAAATACTGGGAGGGAAACATGCAAATAGAACAATTTAACACCCGCCATGATATTTATTAAACCTGAAAGTAGAAACAGGAGAAGTGATTGCGTGCGTATTTTAGTACGACTGAAAGGAACGTATTAATCAGATGAACATGAGGAGAGACCGCTGCTCTTATTGTGGTGAGAAGGAGACGCAGGGAAACTAAAGAACACGTAGAGAATGTAGTTTTACACCTGTGGAAACATGTTTGAGATGACAGAGGCAAAGATTTTTCAGACATATCGTCTGTCCAGCGATGACATTTGTGAGTTATTTAATGAACTGAATGATGAGAGACAGCCAACAACAAGGAGGAGCCATGAAATACTAGCAATGTTAAAAATATCTTATGACTCAGCATTTTTCTGCCTCTGTGTCATTCCAGCGTATCGCTGCTTGGACATCCCACCCTGTCCCGTTATTCAGGTGAGCTGTCCAAGGTCTTGAATGATTCCTGCAGAATTCACAGGTAGCTTCATCGGGTTCATGAGCACTCGCGAGGAACTGAATGAAAAGTCACCTGCTCATCACAGAAAGATCTGGACCTGCTGATCTGTGTTTGTTAGAGGATCTCATCCACTGTCCCTCCTGTTTTATTAGCTGATGTTTTATTATGAAGCCGCTTTTTTTTGCCTTTTTGTTTTTCCCACAGTGTTGACTTTCTTGCTGATAATGTCCTATATAGCCTTTTGTTTTTGTTATATTTATATTTCTTAATTGCAATGGGATCAGATTTCCTTTTGCGGTCGCTCTGTTTTCCATTGCTGGAATCACTTTAACACACGTAAACCCCTCACTTAAACAGAGCGATTTGCACCTGAAATCAAAGACGCAAATACTTTTAGTAAATCACCTGCAAAACGGGTGCGAAATAAATGTGCAAATTTTTGGAAAAAACACACGCAATTAAGTACCCTTTTTTTTTTTAGATCTTAGTGTTTAGACTTCAGGGACATGGTATTGATTGTCATGTACAATGCCTATAAAAATGATTCACCCCCCTTGGATGTTTCACCCTTTTGTTGCTTTTATACATGAACTCATGGTCAATATAATTTGACTTTTTTGACAAGATTGGCAAAAAAAAAAAATCCTCTTTAATATCAAAGTGAAAACAGATTTTTACAAAATAATGTCAATTAATTAAAAATATATAAGGTAAAGTAAATGATTGCATAAATATCCATCCCCTTCAGGTCAGTATTTAGTAGCTGCACCTTTGGTTGCAGTCACAGCACTGAGTCCGTGTGGATTTGTCTCAATCAGGCTGCCACATCTGGACACTGATATTTTTCTCCATTCTTCCTTGTAAAACAGCTCAAGCTCTGTCAGGTTGCTCGGGGATCGGGCGTGAACAGCTCTTTTCAGGTCCAGCCACAAATTCGCGATTGGATTGAGATCTGGGCTTTGACTTGGCCACTCCAGAACATTCACCTTGTTGTCTTTGAACCATTTCTGTGTAGCTTTTGCTGTATGCTTGTGTTATGAGGTGGAGGTGTATAACAGGACCCAAATGCAGGCACACAGACTCGGGTATCAGTTCAAAAAGACAGTCTTTATTCAAACAAACAAAAGGTGGTACCTACAGCGTCTATTTCCTCCCGAGTCGGGAGGGCAACTCAACCGACTGATCCGGGGAGACGAAGCTGGCAGGACCGCTGGCAGAACAGAGTCTATTTCCTCCGAGTCGGGAGGGCAACTCAACCGACTGGTGGCTCCGACTGGTAGCTCTGCAGCAGGAGCAGGAGCAGGAGGAACGGGAATGGGAACAGACAGACGGGTGACGGACGGGTGACTGGCGGTCCTCGCGGTGATTAGCAGGAACTAGCAGTATGGACTGACAACCAGATGAGTGCAGGGGCAGGGTACATATAGTCCGGGGAGGTGATCAGGTAAACGAGCAACCTGCAGGTGGTGATCTGGGGAGAGTGATAGCAGCTGCTGGGACCGGTGAGGGGCGTGGCCATGGGAGGTGAGGAGAGGAGGACACAGAACACATGGGAGGACAATAACAAGCAGACAGGGGAGTGAGGGGACACACGAGGAGAAGCGACTGGGGACTAAACAGATGGAGACAGACCAGGGTCCTGACAGCTTGGGGTCGTTGTCTTGCTGGAAAATAAATCTTCTCCCAAGTCGCAGTTCTCTTGCAGACTGAGTCAGATTATCCTCCAGGATTTGGCGATATTTTTCTGCATTCATGTTTCCCTCTACCTTCACAAGCTTTCAAGGGCCTGCTGCTGAGAAGCATCTTCAGAGCATGATGCTGCCACCACCATGCTTCACGGTGGAGATGGTGTGTTTGTGGTGATGTACAGTGTTTGGTGTTTGCCAAACATAGCATCTCGTCTGAAGGCCAAAAAGCTTAATTTTTGTGTCATCAGACCAAAGAACCTTCTTCCATTTGACCTTGGAATCTCCCACATGCCTTTGGGTAAATTGCAGGCGAGGTTTCATGAGCTTTTTTCAACAGTGGCTTTCTCTTTGCCACTCTCCCATACAGCTTTGACTGGTGAAGAACCCGGGAAACAGTTGTTGTATGTACAGTTTCTCCCATCTGAGCCACTGAAGCTTTTAACTCCTTCAGAGTGTTCATAGGTGTCTTGGTGGCCTCGCTCACCAGTCTTCTTCTTGCCCGGTCTCTCAGTTTGTGAGGACGGCCAGCTCTAGGCAGATTGAAACAAGTGCCATACTCCTTCCATTTCTTAATGATGGATTTAACTGAACTCTGTGGGATGTCCATCCATGCTTGTCATTTGGGTTTGCCCACAGGCAAGTATGGTTTTGTCTATGTTTAAAAGTGCCTGTGTGTGTTTTAGGAGGCTGTTGGAAAGTGGAAAGATTGACTTGTCTGGATTTGTACAAAAGTGAGAGGATTGCAGGCCTACACGCATTCTCATTGTAACATTCAAAGAATTACAGTATATTTTAACATAACGTATAGTGTAACCACAAATACATTTTGAGGAGTTCTAGTCTTAAAAGTCTTTTGTGGATCCAATGGAACATCCATGTGTGAAGTCTGATTGATTTCCTCAACTGATGTCACTTGGGTCAGTATCTGTTGGGTCTGAAAAGTTAAAAAAAATGAAAAATATGGGGATGCGGAATTGGATTTTATCAGATCTCTATAGCCTGCTTCTCATCTCTGCTAAAGGTTAGCAATAGATAGCATAGACTATACCAGCTACCACTTGCATTACACACCAGATTCTCCAACGGAACTGTTAGCGGTCTAATATCTTCAACATAACCTGCTCCTGACTAGGTTACGTTCGCAGCATAAGTTACCATGGTGATCTAGCCAGGTTTAAAGAGAGCCCCCTTCATCACATTGAGAACTTTGGCTTTAGTCTCAACATATCTTTGCTTACACACTAATCTTGCTCCATACATAGTACACCATTCAGAACAAGCAGACCCTGATTGGAGGGCCCTCAAGACATTTCCCACTTTGCCCGGTTGGTAATGCAGCCTATACCTCATCACCATCTCCTTCCCTGTTCACCACCCTCCACAACCTCCTGCCAAGTCTTTTGTTGGAGTTTTCTGTTGATCAGTATTTTGTTTCCTGATTTTTCTTTCCCTCCCTACTTCTATCTTTTTATCACCAAAGTTGTTTTTCCTCCCTGTCCACTTCCTTGTCTCTTCAAATCTCTTCCAACTTACCTCTTCCCCTATTTCTTCCGTCAGTCAGATTCAGAGTGTCAATATCACTTCTCTCTCTCCCTCCCCTCGTTCACGGGTCAGATTCATTGCTGAAAGGATTTTTAACCTTTCTCTGATCTGCTTTTCCCTTTGATTCCTCTTCCTCCTTTTGATTCTTTGATTCTGCCTGTGAGCGGGGGTAAAAGGAGACGGCGGCCAATGAATTACACCTGGAGCACAACACGAACGAGTGTGTGCGTCACAGTGTGTATGGCTGAGAGTTTGAGAAACAAACGTGGAGGAGCTGAATCGAAAAAGTGTTTCTCAAACTTTTGCGTTAAAATTTGGAGCATGTATGCATTTTGTGTGCAAGTGTTTTTATACAAAAGAGAGTCCCAGATAGAAATGCTGAGAATAGGAGCATCCTGGACTTCCAGCAGCATACAGACACGCTGGCTGAAGGATGGAGAGGATTTCACTGCCTTGGCATTCAGTTGTATGATACAAGATGTGTGACTTCCAAAATGTACCTAGATCTCTATGCTGTGCATGTGTTTGTGTGTATGGGCAAATAATTTTGGATGTCTGATAACTTTGAGGAAATTACTCAAAATTAGAGATGTTTACCTGTTTGTGGAAGATTATGCTACTTTGCTGTTAGGATGTGGCTTTAAAATTCAGACTAGATGCCAGTTCCAAGTTGATAAAACACCTGAGCTCTTTAAGCATCTTTAAAGGAACTTATAATACATATTTTTCAGCTGTCCATCATGTTAATTTTACAACTTGTGGCATTTTTAATAATTCTATTTTTTGTTAATGTCATTTACCTCAACCTACTTCCCGTGACACCATTTATCTGTCCCCCATCACTTATGTGACCTTAAGCAGTGCAAAAATGATATCAGTCAGGAGCCAAGCTTTGCTGTCACACGTTTGGCTTGAAACATCCTCTTTCAGATGCTCTGTCATGCTGAGCAAATAACTATAGAATGCTGGTTCCATTACTCTGACTATATTGAGCATTTTTTTTAACGGATGCCCAATGTCATTGCTGCGTCGGACTTCCTGCCCATCTGACCTGCTCTGTGCAGCTTGACTTGATTTCTGTCTGGAGACGAAGTGGGTATTTTTAGCAGAGAGCTGCCTCTGGAACGTTTCTTCAACTTTCTGAAATGACAAGTATTGTCTAGAATGAAGTCCCAGCCATTAAGTTGTGGGCAGTAAAACAGAAGCAATGAGCTGAAAGATGCTAAAACACCCCATAAAGCTAAAGGAGAGCTACACAGCTGGCAGATAATTCGGTGCTGATTCTTCACCAGAAGCCACCCCTTTCACATTATTCTTATTTGATTCATTGTAAATATAAGAAAGTGAGCAGTGCAGCCTTAAAGGCCCCGACAATTTCCTGTTCCAGTGTCTTTGTGTGTCCTTGCCTTTATATTTGGTTTAAAGTAGGCAGGACTCAGCTGGACAATGTTTCATACTTCCCTGCTCCAACCACAGTTTGGCAAAATTTGAATCAAAATGGGATGACAGTTGTGGGTTTGTTTGCTAATGATTAAATAACCAGACCAAAAGCAAAGGGAAGTTTTGCCTCACATTACACACGTAAATACAGCCAATCATTTAAAATATTTTCATCGACGCAAATTCACGTTCTTTTGTGAACATTTGCATCTTAGCATTAACTTTGTAAATAATCGCTCCATGGGAATAATTTGCCTCACATTTGGTCTGAACACACTATTACACTCTTTGATGCAACAAAACTATGAGTTGGTCAACTTTGCAGAGGAAGCTTTGTGGCATTGTACCTTCGGACAAAGTAAGTTATACAATACACAAACGAGGTAACTCATATACTAACACTGTAACATTACGCTAGTAGATTTAAAATTTGCTATATACAGTGGGTACGGAAAGTATTCAGACCCCTTTAAATTTTTCACTCTTTGTTTCATTGCAGCCATTTGCTAAAATCAAAAAAGTTCATTTTATGTCTCATTAATGTACACTCAGCACCCCATATTGACAGAAAAAAACAGAAATGTAGAAATTTGTGCAAATTTATTAAAAAAGAAAAACTGAAATATCACATGGTCATAAGTATTCAGACCCTTTGCTGTGACACTCATATTTAACTCACATGCTGTCCATTTCTTCTGATCCTCCTTGAGATGGTTCGACTCCTTCATTGGAGTCCAGCTGTGTTTAATTAAACTGATTGGACTTGATTAGGAAAGGCACACACCTGTCTATATAAGACCTTACAGCTCACAGTGCATGTCAGAGCAAATGAGAATCATGAGGTCGAAGGAACTGTCCAAGGAGCTCAGAGACAGAATTGTGGCAAGGCACAGATCTGGCCAAGGTTACAAAATAATTTCTGCAGCACTCAAGGTTCCTAAGAGCACAGTGGCCTCCATAATCCTTAAATGGAAGAAGTTTGGGACGACCAGAACTCTTCCTAGACCTGGCCGTCCAGCCAAACTGAGCAATCGTGGGAGAAGAGCCTTGGTGAGAGAGGTAAAGAAGAACCCAAAGATCACTGTGGCTGAGCTCCAGAGATGCAGTAGGGAGATGGGAGAAAGTTCCACACAGTCAACTATCACTGCAGCCCTCCACCAGTCGGGGCTTTATGGCAGAGTGGCCCGACGGAAGCCTCTCCTCAGTGCAAGACATATGAAAGCCCGCATAGAGTTTGCCAAAAAACACATGAAGGACTCCCAGACTATGAGAAATAAGATTCTCTGGTCTGATGAGACCAAGATTGAACTTTTTGGCGTTAATTCTAAGCGGTATGTGTGGAGAAAACCAGGCACTGCTCATCACCTGCCCAATACAATCCCAACAGTGAAACATGGTGGTGGCAGCATCATGCTATGGGGGTGTTTTTCAGCTGCAGGGACAGGACGACTGGTTGCAATTGAAGGAAAGATGAATGCGGCCAAGTACAGAGATATCCTGGAAGAAAACCTCTTCCAGAGTGCTCTGGACCTCAGACTGGGCCGAAGGTTCACCTTCCAACAAGACAATGACCCTAAGCACACAGCTAAAATAACAAAGGAGTGGCTTCGGAACAACTCTGTGACCATTCTTGACTGGCCCAGCCAGAGCCCTGACCTAAACCCAATTGAACATCTCTGTAGAGACCTGAAAATGGCTGTCCACCAACGTTCACCATCCAACCTGACGGAACTGGAGAGGATCTGCAAGGAAGAATGGCAGAGGATCCCCAAATCCAGGTGTGAAAAGCTTGTTGCATCATTCCCAAGAAGACTCATGGCTGTACTCACTCAAAAGGGTGCTTCTACTCAATACTGAGCAAAGGGTCTGAATACTTATGACCATGTGATATTTCAGTTTTTCTTTTTTAATAAATTTGCACAAATTTCTACATTTCTATTTTTTTCTGTCAAGATGGGGTGCTGAGTGTACATTAATGAGAAATAAAATGAACTTTTTTGATTTTAGCAAATGGCTGCTATGAAACAAAGAGTGCAAAATTTAAAGGGGTCTGAATACTTTCCGTACCCACTGTATTTTATGGGGAAAATGTTCCTGCTATTTATATCTACCATCTAGATCCGGATCCGGCCCGCCAGGGGGTCTGGCTCGGCCCGCCGGATGACTTTGCTAAGTGTGAAAATTACAGAAAGACATAAATTGCATTTCTATGATAATATGGAGGTTTATGAGTACAAACGTTTTGTAATTGTTTTTTTTTAATCGATCCAGTAATTGCTTCAGAAACAGCGTAAATGCGACGTCTGCTCCGGAGGGAGAAGCTGCTGCTCGCTTTGTGACCCGTTAAATCTGCAGAGGAGAGCCCGGGCAGATAAACAGTGGGCTGATGTCTGAGTTTTTGCTCTTTATGTTTCTAGTTTATTGTAGAAAGACCTTTAAAATAGGGTTTATCATCCAAAAACCTTCACCAATGATTTAAACATAGAGAAATGTTGTCGTTATGTATGCGTTATTATGCTATGATTTTACTGGTCTGGCCCACTTGAGATGAAAGTGGGCAGTATGTGGCCCCTTAACTAAAGTGAGTTTGACACCCCTGATCTAGATCAAGTGCTAATCTCAACATCCTTACATGGTATTCTGGGAGTGTAAAACTTTTGCACTCGCTGAATGTGGAGCCAAATTGAGGTAATAGGGGATAGAAACATTTCCACAACCACGCGTGGGCGATGGTATCTCTGTGGTTTATTCAGAATGGTATGAGTCTCTTGAACCTCTGTGACCCTGACACGACAGGCAGTTTAGGAAATGGATGGAAATTATTTCTGACATGATGAATTGGGGCATGATTGGATATTAAGGGGGAGGGGATGTCATCTATGATCATGGGTAAGACTTCCAAACTGATATGCATTAGGCCAACAACCCCCCCCCCCCCCCCCCCCCCCCCCCCATTGGAGTGGAATTGTATCATTAGATACAATTTAGTGGAAAACACCACAGCTGGGAAGATAACACTTTATTATCCTCCCAGGGAACCTTTCAAGAACTGCTGGAGGCCCTAAGAACTCTCTTTGTGAGGCACTGATTTGAAAAATATTGCCAAGTAGATGCAGTGATCGTGGCTCCTTGTTTTCCTTCTATATTCTCAGAATCTCTGCGGTGAAACATGGCTCTATAGTGGAAAACAATTTCACCAGCCGTGTTCACATAAGCACACAGCGCAAATTGATCTTTTCGGGGGGCTGAGGGGCTGTCAGACATACGCTTGACACTCTTTGGTGCAAACAAGTGTCAAAATCTCTCAGATTGATTTATTAACATTTTGAGAAAGATACAGGCACTTGAAAAGGTCAACTGTACAGAAAATGAAGCTTCAGACCTGGTTTTCTCTTTTTTATGTATGTAGTCCAGGTGCAGGTGGACCATTTTTACATTATCGTCCACGTTCAAAGGTGATGGGTCTGTAGTCTTGAAGTTCTGTAGGGCTTGTTTTTCTGGGGGACAGGGATGATGGTAGATGATTGAAGGGGTCATATGTCATGTCTCCATGAGAGTTAAAGATGTCTGTGAACAACACAGATAGCTGGTCAGCACAGCGCTTCAGGATGGAGGGAGAGAGGGATAGAGTCTGGTCTGTCATTTTGTCTCGCCATTCGACAGTTAAACTCATTCAGGATGTTGGCCAGCACCAGTTGTTAGTTCAATGGGAGCTTTTGGTTTGAAGGTGGTGATTTGTTAATTTGGCATTAACGTCCATCCTGGCTGATCGGAACACAACTGGTCAGCTAAAAGTGAAGGTATGAATGCACATAGGATGCATCTGAGTTGCTCAGACCACATTTTGAAGAGGTCGGGACACATGTAGTCAACATTTTTTATCAGCTGATGCTTCCTGAAGTGTTCAGTGTGCCCCCCCGCCCCACCCCACCCCACACCCTCACCCACACACACACACACACACACACACACACACACACACACACTCAAATATTCCTTATACCTAAAGATCTCTGACTGCTCTTTTTCAATTTTGTTACCAGAAAAGATCTCCAGTGTGATTCTGCCGAGCGCAGCTCAACTGTACAGAAAGAAGAAGAGATTTACTTACAAAGTCGCGGCTGTAAAGCAGCTTTTTGGCGATTTAAAAAGCTGATCTGCTACCCGATGCTTGTTTCACCTAAGCTTCCTCTGGGTTTAGTTTTTTTTTAAAGTTTTTCTCATCTAGTTTCTGACTTAAATCGGACTCACAGCTATGGGATAGCAGCAACCCCATCAAACACAACCTGGCTCTCTTAAACCCACTGGAATAATCAAATAATATAAGCTTGAACCAATGTGATCGGGTCTTAAAGTTCAGGTTGTGCATTACAAACTGTAGTGTTCAGAAATTTACAAGCATAAGCATTACAAGCATTACAATCAGCACAAATTTTATATAGACAAGGATGTCTTCTTTTCTTAAATACCTGTCGCTTCCACTCCTATACTGTGTTCCTGTATGTTTTCATGGGTATATTTATATGGGTATGTGTTCATTTGCATACAGAGCGTGGCAATGAGATCTGATCGCAAGTGGTCACTCAAGCCACATGCGCAGATGAATGTTAATGCCAGGCGTAAACAGACATACTTATTAGAGCTGTCCACTTGTAATTCGATCGCCCAGGATGCATATGTCAGGATCTCTGTCTGACCCTGGTGTGTCTCCCTCTATTTTGTCCCCAATCACCTCTCCTCATGTGTGCTGTCATTCCCCTGTCTGTTTGTTATTGTGTCCCCATGTGTTCTGTGTCCTCCTCTGCCCGCCTCCTGTCACCTCCCATGGCCACACCTCTCACGGTCAGAGCAGCTGCCACCACTCTCACTGATCACCACCTGCAGGTTGCTCATTTCACTGATCACCTCCCTGGACTATATCAACCCGGTTCCTGCAGTCATTAGTTGTCGGTCCATACTGCCAGTCACCCACAATCTGTCGCCCGTCCGTCCCTCCGTTCCTGTCCCTGTCCCCGTACCAGTCAGTGCCACCAGTCAGTGCTCCCCCGTCATGCCAGTACCCAGTCTGCAGCTGCTCACTGTGGAGGACCTCGGGATTCCTCCAGTGGAGCCACGCCCCCACTGCTTTCAGCCTGCCTTCCTGCCAGCCGGACTGCCGTGTCTACGGCTCTCAGACTTTGCCCGGACCAGAGCTAGCTTCGCCCCCTGGTGAGAGTCGGTGGAGATTCCCTCCCGACTCGAGGAAGAGGAAGTTGACCGGGGAAAAAGGACATTCGGTACCGGACCACTTGTACGAATAAATACTGTTTTTGAACTTTATCCTGCCTGTTACCCGAGTCTGTGTGTCTGCGTTTGGGTCCAGTCCACTCCACCTCACAACAGCATAATGCCAAATTTGAACAGGCTCTGAGGCCCATGCTGACAGAGTTGCTTTTCTTATGTTTTTTTGGCTACTCCCTGTTTATCATTTATAGGCTGTTTATATACTTAGCAAATGGTTAATAGCACACTTTAATCTATCTATAACCAGATACGTGTGACAACTTTACTGTTTCCCTCCATGACATGTTAAAAGGTCTATAAATATGGGTTCAACAGGTGTGAATATAGCATGCTGCCATGTCAATATGTATTATTGTACTTGTTGACAACTATAGCTCCTCTTTTGAGTTATCCATAACTGGAGGCTGATGTAACAGATAATGAATGACAGGATAATAAAACACAGCTGTTTAAAATAGAATATTTTGTTGGTATAGGACAAGTTACAACATATACAATGTTTATTGTAATAAACATCTATAGTATGTAGCTGTCTACAACTACATTGTAGTGTTAAAAACATTGTATCAAATGTTAAAACATAAAGTGACAATTTTATCCAGTTTTATATATCCTCGTTTGTCTGCTGCATTAAAGAGCTGCACGTTGGTTTGTGTTAGAATTGAAGATACAAATTGTTCCCTTGCATTACATATAAGAAAATACAATTTTGTTTATGTTGCATTTTTCAAGAACAAAAGTCACAAAAGGATTCAGAGTGATACAAACCACAGTGTGTGTTCCAGATAACAACAGAGATCCTAACTAATCGCTACACCACCAAGCTTTCACTGCCTCATATTTAATGAGGTACATAAGTGGATTTTGCTGCGCCTTGCCTGGAAAATAAGCGCGCAATTTATTTTGTGGCTGTGTTAAACATTGCAGCCTCTTGTGTGTATGTTAATTAAGCCTTTGACTTTTAGACTTGTTTAATACTGACCTTGTTATCTAAGAGTGTCCATCGTCTGTGTTGATTAGCTTGATGGTCCTTGGAGGACCTGCAAGGTTATGACAGATTTCATTCCCCTTAGTAATCTCGGGCCAGGGAGGAGTTTCCCATCAGCCCCTGCTCTGTCTTGTTGACACCAGTGTTGTTGTCGTCTACTGCCATGGTATTTTTGGCAACAGCAGCAGTGTGTCATTGTCATCCGTGGCAGTCTGAAGAGGAGATAGATGACAGTTGTTCAGGTGAGAGCGCAGATAAAGAGCTCAGCCAGGCGTGAACCTCTTCTCGTCTGCTTCACATTATTTTCTCTATCTCTGTCTCTCCTTTTCCAATTCTTATTGCTCTCTCTTGTCCCTGCTCTGTCCGTCTTCTCTCTTTTGTTAGTACTTATTCATTGTAAGTGTGGATCCTCTTGTGCTGCCTTCCTATAGCTGTCAATAACAAAGATTCCTCTGGAGAACTCCCGAGTGCAATGCAAGTGTTTTAAGTTTATCTCCACAGTCACACTTGTCTTATTCAAGCTCACTTCCGGAATACTTTATTGGATTGTGATCAAGGATGCTGAAACAAATTCATTTCAGACCACAGTTAGAGAAGGAACCAGCAGGAGGGTGAAAAGCAATGAACATGTTTAGGCATTCTCTTCTTCTGCATCCTTCCATGGGAAACATTAAAGGCAAATTAAACAACCCCTAATTCTGCTGAAGATTCCCTGAAAATCCTTTAGGGGCATCTGTGGGGCCTGAACACCATTTGGTGAACCTCTGTTCTGTCAAAAGTTAAACCACTGAGACAACTCTCGCATATCAACTGTGAAGAGATAATACACTCAACATACATAAATGGGATCCACATTTGGTGTTTTTTTACCACTACTGTATACAAATGATTGATTATTTTCCCATAACGGACACGGTGGCTTCATCAGTTTCCAGTAGATTATGATTGATAAACAAAGACCAAACTGCTGCCCTCTACATTGTGTCTAATGGTACTTAACCCATCATTTATAACTATTTAACTCTAAAATACATAGGTTAATTATAGTGCATAGCCTGGAGCACAAGAAAAACTAAGACATATGTTTGAATAATATTTGAAACCTTTTCTGAACATAGAATTGACAATTAAAAACACAAGACAAAAAAAATTTATCACGTGAAATTCTGTGAAAAAACTATTTTTTACAATAATTATTCATACTTCTTTATATGGTCCTGGAAAACTACTTACATTTACAGTAGCACGGTCGAGGCAGTTGAGTGACTGTTTGATATTTCCCCACCAGCCCTAATTTATCTTGGCTGCTAACTGTGTATTTTTTTTACTGTTTCCCCATTCAGAGTACATATTATCTGATATGTCTACAATTGTACTGTCATGCTTTTATAAAACCCTATTTGGAAAAAAAATGAATATGCTGTGTAAAATGTACATAAGAACAGAATGTGATGATTTGTAACAGGTGACTGGAGGCGGGCAGAGGAGGACACAGAACAAAACACAAAGCACATGCAAACAACAACAAACAGGTGAATGACAACACACATGAGGAAAGGAGATCTGGGAAAACAAAGGTCAAAACACACAGGGTCAGACAAGGATCCTGACAGAAACTGAGAAATTGTATTGTTTTATGAAAAATATATTCTCATTTTGAATTCATGACAGTTACACATTTCAAAAAAGTTGTGACACAAGTTTACCACTGTGTTGCATCACCTCCTCATTTAACAACACTGTAAACATTTGGGGACTGAGGAGACTAGTTGCTGGAGTTATGAAAGCAAAATGTTGCCCCATTCTTCCCTGATAGAGGATTTTAGCTGCTCAACAGTTTAGACTCTCCTTATTCATTTCATGATGCACTAACTGTTTTCATTGTGTCACAGGTCTGGACTGCAGGCAGGCCAGTTTAGCACCTGGACTCTTCTACTACAGAGCAATACTGTTTTAATATGCACTAATGCACCCCCATACCATCATGGACGTTGGCTTTTGAACTGTGCACGGATAGCAAGCTGAATGTTCTCTCTCTTCTTTAGACCAGAGGAAGCAGCATCTATGGTTTTCAAAAGTATTTTCTGATTTTGATTCATCAGACCAAAGGACAGTTTTCCACTTCGCCTCAGTCCATCTTCAATAAGCTCAGGCCCAGAGAAGGTGACAGCGTATCTGGATCACATAGAAACACTTCCAAAAAACATTGTCTGTGAAGACAGTTCATCGCTGCATCCACAACTGCAGGTTCAAACTCTGCCATCCAAAGAAGAAAATATATTTTGAGCCCATGCAGTGATTTCCACCTCTGAATTGTGTCTATTTTTAATGCAGCAACATATTACTATTTGTGAAAAGCACAACAACTAATTTCTCATCAACATCCTCAGGTACATCATTTGAAGAGCTGTTGTCATTAAAACTCTATAATACAAAAGGAAAATGTTTCTTTGATCACATTATAATTTCCATCCGGCATAGCGTTACTAAAAAAAACGCACCTTATAGAATATCTGCTGAGTGCTACTTGGCTGAAGCAATTTGGCTTATCGTCATCTTCTGATTGGAATCGTTCGTCAGTCAATTGAGAATACAAACTTTGCAGGAGTCTAAGAAAGTCACTCTTTTCTGTTTTAAATATCTTCAAATTTGATCAAAGGTCAACTTCCATAAATCTCCTTAGAAATTATAGAAACAAAAATCGTATTAATACCTTGCCACATACAGTAATCAGAAATGTCCTCAGTATAATAATAATAACATAATACAGCTGATTGTTGGGGGGGGGGGGGGGGACCCAGCTTGTACATATATAATGCAGGTTTTTATGGTGGAAAGTTTCTACAATTTTAGTAATACACTGTAGAGAACATGACATGCACTTAACTGTGACGTGCCATTGTTACATTTGCTTTTGGACTTTTTCCCACCAGTTTTGACACCAACAACGCAAACATTACATGTTGAACTCCGACCTGATTCTGTGTGACACCAGCGTTTTATGTTGTTTCCTGATTTTAAGAAACTTGAATCATGAAATACAAATCAGAGAGGTGCTTTGACCTGCATTTTCCACTTAAGCCTCTCTTGTTCTAGTTACATTATTAATTTCCACCTAGACCAATGATAATCCCAGAGCAATAAAATTAAATATTACAATTATTATTTGCTGAGAAATCATGAAATATTTTCCCCAATGTTTGTTTTGTCTCCGTAGAACAGTATTCTCCTGGGGTTATGAATTTTTGACCATAGTAACTTGGGTAAAATTAGTGAGCAGACACTAATGATTAATTTTTCTTTTTATCAGAACTGGTTCTTTTTCTAAGTATTGTTTTATACAGAGTCTAAAAGCCCAGAGGGGAGACAGTCTGGACCCTTTAAAGGAGCAGAAAACACAAGTCCAACAGAAGTGATGGTATTATTGCTTATTATAAAGATATTTCCAGAATGCTCATAGACACCTGATTGAAAAAAAAAATAGACCTGGATAAATATAACAATTATTTTGTTCGAAAATATATAATAAATAAAAGTGAAATTAATTACTACTGATTCAGTTTTTATATTTTGATCCATGACTTGCTCGATGTGCCTACATTGTCACAATAGAGCACTAAATGTTCCAAAGGGACAAATGGCTTAAATTGCTATAGTTTGATAGCTAAAGTCAGTAGGGCACCACAGTGTTTGAGGGTGTGTTGCCTAGCAACAATGACTCTCAGATGTCAGTGAGCTGCTCACCCTCTCAGTGATTTAAGCCTTTGAAGCGCTTCTCACAAATGTCTCCAAAACCAGTTTTTGTAAATAGGAATTTATGCACACAAATACTCGTATGATTATGTTTTTAATGTCTTCGCCATATCATTTCTCTGCAAAAGAAAGATCTACAGATATAAGTTTGCATTACACCCCCAGTATAGCTTTACCTTTTTAATATATGTCTGCATCAGTAGCACATCCGCCTCCCTTTCTCCTGCCTGCCTCAGTCTCCATCACTACGTTTTCATGTCTCGCCCACTTGGTCTCCCTCCTTGGTATGCAGTACCTACCACTGTTCGCCAACATACCTAATGAGCAATTGGTGCGTTTGGGTGACTGAGTGTGATTGCATGAGCTCACCTCCCCATACACACCACTGTGCTCCAACAGGCAATCATTCAAAGAGAGGACATTGTAAGGGCCACCAACACTTTGCCCTTCCTCTTTGTAATTCATTCCCGACGTCAACACTGCAAATTATCCTCTTCCTTTTGTGCAGATTCACACATGCAAGCTCAAATAAAGCCATTTGGAGTGAGATGAAACTCTCTACAGGGGCCCACATTTTCTGGTTTATAATGGATTAGTGCTTTCTGTCATATGTCATAACACTGATTATGAGGAAACATTCATTGGTAGAATGCAGTATTTATCGATAAGAATGGTCAATGATAGAAAGCCCCCTCCTGCTTCTAATCTTCTTTTTTTTATCCCACATTTTCTTAAAAGGCTTTGATTTTCTGATCTGGCTACACATTAGCACCACAAACACCATCTCTTTTAATCATATCACAGTAAGTTTACTACAAACCTTCACGGGCAAAGTCTGATTAGGTTTATGCGCATCCAGGTCCTACGCAATGCTTTTATTAGGTAGGCGGTTGGCCATTAGGAAATAGGATTTTACTTTGTGAAGTTATTTCTTCACAATTATGTTCAAGAAGTGTATTCACCCTAGAAAGACCAAACTTTTTAAAGAGTTTAAAAAAGGATGGTGAAGGAAGGAAAGGTACATCTTTAGGGCAACATGCAGCCTGTATTGTGTAGTATTGCGTTATTTGAAGCCAATGGCAAAACCAGACAGAAGAAGTACTCACTTTATGGTTTCCAGGATGTGTTGATCCAGGGAACGAAAGTGATGAAGAAAATCTGGAGGAGATATATGCTGTGATGATAGGCTAAAGGCTGGTACATCAAGCTAAATGCGTCTAAGTTCTTTACTGATAATTCTAATGATAAAACATGTGCTCCAAATTGCAAATAAAACAAACTTTAGTCCCTTTTTTTGAGGGGGGCCTCAGGGGGTGTAGTGGTGTGAGGAACTATTGTACTAAGTGGCAATATATCCAAAAAAAAAAAAAATAGAACATTATGATGCACTTAAATAAATAATGACATACTGTAAACTCTAGACGTCTAAAACCACCAGTAAAGATATTTCTATTTTCCATTTGTTTCAAATTTAATACTAAATGTTTAATTATAATTTACGAGATCAACCTGACAATTTGATGGGAAATTGTACATGAATTTCAAAATATCTGGTATTTAATCTGTCACCCTATTTGTTTTAACGACAGCAGCAATCAAGCGGCATGGACTCTAAAAGTTAAGGGAGGGGTTTAAGATATTTGCTCATTACTCCTCAAATATCTCTGTGTAATACCATCCAAGGGGAGTGATGTGTTCGGAGCCGAGATGCCAAATTCTAACTATGTTCCGCTGTTGAAATAAACATTTCATTTCATTTATGTTGAAATAAACATTTCAAAAGTTAGTCGTCTGACTGAACTGTTGTCTTTGGTCTTCAAGTAGTTGTTGCAAAGCTTTGAGGTGTGTTTGGGCTCATTTGTCGGCTGCAGAATAAATCATGTCACCAAAGGGGGCAGAGCATGTCTCTGAAGAATGAAGTGATGCTTGTTCTCGATTATGGTGAAGTCAATTCAGTGCATGTGTCCAACTCCAGAGTAGGAAACACCGTCAGACGTCAATCATCCAATCACCACGTTTCACTCTGGGTTTGATACACTCCAGTTTCGTTCTCTCGTGTTTCTTCTTACATACCTGCTTCTGTTACTGCCACAAATCTCTAACTTACAGTATGTCTGAGCCCAACCCAAGTATTTAGCCTCATTTCTCCTCCTGAGAAGAGGTTTAGAAATGCTTCTTGTCTGAGATGACAACCAGGCAGCCCTCTTTCGACAGAATTTTTGCTGATGAATGTTGTGTTCTTGATTTAGAAAAGTATGTATCTGTGATGAAGTTGCTTTTCTATCTCTTAGTGAACAAAGCTTGATGGGATTATCCCCCGATGATGTGGTCACTTTTTGCTCTGCCGGATCATACTTTGGATACGATTCCAATTTCTTCAAAGGGCTTTAGAGCTCTATGTACTGCCCCCTTTACAAACCTTCAATGTAGCCATGATGTGATGCTGACAAAGCCTCTTTAGGCTAAGAATAAGGCCTGTGACACACTGTCTGCCCGGCATGTGCATGAGGCTACCTCTCACATGTTGCATGTGTGTGTCCACCGGCTGCGTGTCATTAGCGGTGCTGCGGCTGCAGGTCCTACCGTTGAATAGATTTGTTTCTCTTTGATGATGGCCATCAGATTTGAATTTTTCAGGTCCGACAAGTGATGAGTTGTAACCAAAAAGCAGTCGTGTGAAATTTGTTCACCCTCGTACATAGCGAGACACAAAGAAACACATAGGCAGTCACACCGAGACAGAAGAGCAATAACGAGGGAGAGCAGCTAATTAAACCCCGCCCTTCACCTGGTGAAGTGTCAGCAGGATATAATTGGAGCCTACTCTGGGTTATTGCTATGATTAACGGTACAAATGTGGTCACAGATCATTACTCTGTATATTTTAGCTGCGAACCTCGCACAGCTGGCGCAAAAAATAAGCGTTGGTTTTATTTTCTGTATGACGCACCGCACGCGCCAGGCATGAAACGCAAGTGAGCCACGCATCTCAGCGGGCAGCGCGGCCGCTCTCATCCGTTAATACGGACGCCGAAATAAAATGACGTCACGCAGCAACAGGTAACACAAACACCACACAGGCAGTGTGTTCCAGGCTTTACAAAACGACCTCTGACACCTTAACTCAGTTCTGATGCCTTCGTTCCCACTGTCACTATGTTACTTAGCAAGCAATGATCCGCTGGGAACACGAGGAACAGCAATATGTTTAACAGGCGGACAATGGCTGAGGTTGATTTACTTAAAGATGAATAAATAAACCTTTTATGCTGCCTTTTGCAAAAAAGGAGCCTGATTATTTCCAGGTTTATAAGAATATGATACATTTTCATTGTGGTCTCAGACTTCTGAACCTCATTGTAGCTCACATCATTACATTGGCGACAGGGCTGAAAACAGACTTAAGATCTGTTATTCTTCTCACACACTTCATCACCCCTTCTTCTACATTAGTCTTCCAGTACGAATCTCCTCACATGGCCTCTATCTTAACCTTATTCCCTTCAATTCCGGCTTTCCCGCCTTCTTCTCGCTTAGTTATCCATTACATGCGTGTAGGAATGGGAATGAGGAGAACATATATATATATATATATATATATATATATATATATATATCTGTAGGAGTGACTGAGGTCTTTAGATTTGTTCGCCGGCAAATAATGTCCTCTGTAAAAGACTCTAACGCTGCAAGTAAAAAGATATCCCTGAAACATTTATTTAACATAGAGCTTTAATGAGGGTGAAGGTTCTTGAGACATGGCCACATTGTTCTCAGTGCGTGTGTGTGTGTGTGTGTGTGTGTGTGTGTGTGTGTGTGTGTGTGTGTGTGTGTGTGTGTGTGAAACAGAAAGAGAGACAGAGTAGGAGAGTCTTCGAGCTGCATAGACGCAGAATCATGCAAAATTCATCGGCTGGGTAAAATCTGACACTACCATCGAGGGACAGGAGGTGAGGAAGGATGAGAGGGCTGTGGAGTAGGATGGGAGGGAGATGAAGAGGGATGGATGGATGGAGGATAATGCGGGTGGAAAAGCAGGGGATGAGGAGGAAGAGCAGGAGGTGGGGGGGGGGGGGCAGAACAGATAGCATGCAAAGAAATGAGAGAGCAGAAAAGTTGGTCTGTTGGAGTGATGGAGGCTGATGAAAGGTCTGGAAAAAAAAAAAAAAAAACTGCTGCTGTGGGATGTTACAGTGTTTAATAGTAATGATCACGGCCAAAGTTCACATATAACAATAATTACTACCAGTTAACTGTACTATAAGTCCTCCAATGTAGTTAACTGTGGTTAAGCTTCCTAGAACTGAATGAATATCCCTGCTTTAAATTGGCTTTTGAAAGATTACTATTAATAATCTTCTGCTACAGTGCAGGGTGAAAAGTTGCCGGTAAACGTTTGCTGTAAAATCTCTTACGTAGCGAACTGATAGAAAAAGCTTGACTTCTCAGTAACTAAAGTCAGCTCGATGATGTTTTGATCCTTGTAAAATCATCGGGTCAAACTGAAACATTCATCCATTTCATTACATTTCTGCTTTCGGTCAATGTGATTTAAAAACTCTTGCTGTTCATTTTCAGGAGTCATGGACCCACTTTGTTCATTTTAATTTGCTTTGCTAAGTTCTGTTGAAAGAATCGTTATAACTGAGTGTGCGTCACTGTTCAGGCGCACTTCATTGCATACATTAACAGGTGAAAACAGCATCGTAATAGGGTACTTAATAGACAGTATGTGCTTTTGGATGTTCATTTTCAAAATGCCAATTACTGTATGTCTGTTTATGTTAGTGATACCTTCAAAATTGAAGTCATAAAAATACCTTTTGTAACTTAGTATGTATGTCGTAACTCTTTTTTTTCACATGCCTGTAATGGCTTGGGTTTTTTGTGTGTTTGTTGGTGAATGCAGTGAATATGTGTAAACCCAACAGGTTAACGATTGGAAACATTTATTTTAGTATTAACTGATCCTAGTACAATTTAATGATGAGAACAAGTCCACAAGTCTATAAGTGCATATTCAATCCTATTAATGAGCAGCTTATTCATATTGTTTTCATACCACTCGAGGACAGTCAGAGACTTTGACCCTGAAGTCACTCCAGCTTTGGTTCATTGTGTTGCTGAAAGGTGAATCGTTGTTCTCTTCTCAGGTTGCACAGCTTTTCGTTTTGGAAGCATTTGATTTCGGACATGTCTCCCTGCCCCTGCTGCTGAGAAGCTGCTCATCAGACCAGAGAATCGTTTTCTTCATGCTACCAGAGTCCCTTAAATGCTGTTTGGCAAATCACAGCCGACTGTCGTATGTGTTCCACTCGAGCGCGGCTTCTGTCGCTCTGCTCTACCATAAAGGCCTGGATGATGGAGTGAGATCTTCAGACTTCAGGACTTGTTTTTTGTCCTGACATGCAAAGTGAGTTGTGGGATCTTATATACACCTACACAGGTGTGTGCCTTTCCAAAGTATTCAGTTTACCACATGTGGACTCCACTCAACGATTATAAAACAAACAGGAAGCACCTGATCACAATTTTAGGAGTTTTGAATTTTATACTTCAATTTTGGATCTAAAAACATGTGCTCACTTTGTCATTATGGGATACTGTGTGTAGATTGTTTTGGGGAAAAAAAAAAAATGCTATTTTATAAATGTAAAATTTAAATTTACAACATCCATCGCGGAAATAAACGGATTATATACTGTAAAGCATAAAAACCTTATTATGGAACTAGACAGATACATTACTGCTGATGAGTTTTCATGTGATTTTACAGTCATCTGAAATCAGTAGCCAATCAGTAGCACTATGTACAAATATTACACACATTTTCTTCATGAAGTGCCTCTGGTTTATTTTGTCTGAATGGAGAATGAAGTTTTTTTTTTTCTTTCTTCCATTGAGCAGAGACTCCAGTGGACTACATGTAGCAAATTCAGAGTAGCTGTACATTGATGTAGTTAAAAAGAAATGTGTGTTTCTCCATAGAAAATGGGATTTGGAATATAAATGAAGTTACTGTTGCTCTCAGATCAAGTCATTCTACTCTGAGTATAATGAGGACAAAAAGCCTCTAGCTTGTCTACTCACTGTGGAGTTAAGAGAGGGAAATCACTGCACTTAAGAGGTCTCTGTGTGGTGTAAAAGGTTGGTTTCGACTTCACATCCATCCATGTCAATTTAAACCGTTATTTCTCTGCTGCACAGGACATGTGATCCCCTGTTTGCCCGTCATCAAGACTTTATATCACAGCATCCACACAGATTATCTGATTCGATTATTAAACACCATGCATAATACATTTACATATTATAAAGACATAAAATTATTATTTTTTTCTGGACTCCCCAATGCCTTAATACATGGACTACATTAAGACACATTTTCTAATTAATGATTTAATTATCCATTGATCTCATGAGTTAAACTGGCTATGTTTAAAGTGATTATGGATATTAGACAGCTTTTATGTCACTTGGTGAGAAACACTCAGAGCTGTGAAGATGCAATTCAGAATTCTTCAGCTTAAATGAAGAAGAAAAAGGGCAGTTCATGAAAAATATGAACAAAATAAATCAATTACTTTGGCCTTTTATCTGAAGCACACAAGTGAATATGCAATAAAAAGTGTCGTCTAACGAAGTTTGCAGTACAATTATTTTTGCCATCTTCAAAAAGTATAAGTAGCTTATGTTTTCATCTCACTGCTGTTTTTATATATTATCTTTATACATTGATGTTTGTGTTCTTTCCTCAATGGTTTAACAGCTAATTGTTAAACACCCATTTTATCAACAAATAAATATAGCACATGATAAAAGTGCACAGTGTGGAAGGACAGGCCATGAAGAGAGGTACCAATATGCTCTGAGTTGTTCTGCTATGACTGCTTTTCATGGAGCTGCAGCACCAGTCGGGGTCCTGCAGCTCTATGGCCGTGTCACGTGGTTATATTAGAAGTACATCAAACCTATACAAATGCTACTGTGCTATAATTCTCTGTACAGTATCTTTAATGTGAAATTCAGTAATGCAAATGCTTTCACGTCAACAGTATTCACAGAAACAGCAAGTCCTGTCTGGTCATCGAGTGACTTCAAGGTTGCACTGTTCTAATTCTCAAAATTTTGGAATCAGCTAGCCTGGCTGCACCGATGGTCGCTCACAGCTTCAGTTTCCTTCGCTGTGATAACTGTCTGGTATCTCGGCTTGTATTAACATTTGCACAACCACTTTGAAGGGCGGCCCAATCAGGGACCGGTGTCGGTGGTTGACCGTGTTTGCCCAGCCCATCCTTCACTGTGATTGGACGGCTGGTGACAGTGACGAGTGCAACTCTGTGAATTCTCGGTGACCAGAAAAAAACCCTGAACGTTCAGCACTCAGGGCAGAATAAACACTCAGCACTTCATCACACTGCTGGTGTGCAGAAAAATTCTGCAGAAAATGTTTACAAGGACAAATTGTATTGAAAATTTCTTGATAATATTGATTCAGGCAATTTCCTTTCCCTTCTTAAATCTTTTTTTCTGAATACCACTTTTACCTACAACTATGAATATCAGCCTCAGAAAGTAATTTTTTCTAAAAGCGGAGGACGACTTTCTTACTTAACTTTTTTTGTAATTCGTTGTTGCATTCCCATTACATGACATTGGACCTACGCACTGATATGTATGCTGAGCACTCAGGCTGCATAATGATTTCACTCGATATCCGGGGACACGGCATGAATTTTTCATCAACTTCTTGGAAAAAAAAAGATTATCAAACATGAGGCAGAGTTAGAGGAAATGGCTATATAAGTAATTGGTTTGGGGTAAAAAAGAGGAGGATTTAACGTGTTTTGATAAGTTTTCCACATTCATTCTCAACAAATTTCAAAGTGCTATTGTGCTTGCTGGGGTTTTTCAAGAGAACGTTTCCTTATTTAGCGCTCAAATATTTAGTCTGGTATCTACAGCAATGACAATGCTGACAACACAAGGTTTATATAATTGACATACATGCTTTATGATCTGTTAAATCAAGTTGGTGACTTGGTCAGATGTTGATAAGAGCACTTAACAGGGAACTCATCATCCTTGAAAGCTACAACAAACGGGGTCCATGCTACTTGTGATATACAGTGGTGTGAAAAAGTGTTTGTCCCCTTCCTGATTTCTTATTCTTTTGCATGTTTGTCACACTTAAATGTTTCAGATCATCAAACAAATTTAAATATTAGTCAAAGATAACACAAGTAAACACAAAATGCAGTTTTTAAATGAAGGTTTTTATTATTACGGGAGAAAAACAATCCAAACCCACATGGCCCTGTGTGAAAAAGTGTTTGCCCCCTAAACCTAATAACTGGTTGGGCCACCCTTAGCAGCAACAACTGCAATCAAGCGTTTGTGATAACTTGCAATGAGTCTTTTACAGCTGTGGAGGAATTTTGGCCGACTCATCTTTGCAGAGTTGTTGTAATTCAGCCACATTGGAGGGTTTTCCAGCACCAACCGCCTCTTTAAGGTCATGCCACAGCATCTCAATAGGATTCAGGTCAGGACTTTGACTAGGCCACTCCAAAGTCTTCATTTTGTTTTAAGTGTGACAGACATGCAAAAAAATTGGAAATCAGGAAGGGGACAAAGACTTTTTCACACCACTGTATACTGTATTATAGGCTGCCTGACACAGTAAACAATGTTCAGAGCTGGAAGAGCAAGGAACATAATTCCATGTGTTTCATGTCCCACGCAGCTCATTACAGCCAGCCTGTAGTGCAATATGATGTTGAGAATTCCTTCGTGGCACACATTACACTCTTTAGTATGAAGAGAACGACGCCTGAATGTGACCTCTCTGACTTCTTTGATGAGGTAGTTTGTTTCCATCTCAAAATGGGCCTACATGGAAACCTCCAGCACGTTAATGATGCACCAGATGCAAGTACTGGAACCGTAATCAGGTCTCTGGATCTGAACCATCTTTACAATGAGCTCATAATGACAACATGAATGTGCTTCTTGAAGCATCAGCAGAAATTAAATGACACTGTCAACTATCAGTGGATCAGAAACATTTCTAGCACCTTGATAAGATCGCTAACGACAGTTTTTTTCTGTTCACTGACTAAAAACCGCGTAACTTTTTCTTTTAATCCCCAAATCCAAAATGTTGGCATGTCGTTAGGGAAAGAGGGATGCCATTTTTTTTTCTCCCAGAGTTCTTCTCAAAGTAGTTTCATATTCATGTTTATACAACAAGTAGTTCTGACCCAGAGATCTGATTGGTCAACTGAACATTTGGAACAGATCATCATAACATCATACCCTGCTCATCATGAGAAATATCACTCCACCTCCTCAATGGCAATATCTAATTGAAATTGAATTGCATATAATATGAAATATAAGGTTGTTTTTACTTGTTATAGGTCTATTAATTGTGACCCATTTGGTGAAATTGGGTCTCTTTTGGTCCTTTTTTTGCCGCTCCAAGCAATCGTACCAAAATACCACGGATAGTCGCACACTTAAAATCCTAGCACCGTCTAGCTTGACCGGTTTGGTTTTAACACGACACGTGATAAAATGTGCATATTCATAGATCCATGCGTACTGAATGAAGACAAATTAATTAGTAATCTAAGCCACTCTAAGGCATTAGGGGATTTTTTTTCTCATTTAAAAAACAATAATTTCTAAATTAATCAAATATAATGGTCATTTGAATTTAAAGATGAGTTTTTAATGGCTGAAATCAATATCAGGAGAGAAATTTCAGCCTGTACAGCTGAGAGTGTTGAGTGTTTATTATTAGAGTCCAGATTTATCTCATGGCTGTAACACTCAAGCGTTAAACTCATTCTGTTGAATTCAATCTGGATGATGCTCTGTGTGGTAACAACACTGAGGGAGAGTCTGCAAAAGAAATACAATTTAAATGGAGGATAAATGTTGAAGAGAGACTGAATGATCTCCAACCTCCAAAATGTTTTAGTACACTGAGTCTTAAAGGACGGACACAAGTGAAAGTAACGCCAAGAGTTCAATCCAAGTTCAACATCCTCTCTTCTTTATTTTGTGCTCCACCGCCTCCAAAGTCTTCTGCTGTAGTCTTATACTCTTACAGCTTTGGTATGCATCGCTGCCCTTGTGCCTGCTGTTCATAATGTTACACACATATTCACATGAACAGACCCACATATGAAGCATGAACACTGACCCCAAGGACTCCATCTACTATTTATGGAAATCAGACTGGAAAAATGCTCCTTTCAGAGACTCTCCTGCATAACTTACGATACAATTATGAACGTATTCAAATCTGTGGCTTTTAGGAAGATATCCAACCACCTGTTTATGAAATGATCAAAGATAGAAATGTAGCAGGTAGACCCACACAAATGTAACAAATGTTACTCCCCAAATGCTACTGCTTTTTTATTATTATTATTTTAAAGCTCAGAGAAATGGGACAATTAATCACAAAATTGTTTTTCATGAAGTAATCATTGTAATAGTCAAATCTGTGGTGTGTGTGTGTTTGTGTGTGTGCGTGCGTGTGTGATCATCTGTTTAAAATATATTGGCAGAATAAAGAACAACTGTGAATATTAATCACTAGCAAACACTCACTGCTGATCCAATGACAAATGAGGCAAAAAAAAAAAACAGTTCATGAATTGATGTCACTTTCCACTATTTTCCTATAAAGACCAACAAAAATTTTTATTCCCAAATGAATCTTCATTCACCAGTCATCTCCCGAGTAGGCAAGAAATGCGTGACTCCCTTCATCTGCACAGAGCAGACAGAATAACCACTCCTCCTGTTGCTTTATTGAGCAAGTGTCCATCTTTGTACTGTCTGTGAAATTAAAGTGAAAAGAAGCTGGAGAAGTTCAAGATCAGTACAAGTATGAGGCCATGCTGCCTGTCAGTAATGTTCTGTATCAGGCCGTGATCCACCTCCCCGTTCTCCTATCTGGTGTACACCCTTGTCTCTCTTTTTTTCCTCTCTTAATTTATTAACTCCACTTTCAGTTTTTGGTTTGTTTCTTCTTCCTCCCTGTGTTTGTACACACAAACATGAAGATTAAAACCTCTTCATGTTTTGCGTTTTAACCTCACAAACAATACAAATTAACAAATGATGTGGGTTTTTTTGTTTTTTTGGTTTTTTTTTTTAAATGAATGATTTGCTGATTGACAAACACATTCAAATTTGTTGTGTCAAATTGGGGTCACAAATTCCCAGGTACCTTTTTCTGCCAGTCTGACCCTGGCTGTAAACAGCTGTCCTTTCCATTCACAAGGACAAATGAGCAACAGCATGGTTCTCATAAGAGGCGTGGAGCCTATTGGTCCTGGTACGATGAGTGCAAATTTGAGATACGACTGTTAACCCTTTCCAAATTGGTGGTCTCTGTATTTTAATAACAGATACCTAGTTGTGGTAAAAAGTGCCAGCCACTTTTCAAAGGTTGGTGACCTTGGCACATTTGATTAGATTAGATTAGACTTTATTAATCCCACAGTGAGGAAATGTAGTCGTCGCAGCAGCATGTACACAGTATGAACAAATGTAAAAATACGTATGAAATAAGATAGATACAAAATAATTATTTAACAAAAAAATAAGAGCAATAAAATAATAAATATGCACACAGAGACTATATACACAAAAACAAATACAATAAAATAAAGTAATAATAAATACAGCTTGGACATTGAATGGAAAGTGACAGGTGCTGTGGAATGAAATTACCAGTGCAACATTATTTTATTGTGGTATTGAAAAGTCTGACAGCCGTCGGGACAAACGAGCTGCAGTAGCTCCTTCCTGCTCTGAGGGTGCAGCAGTCTGAAGGAGCTGCTTAAAGCTCCTACAGTCTCATGGAGGAGGTGAGAGATGTTGTCCATGATCCATGTCAGCTTGGCTAACATCCTCCTCTCACCCACCTCCTCTATGGAGTCCAGAGGACTGTCCAGGACAGAGCTGCCTTTTGACCAGCTTGTTTATTCTCCTCCTATCCATCTCTGTTCCTGCACAGCTCCAGCAGACCGCTGCATAGAAGATGGCCGAAGGCAACACAGAGTCTCAGCAGAGTCCTGCAGACTCCGAAGGACCTCAGTCTTCTCAGCTGATGGACTCGACTCTGGCCCTTCTTGAAGAGGACATCCGTGTTGTCCGAACGGTCCTGTTTATTGTTGAGGTGAACAACCAGGAATTTATGAGTGTCCACAATGTCAGTGTCCAATCCCTGGATGTTCACCAGTGTAGTTGGTGTTGCTTTCCTGCGTAAATCAATCACCATCGACTTCATCTTGCTGCCGTTAATCCGGAGGTGATTGAGATCACACTAGTCGACAAAGTCAGCGATGACCTCCCTGTACTCCAGATCGTTCCCTTCTGATACAAAGTCAGCGATGACCTCCCTGTACTCCAGATCGTTCCCTTCTGATACAAAGTCAGCGATGACCTCCCTGTACTCCAGATCGTTCCCTTCTGATACACGTCCAACGATGGCTGTTATGTCGATGTCATTAAATAACTTCTTGATGTGGTAGCAGTCAGTGTTGTACCTGAAGTGTGAGGTGTACAGGGAGAACAGGAAGGGGGAGAGCACGGTGCCCTGTGTAGCCCCCGTGCTGCTGACCACCACATCAGACACACAGCTGTGAAGCCTCACATACTGCTGTCTGTTGGTGAGGTAGTTGATGGTCCATGCAGTCAGGCGGCCGTGCACTCCAGCTCCTACAGCTTCCTGCTTCCAGCAGTGATGGCTGTATGGTGTTGAACACGCTGGAGAAGTCAAAGAACATGACCCTCACCATGCTACCAGTGTTCTCCAGGTAAGAGAGGGATCTGTGCAGCAGGTAGATCGCTGCATCATCCACACCAACGCCTGCTCTGTAGGCGAACTGCAGGGGGTCCAGTGAAGCGCTCACCAGGGGTTTGAGGTAGGTGTGAACGATCCTCTTCATCTCCTTGATGAAGCAAAAGCTGTCTATGACTACGATAAAAATGGATGCATTGTTGTAGAGTTTCCTTTCTGTTTGAGTTGCAGTTGAGAGTTTTTAGAACAGGTCCAACAACCAATAAGAAAACAGTCTTAGGATGCTCTTATTCACTTTCTTTCACTTTGGTAGTAAAGTAAAAATGTTAATTTTTGCTTTCACATGTCATCCAACCTGGAAGTGGGGACACAGGGACTTATTGTATTTTAAAGTTCTCTCGAGTATCCATGTAGAGCCCAAGGTTGTCCCGTTTAGGTGTGGAACAGTTGTGGAGCTGTTGCTGTCTGAAGGTTTTTCTTTCAGCTAACACTGGCTGCGATGCTACAGTGCAACTGAAATCACCTACGACAGCTTCCACAAGGTGATTATTTTATAGTCCTGAGCACTTAATCATGTAGATTTAAACCTTTGGATAGCTCATGATATTCTCCTTATCTGTAGAAGTAAGAGGGTTCTGACTGTAAGTAGGAACCATTACTTGCACTTTTCTCTTGTTTTTTTTCGGTTTTACAAAGTATGAAAAAAGAGACAATCCCCTACAAATATCTCAAAACCAGAATGTTTTTCTAACTATAGCCCCCTGTACAATAACTTCACAGGTTTACAGTTTCTGACATTGGCTTTTTAGTAAGAGGGTTTAGTGGTCAGTCAATTCAGCCTAATAGCAAGTGATCTCTGTACAGAGTGAACCAACCTTTGAAAGTGATGGAGAGAAAATGATAGATCTCTCAGGGGTGCTTTGCTTTCAGCCTGATACAGCGCGTGAAGTTATGTTTTTTGAAGTTGGGTAACTATAATTTACACCAAACACCCTGTCATTTTCAAATGAACTGCAATAACAGCCTTCTGTGGTCCTCTCTCCATCCCTCTGATGTTTGATACTGCACATCTCATTATTTCCTCTTGGATTCATGAAAGTGGAGAAAATAAAAAGCATACAGATGCTTTATCTCCCATGCACCTCCCCCGACCTGACCTCGCCAGCAGGTGAGAAGACATAAAAAAAGGACCCGAGCAAACAGTTGGTCACAGCAAGAAACAGTGATGAAGCACTACATCTGCATGTTTTCCCTCTGGAAGGCCAGATGTTGTTTTTTCGTGTTTTTAGCAGAGTACTTGCTTTTTAAGTGCTTGCATAATTGGGAAATTTGCAGCCATGATTCATCAAAACAAAACATTATTGCATAATTGCATTGTTTGTGTGTATGAGCTGGATGTGAAATGGTTCTCGGAATTTAAGGGATATAATTTAATGATGGAACTAATGGTAAAGTCATGTATTCAAAATACAGACATTGTCTGGTTTCTTAGTTCAGCAAATAAAATGAAACTAAGAGGCATTTCACAGATTGAAATGAGGATGGTCAGAGTTGGGAACATCAGGGAAAAATCCCCAATTGTCTTTTAAAAAGCTAACCATAAAATGGAGTAATCAATATTGTTAGTATGGTGTGCTAATTTTCTGTAGCTCACATAAATGTACTTTTACACAACAAGAGTGTATGCTTCACCTGGCAGTTCGCCCGAGCTGCTTGGGCAACACAAGAATAAGTGGTCCATGGAAAATACAGAGGAGACACCGTGGATGTCTCAAGAGCACTAGATAGTGACAGCGCTCAGCGTTGCTCCCAATCTCTCCCAATGGTCACACATAGTATTGCAGAAAAAAATAAAAAAAAACTCTTTTATAACCCTGGACCTTCAATACAAGAGCAAGACTATTCAAACTGTTGACAGGATGCCTTCAACTATAAAATAAGGTTGCTACATTTGCTGTTATGAAAGTGTAAGAGCCATGGAGGTTTTATGTTCATTAATTTATTTGCAACATCATCGCAAGGTAAAGTCTGTGGAGTGAGCGGGAATTCATGGGTGAGTCCTGCAGGGGAAACACTAATGTGGACGTGCAATGGTCCACACAACACAGTCGCAAACACGGAAACCAGAAACTAATTTGGCTTGTTTGCCAGACGAGAAATATTAATTTCAAGCAGACAGTAACAGTCTTCGGCCAATCTCCAATTCTCCTTAATACATCTGTCAGAAAGATCCATCCATCCATCCATTATCTATACCCGCTTTATCCTGAGCAGGGTCACGGAGAGCTGGAGCCTATCCCAGCTCACTTAGGGCAAAGGCAGGGTACAACTTGGACAGGTTGCCAGTCCATCACAGGGCCAACACATAGAGACAGACGGAAACAAAGACCATTCACGCTCTCATTCACACCTAAGGGCAATTTGTAGAACCACTAATTAACTTGAGAGGCATGTCTTTGGATAGTGGGAGGAAGCCGGAGTACCCGAAGAGAAACCCACGCAGGCACACGGAGAACATGCAAACTCCACACAGAAAGGCCCAGGCCCGGATTCGAACTGCTGAGAGGCGAAAATGCTAACCACTGCATCACTGTGCCGCCCTGTCAGAAAGATGAAGATGGCAAAACAATGTGAAAATTGCAACACAACACAGCTTGAATGTCAATGCTGTGCCACCTGAACTGTTAGCACCAACGGTTGCATTGCAAGTATAGAGTGGAACACCATCCGCCAAACTATCAGCACTTCAGTCAAGTGCAAGGCCAGATTTGTACATGCAGAGAAGGTGTATTTCTGCAGCTGTGACAGACAGTAGACATAACTCACTTATATTAGTTTAGTTTAGTTTAGATCAACCTGGTCAGTGGAGAAAAAACACTAACCCCATACCATTTGACAACGTTTTGTTTGTCAGTGCTATTTGATTTTAAATTTCTGTTGGTCCACTTCTTTGGGGCTAACATTAATTAATGCCAGGGTAGGCAGTTTTTTTTTTTTCATCACTGGTCAAAATTTCCTTAATAACCTTTCAGAACACTTTAAAGACCACATTAAAGTGATCTGAGAAAACACAAGACTTACCTACTCTTATCTAGCTCAAGCACTGTTCATTTCAGAGAGAAGCTGTTCCCATTGGGATCTACTGGAAAGAAATGGTCCCAGTATAGCCAATGGCCAGTACACAACTGAACACAATACAACTCATCAATATTGGTGTTTTAGAGATGCAGACAACTTACATACTGAAACACACATACATGACCATGACCTTATCACCACATCAATAAAGCTTAAATTTAAGAGATTGCAACATAAAAAATATTGAAGTGGATATCAACCATTTCTGATTGACACTTGACACGATATCAGACTTCATTAATAATGTGTCAATCTATGACATACATTTACACCCATATGTACGATGCAGCATAATCACCGTTACCACACTTTTAATTGAGATTAATTAACAGTGAGCTCATTCAGAATTCATTGCTGCACACCCAAAGGATTTGCTGCGTTAATTAATTCAGAGACAAATGGATTCCTGTGGCACACTCTGTTTTACACCAAATGGAATTGATTATATCTATTGTTTTACATCTGTAAACCTCCCATTTGGAGCAGATGACTTCCGAGAAGGGCCTGTTGCTTCCTCAAGTGTTGCTGCTCTATTGATATTCCCATCAAAATGGCCTATTATTAAATATACTTATTGTTAATTCATACAACTTATTTACTTTTTGGTGTGTTTGGTCAGACTTAAAAAAATACAGCCCTTACCCTCCCTGTAACTGCTGTGTTGTTTCTTTAAAAGGTGAGAATCCAATTCCAACATGATCTGGACAGTTGTTCAAATTCTGTTCTGTCAGAGTCACTTAGGTCAGAGCATCTTATATACGTTTTATTTGTTGGAATAGGCTCTGCTCCTGAGGGCAATCGAAGCTGGCAGCATTCAGCAGTAAGTGCAATAAACCCCCAGAGCAATACAGAACCGAGCCCAACAGGTCCATTTTACAAGAGATACAGGACGCGTAAAATTCACAAGGAAAAAGGCCATCACCGAGTACAGTCATATAAAAGTAGAACTGGAGGAGGCGGGTTCAGGGGAGAGAAATAACCTGCAGCAACAGAAGTGTTGGGAGTAAAAGTTGTTTGATTGTACCACACTCTCTAGACCTCAACTGGAACTGACAAGAGGAGAGATTCTCTGCGTTCCAATATCAATACTATCATACTATTTAGTATGGTCAAAAAAAGGATTTAGTATGTCCCAATACACAGAATGTTAAATATAGTATGCCAAAAGTACCAGGATGTCCTTCTACATCTGGCCGTATTTTGCAGTACGCAGGCCAGCATGCTACTCGAGCTGTTCTGACCCACAATCCTTTGAGCAGCGGATGATACGTCACATCAACTGAGCCACAGAGACAGTTGGTGGCGCTGATGCTGCACCCGCTAAAGGAAAAAGTAGTAGAAGTGTGAGGATTTCTGTCTATTCCCAGTGTGTTTTCCTCTGTTTTTCCCCCGATCACCTCTTCTCTTGTGTGCTGTCATTCCCCTGTCTCGTTGTTATTGTTTTGCCATGTGCTTGTGTTTTGTTCTGTGTCCTTCAGCAGTACCCTCCTCCGAGTTCCGGCCACTGCTGCGCCCCTCTCTGTAGGCACAACTGTATCTCATCCCAGTGATCATCTCCAGCAGGCATAAATACTTCGGTCATCCTCCTGCCAGTTGTCAGTCCATCCGTTTACCTACCTGGTATTCCGTCCCCGTAAGTCTGTTCGTTTCACTCAGTGAAGTTCCGGTTCTGACTCCCTGTTTGTCTCAAGCTTACCTGCCGTCCAGTGTCGACGCCACGGGTTCTCACCTGCACGAAGAAAGCGTCCAGTTCGTTCCTTGGAGATCAGCTGTTTGACTCTTTGGCAATCCTGTGTTGAACCTCGGGCATCACACAGTTGACCCTGCCTCGCTGTCCTGTGTCGGACCACGGAGATCCACACAGTGATCCAGCCTGCTCCCTGGTGTCTGACTCCATGCCAGGTGAGCCTGTCTGCTGCTCTTGTGTTGGACCTTGGGACACCACACAAGCTACGTCAGCCGGCCGCTCGCTTTGTCGGACCTCGGGATTCCACACAGCTGAGCCACGTCCCGTCGGAGTACTCTCCGTCTGCCTGCCTGCCAGGCACGGTCACGGTGGAGCCAGTTTCCTGCTCAGGATCAGAGAAGAGAGAAGAGGAGACTTCTTGTGGACAATTGGCCTCTGGCCTATTATGAACCTGAACATTGTTTGCCTCACCCAGTTTTTGTCCCTACCTGGGAGAAATAAACCGTCCTGGTTCGAGAAATCAATCCTATTGTCTGTGTCTGTGTCCATTTAAACATCTCCAACTCATATCAAGAAGAAGAGGCATTAAAAGGAAGTCTACTCGTTCCAAACGGCATCCTTTTTCTTTTTACTGCAAACGTCATGATACAGATCGCGACATATCTAACAAAGTTGGTCAAAGTTCAAGATGCACTTTTATGATGAAGTAGTACGTCCCAATTGTACACATATCACGTGCAACAGTACATACATTTTAAAGGCATCTGCAGTCTGTACTAAAAGTTAAAAAAAAAAAGAGTTTGTGATTCAGAATGCAGGGATTGTCTTTTAGTGTAAGTGATCTTCTCACAAAATAGAATCCCATTAAATCACTGGTGCTAGCATCTTTTTACAACCCATATGTATATTTAATCACAACAGTGCTGTCTGGTGGCTCTGGTTCTTGTGGCGAGAGCAAGTAAGGAAGTCAGGGAAAGTCATTCAGGAGTGACCAAGGTGGTGAAGAAAGGTGGGCGGGTGGATAGGTGGTTAAACAAAGTCCATATACTGTATGTCCATATATCGTTTCAATTCAATAGTCTACGTTACTTTTAATCACAGTTCAAAATTTGAACTAAAATCCTCATGTTTCAGAATCAGTTTTATTAGCCAGGTATGTTTACGCATACAAGGAATTTGACTCCGGTTGTAGCTTGCTCTCTCAATGTGCAAAAAACACAAACAGACACAACTAGACCTGCAAAACATAAATAATTAACTAATAATTCATCATTAGACAATGGTGCAATTGCACCTTGTGAAAATGGTGATGATGCTATTAAGTGTAGTCATTATGGTAGTGTAATTGCACAAGGTTTGACATTGCATGTCTGATGTTAAATATCTAACTGAGTGATATTCTGTAAACCTAACCAAAATCTTATTTTAGAAAAGTGGAAAGTTTGATAGGGACTTGTTCTTGAGTAGAATAAAATGATTAACAGGCATACAATATATTTGTCACTTAAAAATGTGAATAAATGTAAATACCATCTGACAAACTTAACTGAAGAGTACACAAACTACCTGGACGGCGTAGATACAACAGAGTATTGAGTAAACTGTAATTGTACTAATATTTTGGCTAAATTGACCCTTTACAGTGTGGAAAGAGAAAGGCCACTATGTATTTATGGGGAAAACAAATCATCTTCAACACAATATTATAGACATCACTGTCTGTATTTTTTTATCTTGTTGTTATATTTTTGGTCTCTTTATTAATTTGAGGTCATATTATGTGAGCTAAATCATAAAATAATGTCATCACTGCAAATACTGTAAAACTTTAAGAATTTTAGCAGAAAAACTGAAAAATTACAGGAATAATAACTTTCCAGAGTTAAAGGATCACACTTGCACCTTAAAAATGAAAAATGTCCTGACAGCTGAAGTTCAGGCCATAACCTGAGGAAGGTCACCAAGTCACATACGTTGACTGGAGTTCATATATTGTGAGCATTCTTTCTTTTTGTGCATATTTATGGAGCAATGCAGTTGTAGAAAAAGCATGTTCTACATATAAATTTGATTTTTTTTTTTTCTTGAGGAATGACATTGAAGTTTCCTCTTATTTGCTGTCAGATGTGTTCAGGCAGCATGACAGCGCAAGCCAGAGCCTGAGAGCCAAAAGTGTGCGAGTAGATTTGTTAAATGCTAAACAGCCATTTCTTAGATACTTTGAGAACGCATATGCAGTGAGATGCAAACCAGTGTTAGCTTCAATATAAGTCGCACAACTCAGAGCACAACACACTTTATTCACCAAATGTATTGGGACATCTGAATAAAGCCCGGTGTACTCGTGAAGCGTTGTCTTACATGCATTGATTTTAACAAACAACAGCAAGTTGCACCAGCCAGCCATTAGCATGCTTGAATTTAGAGATATCCTAAACATCTGGAAACATCTAAAAACAGGGCACACTTTAATGTGTTGGCCTGGGCTGAAATATGCCAGTTCAAATTATGTCCTTTCTCTACTCTGCTTTATTTTCTCCACCGCTACACCACATGGCTGAGTTTGGATTGTCACAAGTTTTTTTTTATTTATTTCACTGGGGTTGGCAAAATCTATCACAGGTTGATTTTGTTCTGACAAAAGTCAGGAAAAATTTGCGAAGTTCCAACAGTAATACATTTGTTATCTCTTCTTTCGCTTTGTCATGACCAAGACCAGTGTACACACAGTGTCAGTGTTTACAATGACAAATGTTATGTTCATAAAATAAAACATCAGCTACAATGTCCTATACCCTCTTTATCATGCACAGGGTTATAGGGGGGCTGGAACCTGTCCCTGCTGGCCAATGAGTTGTCAAGACTGTAAATCTCAATTTAGATTTGGAGTGGGTGGTCTTGGGTGTAAGTCATAACTTCATGTTTGTGTTTGTGATTTTGACAGAGGAACACAAACGGTCTCAACTCTGGCTGCTGGGATGTCACTCCATTACATGCACAAGTACATCATCATTACACAATCCAGCCCACCATATCCATACCACGATTAGTGTGCATCAGCACAGGGACAGTCAGAGTTCTGCTCCAGAAAGTGATGAAGTTGCCCCCATCACTCCCGTTAGTTGACACGGTTGCTGTTGCAGACACTTGCCAGGTTTGTGCCTCTTATTTCCCGCAGGCTCCAACACTGAGATCGGCTGCTGTTTCCTCATTCCCTCTGAGTACATTCAAATAATTCACTTGCTGAGGTGGAGAAATAACTGCAGTGGTGGGACAGCTGTAGCACATATCCACCAACTTAATTTCAGTGTGAATACCCGAGTCAGCAGGGCTGTAGCTGAGTACTGCTGACTTTGGCCTCCAGACCACCTCATTGACCTCTGGGTTAGACTCCAGTCTTTGCCACTGCTGGATGTTGGGTCACTTGTTTTCTCAGTTGGACTGGATAGTGGTACTCCCTAACACTTGTAAAAATAGTTCAATGGGAGGAATTCCCCTTTAAAAATATCTTAAAATTTAGTTTTTCCTTAACTCTATTTGTATATCTTCTACCCTTGTGATAAAGTTGACTTTGATTTAAAAGATTATTCAACGGTGTGTACGATAATATTACTGTTTCATGTGCAAAAAAATAACACTTTTGACCAAAGCCATTAGTTTGCCAAATGGGAAATGGTCTTAAATCAGCCAGCAAGGAAAAATGTCTTTTGTTGATCCCTTTTCAGAGCCTCTATGTGGAGGCACTTTTTGATTATAGGATGGCTATTACAGAAATCTCAAAAATTGTGTTATCGGTTTGATTGCTTTACAAAGGTTATCCCATAGATTTCATATGGCAATGCACATTGACTTTATATCGATAAATACATGGGTTTCATATAGGACTATACATGAGTTTGACACGTTACCCGATGGGTTTCACATCGGTAACTGAATGTGTTTCAGATGGGAATCTACATGGGCGTCACAGATTACACTACTATGTTTCCAATGTGCAAAGTACATGTTTTACATGTGAAAGCACATTTGCTCTAAATGGTTAATGTTTTCACATTTTTAAGTTTCACATGTGTGGTCACATGTGACCTTGTGCATTTTTCCACATGTGAAATTCATGTGTCTTTTCTGGAACGCTTGGCTTCATTTCCATGCTTTTTAAACAAACTTAGCAAATTGTGATTTCCCAGACAATCTAATATTTTGGGGGTCTGTTGAGCCCTTACATGAAAAATGAACTCTCTTAAGTCATCATAATTTCCACAGTGTACTGTAAAATAAATTAACTATTTTTCCACTTCACTTTCATAAACGACACCGCTCACTACTGGTTTTCCTCCAGAATATGTATAAATTGACCATCCTCAGCGGCCAGAGGAATGATACAACTTCTTAATTGTGCAATCAAAAATCTTTGGTTTCTAGATAATTGGGAAATAACAGCTGGTTCAACACCAAAACATTTGTTTGATCTGCACATATGTACCATTTGGACCAGAATTTATTTAAACTTCAATTAAACAAACTGAGTAAAACAACTGTGTGAGGCTCTTTCACCCATGGAAACAGTAGTTTACTCTACATAAATACTTTTTAATCCTATCCCATTCTGATTAGACAATTCCACAATCAAATCACATCCACAAAAAGCATTGCATAGCTCTTTTATGTATAGAGTCTGCAAGTTCGTATTCTTTCAAGCCCCTGATCCCTGCAGTGTTGACCACAAGTTATCCAGCCTGAGAGAAACCATCAAGGTCGTTTGTCCCGACCCTCTGAAATGACTCAAATACAATTTTGCTCGGTAAAGGCAAAGACCAAGGTTTATGTTAAAATAAAATAAATGTCCTTGTTACAATTATAAAAACTTGATGAAGATTGTGGAATGGTTAAAAATAACACTGACTATCTGTTTCAAACACCAAGCGAATAGAGTGGTTAAATCCAATGCTTTGTCAACCAATCCATCTAATCCACCTCCTCACTGTAAAGTTCAGGTAAGCAAAGAATAGCAAATGTCATTACATAATTTCAGTTTATTAATCACTGTTCTTAGAGGTTTCACAGCAGTCTGAAAGGAAACCAGTTTTATCCTCACAAGTTACACATTTTGAATAGAAAAACCTGAGTAGTCAGGTGCACTGAAATAATCTGAAACGACTGAGCTGAATTTCCACTGGAGTGCTACATCTTGTTTGATATGACCACTGAAGTCACCAAAGTCTAAGCAATTCTAAACCAAACAAAACGTCACTGTGTTTTATGTACCTCATGTGACTGCAAAGAAAAATCTGTGAACATGTGGTAATGTTGTGGGAGAGTGTGGAAACCATAAAGCTATTGTTTTAGGTGAACAGCCTTCATGAAGAGCCTGCATGATGCTCACATTCAAAGCTTACTATGTTTTTTCTACTTATTATAATGGAGTTGTTAAAATGTTTTCACAAAGTGCCTGAATTAAACACAACAGAGGAAATAAAGGACTTGCTTTTACTAATTGCATTTACAGTAAAGCTGAAACTTTCACTGCAGTGACACTTTTGTGTAGGTTATGACCTTATCAAATGGATAAGCGTGTTGATTTAAAACGTGACAGCTCTATCAGAGTGCATGTTATGAACCAGAGATGAACTCTTTTATCCTGTTTCTCACATTTTTCTCAGTATAAGAAGTCCTTTAACTGGTTTGGGGGGAGAGCAGAGAGAGAAAAGGACAGCATAGAGATGCAAGAGAAGAACTGGTGGTGGGGCCGATAATCACAGAGCAGAGACATGCAGCTCCATGACGGGACATCTGCAAAAGAAAGAACAGAAACTATGCGAGCGAAGGAACTGAATGGAGAGAAAACAGACAATAAGAAGAAACTATGAGAGAGAGAAAGCATTAAGTTCATGAGATGTGATGGTGAGATATGAGTGTATAGAGAGTGAAAGAGTGAGAGGAAAGAAGCTCAGTGCATCACAAGGTCCCCCAGCAGCCTCGGCCTATAACAGCAGAACTGCAGCCCTAACTATAAGCTTTATCAAAATTAAAAGTTTTGAGTCTAATCTTAAAGCTAGAGAAGGTTTCTGCCCTCCGAACACAAACTGGGAGCTGGTTCCACAGGAGAGGAGCCTGAAAACTGAAGGCTCTGCCTCCCATTCTACTTCTGTAAACTCTAGGAACCACAAGCAGGCCAGCTTTCTGAGAGCGAAGTGCTCTGTCAGGATGATGTGGTTCTATAAGATCTCTGAGACAGGAAAATTAAGAAAAAAAAAAAAAAAAAAAGTAGACTATGGGTGCACATAGGTGGGAAGATAATTGAACACTTGAAATGAGAGGAGAGGGTAAAAAAAACAAAAACAAATTTGAAAGTGAAAATTAAATAAAACAGAAAACATGACCCTTGTCGGGTGTGGGTGTGACAGACGGACCACGGGAAAATGTTTTGATATTTTTGTCAAAGAATAAAAGCTAAGAAATACTGTGAAAGATGAACAAATGAGGTAATTATATTCAGGTCTGGCAGTCCTTGTAATCAGTGTCACCATCTCTCGTAATTCAACAAGTGGGAAAATGAGAATAAATCTTAATGAGACCTTTAAAAAAAAAAGTAAAACGTAAACTGCTTTTGCTGAGGAACAAGCAGAAGTGAATGAGATGACTAATGAGCACGCTCATCATGACATCAGCAGCGTTTCTTACCAATTTTTATTTATTTTTCTGTAACTTTCTCATTGTGACTATTTTTATTTTCTCACTCATAGCCTTCACGTCGTCTCTCTTTCTCTTCCAGTCTTCCCATCCACTCCCATGCTCAGCTATCAGCCCAGAAAGAAATTATGGGATGTCAGCAGAGTGGAAGGGACAAATGGGAAAAAATAGGGACAACGGCAAGAAAATAAAATAAAGACAAGTAGTGGGTCCAAGAAGTCATCTATCTTCTATGACCGTAAGTCCAATTTCGTATCTGTCTCTTTGCAGATGGAGGCAAAACAAGGTGTAATGTCAGCAAAAGGAAGACAGACACCGAAAGAGATGTAGCTTCCAGTTGTCCCTCCTAAATAGCATGTTATTGAGGCCAAAGAGTAAGAATGTGGATGTGTCACCCTCTCCTGCCAAATCTGAGGTGACACATAGCAACATATAAAGAGCAGCCAATGACCCCAGAGAAAAGTATTTAAATCTCTTTTTAGACTTCACTTTGTAAATGTGGTAGAAATTGTATGAGTTAACACATAACAGTAAACTGATATCAATCATCATCCAAAAAACAAAAAAGCATGGTTCAATCAGAAAAAAACCCCTACATAATAATGCCTAAAATCCACATTATAACTATCACATGTATCTTGAAAACAATTAATTCAACTTTAAAAAAAATATAAAATACACTAAATACATAAAATCTGTCTTCAAAGGAGATATTTTCCTTTAGTAATTTGCTTTTCACAAAAAAATTATTGACTTGACACTTACCCACACTAATGGATTGTTACTGTTTTTACCACAAGAAGTTACAAATTCTTGAATTTACTGAAAAATATGCTTCCCAAATTGAATCGTTCAGAGGTAGCTCTTGCAAACACTGAAACTTTTGTGTTAAAAAACTAAATTTATCAAGCATATTGTCAGGAGGAAAGTCCGGTAGATCAGGAAGTCAAATAACCTGTATTACTGTATATCAAATTAATTTGTGTGTAAAGCAGTTCATCTGTTACTATAAATGCCCTACCTGCAGACAGATATGATGGAACATGAAATAATATAATCCACAAGCAGTTTCATAAGGAGGTTGGAAGTCTCATTAGGATTTCCTCTTTTCCAGACAAATAACATGTGTTGGCAATATCCATGAGCTGAACTATGTACGTGGTCCTTTTTTGAACCACAGCCAATCAATATTTGAAGCACTACAGAACGGCAGCTTTGTCAGTCTTACTAAATGTAAATTGTTGCGGCAGAAAAAAACAACAACTTCATCACACTCATGAAACCCCACTTGTCTCTGATAGAGGTTGTGCCAAACATGGTTTCCAGACTATAATTACAGCAGCGAAAACCAAAGCTGTGAGCAATTACCTGCTGAGCCAGGCTGTAAATTTAGATAAAATCAGCATGAAATTTAGAGGATTTTGTTCTTATTTTCAACAAGGAAATGTTCTGAATTCCCTGGCATGTGGGAGGCTACTTACTGTATGTTAACTGTGCTCTCTGTACCTTCAGTTTCTTTTGTGCTTGTTCAAAGGTTTGCGATGAATTACTTTGACACTAACCCTAACCCCATTAGAGCCCGGTTGAGATTTTCAGGCCAGATCAGGATTCAGCATTAAGTGGTTATGGATCATGTCTGGCCTGAAAGCAATATCAGGAAATGCACCCAGCAGCCAATCACTAACGACGCGTGTGTCTGTGTGTGTGTGACGGGTAAAGACTTGAAAAAAAGAAGAATAATTCAAGTTGAAGTCAGGTGAATAGTCTGCTGAATGACAGATCCTAATTAGCTCTGCACCAGCACAGTTATGCACTGCCTCGACACAGGTACACACACACACACACACACACACACACACACACACACACACACACACGCACACACACTCTCACCCGGTGGCTATATTTGTCTTCCAGCCCTTATCCCCCAGTTAAAACTGAGCTGTATTATTTTGCTTATAAACCAAGGTATTAGTCATTTTTTTTGAATTTTCTTCTTTGTCCTCTGGCTAAATGCAGTTTTATATTTATGTTATTTTCAATTGCCTTCCGTCTGGATATCTGTTGATCACAAGCAGGCTAATCTGCATTTCTCTAGCGTAGCAAGAACAGCTTAATTATAAGTAAAGGCCAAAATCATTTTGGCTTGATTGTTAAATCAGATGCTTGTATTTCTGTCACCTTCATTTAACTAAAAGTATTTGCCGAGTTACATGTGACACCAGCTGTTGTTTTAGAGGAACCATGGACAGCGCTGTTTGTTGCGTCACACTGTGACAGTACTGAAGTGGATGAAATCGATCGACAGACAACATGTTGCTCAATTTGGATTTTCAACCTACTTGCTTTTAGTGATTGTAAAACCATAACTTTCAGAGCACCTTGAACTTTTGTCCAATGTGCTCCAGGCACTTTTGATGTTTTTTGAAGCATCTTTCCCAGATCTGCCATCCCAGCACCGTGTCTGTGTTTCGGGACCTCGTGATTTAAAAATGAAGCCCTCATGGCCAGCTTTGTTCTGTCTGTGTGGGATTTAATTTCACAACTACCAAAATATAATGATACATTATCATTTGAAAATATAAAAAATTAAATGCAATAATCAGGCACATGCTCAAATACATTTACTTTGTCTCCACAAAAGTGCATAATTACCAAAATCTCCATCTATTCAAGGGTTTGGAAAGAACTACCCACTGAATGAAAGCCAAATTTCTCATTAGATATATTTTTTTTTATTTTAAGAGCAAGCCTTGAAGTTTAAAGCCTTGCTTTAAAGCCCAGAGATATTGTAATATGCACCATGTCCTGTAGTGTGATGTTTTCGATTAATGAAACAGCTTACTGAAAAAAATAAGTTTATCCTGGAAGTAGTGTGACACATTATTTGTATTTAAAGACTTATTCCATTAGAGCTGGGGTTCCCAACAAGTGATACTGGTTTAGTATGTGTGTTGAGTATCGGTTTGTTATTGTTCACATGAAAGAAGCTTATTCAGATGGTTTGGTGGAGCTCAGCTATGTGAATAAATGTTAGTGTCCGAGCAGCTCTCGGACACTTTTATATGGCCAAAGTAGCTCTCAGAGGAAAAAAGATTGGAAACCAAAATGACTCTGGGGAGTCTGAACCTCCCTATTTCATAGGAGAGAGTTCCTTCTTCAGGGACTCATTTTTCCTGCTGGTGGAAAAGGATGAATACTGAAGAGAATGAAAAATAGTTAGGATTCAACCTCAGTGGACCATGAATGTCTGGTCCAGACAGGTATAAAGACCAGACACACTTTGAAAAAGACCAAATGGTCAGACGACTTCCTTCCGTGTCCTATACTGTACAATAAAAGTTTGTTGCATTTTGGCTTTTTACCGACTACTGCCAGAACAGAGTCACTAGTTGTTCAAGCCAGTCTAAAATCAGCAGCATTTATGGACAAGCTGGGCCATGGTACCATCCTGTTTCCTGGCCCACAAAACTCCAGTCATAAAGCTCTTATCTTTTACAAAATGCCACAACTAGATTATTGATGTAAACTAGAAAATTACTCCCAATTTGACCTTCCCTTATGTGCCTTCAATGCAAGCCACATTGGATTTGAGTGCTTTTGCCCATGAATAAACCAGTACATATGCTTGCAGCATCTTTCCATCCAATCTCATCGTCTCCTATGTATCCCCTGGTGCCTGCCGCTGGCAGGATTCTGCTAAGTTTACTCTTTCAGGAATTATGTGTTTTCCTACCAAGTCTTCTGTCAGTTACATAACTCCTCGAGCTTTCAAATCAAAACCTACTGATTCAAAATACATTTTAGTGACATTCAACACGACACAGACATTTTCAACACATCCTCATACTGAAATTGCACCTACTTGCAAACTTACTTGCAGTATTTGAGTTTTTTGAGCACCCTCTTCTGGGCCAACACAAATTACCAACAGTAATTAATTTGACTATTGGAGACTACCAGCGTCAGGCGTAGCTACAGGTAACGATACATTGTCATGGTAACAATAATAAACACATGGTTAATAAGATCGTAGGTCAACAAGTTTGGTTAGGTTTAGGCACCAAAATTACTTGGTTAGGTTTAAGAAAAAAAAAACATGGTTTTGGTTTCAATTACTATGTTTGTAACGGATGTTATGTTATCTAGGTCATGTTAACGTTAACTTTTGGTTTCACAGGCAATATGAACAGTCGTCTCCTGGGTGAAAGTCCTGTTTAGGCATCGTTAACACACCTAACATCGGTCTGTATAATGTCACTATCAGCTCTGTACAAGTTTCTACAGTACATGGCTGAATATGTGTGTGAGGTATGCAGAGAGGGGGGACTTTGTGTTGGCCCTGCCTCAGTTTTATAGAGCTGTCGCACAGTGACTTTACCTGGCAATGGAAACCTGAGCTAGCTGCCAATTTTCTCACTGTGTTTTGCTTGTAATCTCAATTATGCCTTGTCCAGCACCTAATACATGTTCCACTGGCCTGCTGGATTTCCCCTCTATGGATTTTGCTGGCTGACTATTTATTCTAGCTATTCATTTCACCAGTTGCCATTTTTAACAATAGCCAGAGTTGAGGATTTCCGTGAATATGATACAAAAGGAGGTGTTTCATTTGTTTAAACTTTGTCACGGTCTTTAAAGGATAGACCCCCCCAAATTTAGTAACCCTTCAACTTTTTCCTTTGCACCACCACAAGATTGTTTTTTTCCTTTTCAACCCAATTTCTTGGCAAGCATTAAAGGGATTGCTATGACATTTTGTACATCTATCCATGTTTCTCCGAGGATGGTTAATATTGGCTTTTACCCTATGACTTTTACTGAAGCTGTTGAAACTTTTTATGTTTCCAGAGAAATATCTTAAGATCCACCAATGGACTGGAGCAGTTTGGAGTCGAGTGTGAAGTGGTGGGGATGAGAGTTAGCACCTCCAAATCTGAGGCCATGGTTCTCTGCCAGAAACCGGTGGATTACTCCCTCGAGGTGGGGACGGAGTGCCTGCCCCAAGCAAAGGAGTTTAAGTATCTCAAGGTCATGTTCACGAGTGAGGAGAGGATGGAGTGGGAGATCAACAGGCAGATCGGTGTGGCTGCAGCAGTACAACAGGCGCTGCACTGGACTGTGCTGGTGAAAAGGGAGCTGAGTCGGAAGGCGAAGCTCTCAATTTACCGGTCGATCTACGCTCCGACCCTCACCTATAGTCACGAACTCTGGGTCGTGACCGAAAGAACGAGGTCGCGGCTACAAGCAGCTAAAATGAGTTTCCTCCGTAGGGTGGCCCGGGCTCAGCCTTAGGGATAGGGTAAGGAGCTCGGATATCAGGAGGGCATTCGGAGTAGAGCCGCTACTCCTTTGCGTCGAAAGGAGTCAGCTGAGGTGGTTCGGGCATCTGATCAGGATGCCTCCTGGACGCCTCCCTCTGGAGGTTTTCCGGGCACGCCCAACTGGCAGGAGATCCCGGGGAAGACCCAGGACACGCTGGAGGGATTATATCTCCCAGCTGCCCTGGGAACATCTCGGGATCCCCTGGGATGAGCTGGAAAATATTGCGGTGGAGACAACTTGCTCTGCCTGCTGCCATTGCAACCCGATCCTGGATAAGTGGAATAAAATGGATGGATGGATGGATATAACAAGAAAATGCTAATCATTGTGGTTAGAATGAGTTAGTTTGTTGAGATAAATTTGTTGGTACACGTTGGACTTACTGCTGATGGCATTTAAGCCACTCCGCTACCTGGTTGCCAGACCATCATATTTTCTACATTCCTTTACACTGTTCAAGATTTGGGCGGCACCATTTGAATTACATTATTCTGTTCTATAATAGCTTAATGGTACTTGGCTGCAGATTTAACCCAATTCACTATAGTCGTTGATTGTATTGGTAACCTTCCATGAAAACAAAAAAAAAACACAATTGACTCTGAAAAGCAATCAGCCTCCATCATTGCAAATTCCATATTTAATAAAAATCTGACTCAGCTTTTGAGTTTTGGTTAAACTGAATATTCCAAATAATAAAACAAGTAAAAAAGGGCAATGAGGGCATTGATCGGACCCTTAACCTAATATTTTTTTCACAACCTGCAATCACAGCAAACAAATTACTTCTGTAGCTCTGAGTCTACTCTTCCAGAACAAAGTGCTACAGCTGTCTCAGGTTGGAAGAGTGCCTTCTTTAGACTTCATGTTTCAGCTCTTTCCATAGATACTCAATAGGATTTAGATTAGGGCACATAAAAGGCCTCTTCTGAATTTTCCAATATTTAGTTCTTAGGCCTTCTGGGGTGATTTTAGCTGGGTTTTTTTTTTAGTCATTATCCTGTTGGAGTATCCATTACCTGTGACTTAGATAGAGCTGTCTGAAACTGGACAGCACTTTGGCAATGCTTTAATGTCTTCAGAATGTATTATGCCCTGCATAGATTCAAGGACATGCATATTGGCAAGGCACAATGCTTCTGGAAAATTCCAGTCATTCTTTAAATGTTTTTCTTTCAACAGTGGAGTCTTCCTGGGTCTTCTTCCATGGAGCCCACTGTGCTCAAAAAGTGATACATGCTGCTATCAGACATTAATGTGCTTTGCCCTTGGAATTCAGCCTCCAATATCTGATTGGAAGTTTAGCTTTAAGTTATTTGTCTACCATTACCACCATCCTTCTGTTTAATCTGGTAACAATTTTCCAGCCAGTTTGATTACAATTTCATTGACCTTAAACTTACAATTTCGGTCACAGGAACATGATGCTAGTTGAAGAGCATCTTATAGCCTTTACCTTCAACGTGCTTATCTATAATTTTCTTTCTTCTGAGATAACTGTCTGCTTTTCTTTCTCTGTTCCATGTTCAGTGTGCTGCAAACAATAATACCAAAGGAGTGAAAACAGTTTGTAATCCAATTATTTAAATATTTCTGGCAGTACCAACAAAATAGTTGCGTACATTGTAGAATAGTATTTGTTGATGAAACTATATTTTATATTTTATAATTGCTTTACTTCCATCAATGACATATGAAAAGGCATACAGGTAAACATGATGACATTGCTTTTATTTCCATTCAGGACTGTCTGTATGGTTCCTGCTGCACTACTCTCCAAGGTTAACTGCTAGTTTCCTGTTGTCTGACTCCTGACTATCTTTAATACACCCAACAACTGTAGAGTCATCTCAGAACTTCTGCACATGGCATGAATCTGAGTTATAACTACTGAAAATCTGAGGTGTACGGAGTGAGCAGATATGGAGCCAGGACAGTCCACTGTGGCATTCCTGTGTTACTTACCCAAGCGTCAGATATATATATAGATATATACTGTACTGTATATATATGTTGACTGTGTTTCTTGGTTTGTTGTATATAATATATATAGATATATAATGTACTGTATATACTGTGTATTTTATATTTTATATTTTTTACTGCTATTTACTGCTATTTTATTTTATTGCTTTTATATTATTATATTATATTATATTATATTATATTATATTATATTATATTATATTATATTATATTATTTTATTTTATTCTATTATTTCTATTATTATCTTATTGCTTCTATATGCTGCTGTAGCGAAAAAATTTCCCCTCGGGGATTAATAAAGTAAATACCATACCATACCACCATACCAGACAGGTGGCTCCACTGCAGCCCAAGCTTAGGCCTCCCCACGGGGAACTATTTTGCCCGAACACACTGGGAAGAGGAAACAGGCAGAGGTAAGTTGTTGCAATATTGAACCAGATTTACATCTTTAGTTTGGCAATATATTTACCTTCAAATTTACATTACAAATAAATATTCTAGCAATCAGTCACTCACTGCATGTCTTTTTGTTTCTTCCCAGGGAGAACAAGAAGGAACGACCCATTGTCCCAGCCGTGCACATGGTTCCCAGCATGTACACTTACACAATTTTATTAAATGTATTTATTGTTTGTTCTCTATTTGGCAACTTTGTTATCACACTACATCTCATAAATACTGTCCACAGCATAGGTAACGGTGGTGCATCATTACACTGGTTAATGGCTCCATTGCTACATGACTGAGGCAGATAAACATTGCATATGAAGCAGGCCTGTTTCTTTTTTTTCAAAACGTCTGAGATTGCAGATAAATAATAGTTTCTAAAGCGCACTCTCTTATTCTTTGTTGCTGTGTGCGGCGTAAACATCCCAGTTTCAGATGTATTATACTGCCAGTTCATTAATAGTGACTCAGCATTGTTGTTAAATTGGAGTTAAATTGGAGCTTTGAATGGCCACGCACATAGTATCTCCTCTGTATGCACAGTGCGTGTGTTTGTGAGGATGCTGGCTTTGTATCTCAGTGGTGACTCACCTTGCTGTGAAACTTTTGTCTCTAATGGGTTGTGAATGTTAGATTGATTTCAATCTCTTTGTTTGGTATTTGAACTTGTGTAGCTTTTACCCACCTTAGTTTCCTAGTTTAACCTTATTATTTTCAGCTGATTTTTATTTTGGTCCTGTCAATAACCATGACCATGAAAATAATTTGTGTCAAAGCAGGTTACATAAATGAGGCAAGTAATAATCACATCAAAATCTTGAAGCAAAATTGTTTAGTTACTAATTATGGTTAAATAATATTCCCTTCACGAACAGGATTTATAATTTCCTTTTTTAAAACTGAGCTCAAAGTAGTTATCAGTGCAATTCGGTGCGAAGTGCCCCCTGGCCGCCGTCAGAGGTGTTCTGGGTTCATTTGGTGCTATTACATTTTTTAGTCATTAAATTACACAACATGTGAATGGAGAGAAGCATATGAAGGCTCGAAAAGCCCAAATAACAGGATGTCGCTTGAGCCCAAATTGCGAGGAGATACTGAGCAGCATGTATAGTATTACAAGAAATGTTGACATATCATCTCCCAGGTTTAACATAAGGACAATAGAACATATTGAAGAAATAAATCAACCCATCAAACAAGTGAAAAATTCTTCAGAACAGTGTCTCTAACCATCCGCCTCTGTCTCTTTCAAGCCCCAATTTGTTTTTACAGCATTTTCCGCCGTGCATAGACGTGAAAGTCTTGGAGTTGTTTCCATTTCGCTTTTTGTGTCCTTGACACTGTCAGGTCTTTGTACTGCCCCAACACCACCCTCTACCGGTCATGTATATATTGCATCTTGCTGACGCGTTGTGTTAATTTCTGAGGACCTGCACGACCAAAGCTCCAAACAGATGCAGGATACGCGAGGCGGCCATCATGCGCATGTGAATGTGTAGTTTAAAGCAAGTACACTGTATCTCTGGTCTTCGTCTCACTAATCTGTAAATCTAGTGTCTATACATACACACAAGGAACCAGATTATGTGAGAAATCATAATTTTGTCCTCTAACCTACCCTTTAAATTATTCCAGTTTCAAAAGACCTTGTATCTTATTTTCTTGGCTTCTTTATGCAGACCTGATGGCACATCAGAATTATACTGATTATATATTTAAATGTAAATAATATTAACATTTTAAAAATAGCTCCGATGCAAACTGCAAACTTATTTAAACTTATACTTTGTCTGCCCAGGATTTCTTATCAGTCTCATTTTTAATCTGTCAGTGTTCCATGTGACTAATGGAACAGATACACATATTTTAATCAATCCAGCTGTCTGCACAGGGTGTGTGAAGGCTTGCATTTCACTCACTCAATACACATGTGACAACTCCATCCATCCATCATCTTCCGCTTATCCGGGGTCGGGTCGCAGTGGCAGCAGGCCAAGCAAGCTGACCCAGACTTCCCTCTCCCCCGCAACATTTTCCAGCTCATGCTGGGGGATCCTGAGGCATTCCCAGGGCAGCTGGGAGATATAATCCCTCCAGCGTGTCCTGGGTCTTCCCGGGATCTCCTGCCAGTTGGGCGTGCCCGGAAAACCTCCAGAGGGAGGCGTCCAGGAGGCATCAGATGCCCGAACCACCTCAGCTAACTCCTTTCGACACGAAGGAGTAGCGCCTCAAATCCAAGTTTCCTCCTGATGTCCGAGCTCCTTACCTGATCTCTAAGGCTGAGCTTGGCCACCGTACGGAGGAAACTCATTTCAGCTGCTTGTAGCCGCGACCTCGTTCTTTCGGTCACAAACCAGAGTTCGTGACCATAGGTGAGGGTCAGAACGTAGATCGACTGGTAAACTGAAAGCTTTGACAACTGTTACACTCAAATCAGTGGCTGAAGGCATCATGTGACACTGATGGAGGACTGATGCGACTTTTGCTAAGCAGTCTGTGAAAACACGGTATAAAAGTTTCACTTGAGTCAGACAACCAAAATAACTTTGAATAAAAGTATGTTTTGCTTCATATATTGATCTCTCTTTCATTCTGCCATCTGTTTTTTTCTCAGTGGTACTGAAGTCTTAAGGCTTCAAGCTCTGGTTTTGTAAACAAAGTGTCAGCTTCTTTGATCGTGACAGGGTTGTAATGACAATACTGAAAATTTACATATTTCTAGGGCGACTGATAAGGAATAATTTGTTTTCTGTTGCAGTTGTAAAACAGATATGGAGCAAGTAAAATGTTGTAGAGATTCAGTGCACATACTGATGGATATGGGAAAATTAAAATAAATCAAATGAAAAACAAAACCCAGGCTGACATAAAGGCTACAAAGCAGAAATGCAGCCAAAACCATGATAATGCATAATTTTACTGAATGAGAAAACAGTGTGTGCATTATGCAATATCTACGCTGCAATAACCCAGACTATGTGACTGTGATTAGTGATTACCGTGGTGACTAAGTGAGATTTGGTAGCTGTCACTCTATCAAAAGTTACAGTTTTACAGCAATATATATACAACCCTATTTTCCCCCAAAAAGTGTAGTGCCACGACTGTTCTACTATGGAGCCATGCTGTTGCAGTTGGCATTGTCTTGCTGAAATAAGTTTCCCTAAAAAAGTTGTGTGGATGACAGCATATTTTGCTCCAAAACCTTTATATATCATTCAGGTTGAATGGTTCTTAGTGTGAAACCTACATGTGCCATGTGCATTAATGCGTCCCCGTACCATCACAGAATGTGGCTTTTGAACTGAGTCCTGAAAAACAAGCTGCATGGTTCCTCTACTCTTTAGTTTGGAAAATGTGGTGTCCATGGTTTCCAAAAAGAATGTAAAGTTTTTACTTGTCAGACAACAGGACAGTTTTCCACTTCGCCTCTGTCCATTTTAAATGAGCTCTGGCTCACAGGAGGTGGCAGCGCTTTTGGATCATGTTTATATATGATTTCTTCTCTGCATAGTAACATTTTAACCAGCATTTGTGGATGCAGCAACAAACTGTGTTCACAGACAATGGTTTTTGGAAGTATTCCTGAGCCCATGCAGTGATTTCTACTACAGATTTGTGTCTGTTTTTAATATAGTGTGCCCTCAGAGCCCAAAGATCACAGCCATCAAATATTGGTTTTGTTATGAGGTGGGTGTTTTACCAGGACCCAAATGCAGGCTCACAGACTCGGGTATCGGTTCCAAAATACAGTCTTTTATTTCCATAAATAAAAACAAACAAATGAACAAACAAACCAAAAGGTGGCACCTATAGTGTCCACTTGCTTCCAAGTCGGGAGGGCAACTCAACCGACTGATCCAGGGAGACACGGCTGGCAGGGCAGCCGGCAGACCAGCGGACAGGACCGCTGGAAAAATCAGAGTCAATAATCCTCCGAGTCGGGAGTGCAACTCCACCGACTGGTGACTCTGACAGGTAGCTCTGCAGGTGGAACTGGAGCCGGAGGAACGGGAACGGGAACAGGACGGACGGAGAACGGACGGAGGACGGACGGGTGACTAACTAATGAACCGACAATCAGAGGAGTGCAGGGGCAGGGTACATATAGTCCGGGGAGGTGATCAGGGACAAAATGGAGGAAAACCAGACTCCTGACAGGTTTATTGCTATGGCCCTTATGTACATTGCACAGAATGTTTTCATGATATTATGTACCATAGGCGGTGAAATCCCCAAATTATTTGCAATATTTACTTAAATTGTTGTGCTATTTCTATTTCTCTTCTACAAATCCATCTTTATCCGTGCATGCTCTAACTTTTAAATTCAGTCTAGTCCCCAACTTCCCTATTTTTTCTCAGGGTCTCACTCTGCCTCCTTTCTTATTGATTAAGAAAAAAAAAATACTTTGTTTTCACTTCAAGGATGAAAAAAAAAAATGTCCCAGTTCTACCGTCCTGTGTGAGCGAGATTAATTATTTATTTTTCTTAGATGATTTCCTGACTTCGAGTGGTGCCTCGGGTAAATGAATTCCAGGGTAAGAAATGTATTCTTTATTCAAGGCCTATTCCCTTCATTTTTTTTTTTTGTACCCCCATGTAATAAATCATTATTCATAAAGTGTCACCCTGGAAACTGGTGATTCCAGATAGGGAATAGAGAAGAGGCAAAGTGTATGCATGTGCATCACTGAAGTGTGTGTTTGTGAGTGTTTGCACACAGTTGTGCTTGTGAGTGTATGGGACGATTCTTTCGTGTGTGTGTGTTTGTATATGCTGGTGTATATGTGTGTCTGAAGGCAGAGACTTGTATGCCTTCAGTGGCAGGGCTGCCAGCACTCTGAGGGTTGCTGGCTCAAATCCCAGAGACCCTGAGGGAAAGGCACCTATTGATGGATGAAAAACTCCCACAGTGCTTTGCTTCCTGTGTGCACAAAGCCCACTGAGTCTGCAACCTCTCTGAGCCCACACACTGGTTTGGAAACAGTGTTGTCTCTCTTCTCTTTATGCATCTTCTATGACTTTATCTGTCTTGTAGTTTAAAATAGCGTTTCACTCCAATGTTTCCCTTTCCTCTACTTCCAGCCTGTTCTGTAACACGTAGCCAGATAGATAACTTACTGTCATAACCGAAAAATGGATGAGTACAGATTCCAATACTCTCGTCAGTTTAGAATTCACAGAAGGATATAGTTTTCTCCAAAAATGATTTAATTTCATTTACAAACTCATAATGAGAATCTATCACTTTTTGAATGGTCATTACCACTTATCTTTGTCCAGGCTTTAGTAACTGATTAATTGTATTGCTCTAAATTACTGTTAATTACAACTGTGAAGTATTGACAACTGATGTTTAGATTTAAGTTGAAATGGATTCATTCAATAACCTTTAAAAAAGTGAAAACTTGTTTTTAGACATGTTTTGTAAATACAAAAATATGATATTTCTCATTCATCCTCTCAAACTTTTTCAGATGTACATTTGTCAGGTCTCTACCTAGCAGCTGTTTGTTGTCCCAAAGCCACTTCAGCATCGTCTCTTGGCTGTAAACTTCGGGACATTGTTGTGCTGAAAGATCTCAGTCTCAGGTTGTTGTACTCTGGAGCAGGTTTTTCTCTCAGATCATCTAGCTGTTCTACCAGAGAGGCCTGATGGATGTCGTGCTGCAGAGATGGACGTCCATCCGGCAGGTTTTCCTCATTTCTGTGGAGGACTTTTGAAGCTGTCAGAGTGAACAATGTTCTTCTTTCTGACAAATGTCCTCCTTGCTCTGTAACTCAAAAAGTACCGGTGGTTTCAAAATTCTTCCATTTCAAGATCATTCTATTAAGTAAAATGTTATTCATATATCACCAAATAACAGCCATCCCAAGGGCACTTAACATTGTAAAGTCTACAAAAACTAAATGCTCCCATTTGAGCAAGCATTATGTTATGATCGTGAGAAAAATGTGCTTGTTACAACAAGACAGAAGAAGGCTCAGAGTTGAGCGGACATCTGCCTCCATCTGTATGTGGAGAGTTGTACACCGCTAGTCGTTGTGCTCTTTTCTTTTCTTTTTTTTATACTTTTTTCTCAGGATCTCTCCCTCCCTTTTACCCGTTCAGGTAGAACACCTGTAAACAATTGTCTCTGCTTCTCCCTTTTCTTCAGAGAGGCAGTTTTCCCTCTCTGACCTCGTCTCACACACTCAGACCAGGCGGCAGGCAAATTGGTGTTTGGGAAGATTTCTGTTCCTCCTTTCTTTCCTTCTTTTGGTTTGGTTTAGGTAAGTTTCTTTCTTTAGGAAGGTTAGGTGGATGATCTGGGTACGCCGGCCCATTGTTTGGTTGGGCCAGTGACTCTTCTTCCTTTTGTTCTGTTTAGTTCAGATCTCCAACCCTCTTCAGTTTGTTTCTTTTTCGACTTTGACTTATTCAACTTTTTTGGGGAAAAAAGCTTTTGGGTTTTCAGCCTGAAATGTGTTTGTCATGGTGTCATTTATATGTTTCGGTCTCCAGTAGAGCCTTTATTTGATCAGTTTAGGAGACTATAGTAAAGTTAAAAATGTGAGGTTTGAGGTTTTGGTAAGGTTTTCCCTTTACTGCAGTCAGTTGTGATACGTGTGAATTGTTTTGTGGTTGTGTTTTTTTCATGAATCAAAACATTCCAATCTTGATTCAAACTATACTGAAAAACTTTTGATATTATATTTATATTTATATTTTGATAAAATTTGAAAGTAATCAGTGCTGAAGAATGCCGTGAAGTTTACACTACCTATAAATATATAGAGTATTTTTAAGACCAGCTTTATTTCACAGTTTTAACAAAAAATTGTTAGAAAGGAATCAAAAAGTAACCAAATGTCATAATTTACATTACTTTGGTGAAGTAAATAAAATAGTTGTATTGCTTTGCCCTGTATATGCTGCTGTAATGTAAAATAAAAAATAAAAAATAAAAAAATAAATCCCTTTGAGGGATTCATAAAGTATCTATCTATCTATCTATCTATCTATCTATCTATCTATCTATCTATCTATCTATCTATCTATCTATCTATCTATCAGTTACATTACTGTAATACATTACACATTACTTTGTACATTTTCAACAAGGTAACTAGTAAACTGTAACCTACCTATTGACCACAATGCATTGAAACAGGCCCACTCCTTTGACAAAGGTACATATGTTTGTGCATCATACCATAATGAATTCATAAGAAGTTGTTCTTAACTATAATTGCATCAGAGATACAATACTCCTGGGGGACAAAGAATTAGTCTGAATCTTAAAGTCTCCTCTTGAAACTGCAGTTGGATTAGAAGAAGATAAGTACTGTAAATAGACAGGTAGCAGGAGAGATAGATTCATGAATAAATGGAGTAGGAGTGTGGGAGAATATAGCTGTGCAAGGCGAGAAATGTATTTATAGCGCTAGAGATGTTGGGGGAGATATTTCGAGTGCTTTCTATATTTGATTACAATGAGGGAGCAGGAAGCTCATTGCACGTTTAGCTGTGAGTGGATTCACAAAAGTGTTCTTCAAGATATGGTTGGCTCGTACGTTTTGGGGTGCAGAATGTAGCAAATGACAAACTACTTTAAGCCATTTCCTTTGTGGATGTCGGTCTTCTTTCTTCATTCCTGATATGATTTTGATCTGATGCGAGACACTGGTGTTATGATGTAATTAATATGCTTCAAAAGGATTTTGCCGTCAGAGGTTATTACATTTTAGATAGCTTTTTTTATTTTTACAGTTTGAACTGAAAACTATGTGTTTATGTTTAGAATAAGCCTTTAAAGCTCCTTCGCAAGAAGAAACATCTCTAGTTGTAGATGTTGTGTCACTATGGAAACAAAAGTAGCATGATTACTATAGTGAAGGCATCACGCCATCAATAGCACCAGACCTGAGTGTGAATTTCAGTGTTTCACCCGGGGAAACTATTATTATTATGAGGCACTATGTGCATTCGACACCATACAAATGTCCTTAAGGGGTGCAAACTTTTTTTTTGTTTTTATCTTCTAAATTGAGCTTTTTTTTCTTCTTTTGCTTGGTGTTCCTGTGAGTGCAGCAACAGTAGATGGGAGAATGTGCCCTGTTTACCACTCAAGTGCTGCTCTCCATCTTTTTAAGCTTCCTCCCCTCATGTATCCTTCTTGCTGTCTCAGTCAGCTAACGTGTTCTGTCCTCCAATCCTTCCCTTTTTCCTCTGTCAAGTTTTCTCAAAATGTTTTGATTTGTCAGATGACACAGAACATATTTTTTTTAGATGTGGTTTGAGATCAAAGGTGAATCATAAACTGCTGGAAACACACATTAGCACCTTTAACCCAGCTATTAATTTGACTGCTCGGTTTTGACCTCATCATACTAACCCACAGGTCTAATGTTCATCCAAGCAGTTCTCTTCATCTTATCTGTCTCAGTGCTGGTTTCCTTACAACAGCTTGACCATGCAGGTGGAATTCATACCGTCTTCTCCCAACAGTTGATGTTGAGATGTGTCAGCTGCTTGAACTCTGGGAAGCATTGATGTGGGCTTTAATCTGAGGTGCTCGTTAATTGTTGATTTCTGAGGCTGGTAATTCTAATGAACTTCTCTTCTGCAGCGGAGTGCTTCCTCTCCTCGGTTGGTCCTCGGCAGAACCAATTTCCTCAGAGTTTTTTTCCAGTGCAGGCACATAACCCACCAAATGCTGTGATCTTGACATGTTCTGACAGGACTGACCTTTGTGTCTTAAAGTAACAAGGGACTGTTGCTTATCTTTACTTAGTTGAGTGGTCTTTACCATAGCATTGATTGCTACAGTATGATTTGGGACATTTGCTGTATATTAACACAACCTTCACACACAATAAGTATGTGTCTCAACTCGTTGATAAAAATAGTCGTTTTGAAACTCTTTTTCTGACCGTAATAAAACAGCCCAACTGACTAGAGAAAATTATTTGCTAAATGTCTGCAAATACAAAATGAAAACCGACGGGAGTACAAAGGATAAACTGTGATTCTGCCACATTGATATAAAAGCTGTGTGTGCATGTACAACGCGAGTGTGACAGCCTGCTGTGACTATCTGTGTGTCGTGTGTCAGTTCATGTCAGAGAAAACACTTAAATCCCATCATAGCAGTGAAAAGCACTGCTCTACATTGAAAAGGAAAAAAAAACAAAAAAAAAACAACGTTGATGTTAGCACTTTCATTTCCTTCAGGCACTGTTGTCATTCAAATGTACACAAGCTTTTTGTACAGAGCCGAAAGCACAAAGCCACCGGCAGAGTTCAAGGCTGTTAACTTCAGCTGCCTGGAGAGCAATACAAACAACTTGGTGGATCTTGGTTAAATGGGGTCAAGCCTCTTCCTGCTTTTACTTTGAAAGGGTTCCAGGTTGAATTTCAAGTAGATGAGCTTTCAATCAAAGATTGAATGAAACAAATTTACTATCTCAGGGAAATGTGTCAGATTCCAATGCGACCGTTTTAGTGTAAGCGGATAGCTTTTCGGACGAAAGAAAGACTTCAAGGATGGCATTTTTATTTACTTTGGTCCCAGCTGGATACCTACTATCTGACTGGGACTGGCTGTGTGCTGCTTCAATGTTATCTAGTGAAGCAGATTCAGATGCTAAAGCATATTTTAAATTTGCTGTAACGTAAATTTCACTGAATCGCAGCATTACCTGAGAGTGCTTTGTGCAAACCTCTGGCTCCTGTGTATATTTTGTAATTTGACAAAACTCAGAGTGGCAATTGTATGCTGGAAATGGGTACTTCAAAAGAGGATTTCCTGAAGTGAGGTCCTGGGAAGCCAGCAAGGGTTATTTCGCAGATTATGGATCACACAGACTATTAAATACCACAAAAGATGTTCTACTCAGCAAATGAAAGCAGCAGCCGTTTTTGCTTTGGGAGCAGAGGAAAAGCTTCGCTTGCTGAGAACTGTCACTGCGAGGAGGATTATATGGATGAATGATCACTGTGATGATTCAAGAGCAACTCCATCATGAGCTTCTCTTATGTTTGGCAAGTGTCATGGCGTCACACTGAGAGGTTTGTATTGGGCTTTGTTGTTCTTTTGACGATATGTTTCCATTTTGCATGATGAGTAATGGGGATGAAAACTTTTTAGCCACACTGTCGAGTATGTGAGATAACCATCAATTTCTGTAGAAGATAATTAACCAGTGATGTTAGCTGTTGTTGAGGTCCTACGTGTTTAAATTTGAAATTCCCTCATGATGTGCCTGGACAGGTTACAGGTCTTTAGTAATACAGTAATGATGTTATGGTTCTATGCTCTCAACCAGCAACACAAGACAGAACACATTAATCTTAACATGGCTGACAATATTTTAATACTATGAATTAAGAAATGTACCAAAATCTCCCTGGAAAACAAAGAGATCTAAACTGAGTAGACCCTGATGTCCAAATTTGCCTAGTACCAAGTACCCAACGGGAAGTGCATTTATTTCAGGCTGCAGAACACCTTGACGGCCGCCTGCTGTAACAATATCCAAATCAGTTTTCTGTGCTGCCAGAAATTTGCACATAGAAGAGTTAAGTAGAAAATCCACTTTGGACAGTGAGTCATGATGGCTTGACTTGCCTTTGGTGTGGGCCAACTGACAGCTGGAGCTAAGGAGAACATTAACATAAAAAGAGATTAAGGGACTTAATGGTTTGGGAAAAAAAACCTAAATAGTAAAAGTAGCCAGTTTTACTCAAAGAATACAAACTCTTAATTATTGCAGAGTTGCTTTGCTGTCCTAAATCTGGTTGCTTCTAAAATTCATCTATTGGTCCAATCTATACAGTTTTTACAGTTGTGTTACTTATTTTGATGACATATATGTTTGGTTGATGTCATGAAAACAAGACTGCTGTTCTGAAAATCGGTTCAGTCTTTATGTAGCTCTCAGGTCACTGATGAAAGCAGACACTGAAGTCACAGACCACAGTACTGTTATGTACTGGTAGCTGGGTACACTGTGGCTTTAAGCTACCGACCCACCCTACTGGTATTACAATTATTGTTGGGCATGAACTGGAAGGAGAGCCACATGCTTCTTTTGCAGTTGTTCCATTCTACTGGGCATAGACCTCCATTCAGCATGCCCTAAAACTGGCCAACATTCTGTAACTATAAGGCCCGTGCTGCACACAGCACATTTTCAAAATTGTTTTAATGAATGCCAGCAGCTTGACGAGGTGCTGTGCAGTTATTCTGGCATTTTCTTTCCGGTCACTAAGACTCGAAAACTGTTAACGCTGTGCTCATTACTGTCACCAGTCATCCAATCAGAGTGAAAAAGGGGTGGGACAAACGCACTTAACCACCGACACTTGTCACTGATTGGTCTTCCCTTCCGAGTGTCTGAACGATAATACGAGCCCAGTCACCAGACTGTTTTCACAGCAAAGAAAATTTAAGCTGCGAGCGAAATTCCACAATTCTTCAGCGATAGCCAACTAATGTTAGGAGCAGCAGCCAGCACACATTAGGTGCTTTCACTATGTTAGCTTAGACAGGCTAAAATCAGAATGTGTGGACATTGTGAGTAGAGCATTACTTCAACATATGCAGCTGATATTTCAGTATTTGAACATATATGACATGTTGTGAGTGTAAAGCAACAACCGATACAGAATCTTGAATTCTGTGTCCAGATGCAGATGTCTGGCATTAAGCTGCTGAGATACGTTTCTTCCCTCTTTTCACCCTAAATGCTCTGTGACACCTTTTGCCTTCAGGCTTTTGGTCATCTATAACTTGTCCCTTATCGTCTGAGTTAAAATATCTCCATACATAAGACTTGGTATATATTTACACCATTCATCTCACCATTCCTAATGTTGTTGTTGTCCAGTATTTCCACAATCTTTGGTACTGGTACTGTCACGTTTTCTGAATCGACTTGGTACCATTTTTTTATGACGTGTTGCAGGTAGTTAAGAAAGAGGCAGACAGACTAGACTAACTGGAACTCCTTCTCCCTCAGCATTGCCTACATACACAGTTACAGTATGTTTGTATTGTGAAAGAAAGCTTTAGGATAAGGATGTAATGCACAACATCTTACTCCTGTTTTACCCACTACAAAGTCAATTTAAAGACACACTTTGAAGTCAATGGGTTTACATCTCTTAACCATGAAATACACGTGTAAATCTATGTGGTAGCGGGGCGTGGTTTGGCTCAGCTGCAGGAGGGACTGATTGGGGGAGTGTTTCAGGGAACAGTGCCTGGAAGGGGCTTAATTGTTAATTATATAATATATATACTGTATATATATATATATATATACTGTACTGTATATACTGTGCATTTTATATTTAAGATTTTTTTTTACTGCTATTTTATTGCTTTTTATTATTATATTATTATCTTATTGCTTCCTGTATGCTGCTGTAGTGAAAAAAAAATTCCCCTTGGGGATTAATAAAGTAACTACCTACCTACCTACCTACCTACCTAATTGGCCCAGCTGAATCTAATCTCTGATTGTCCCTCTCTTGCTGCTTAAAACCGAGCAGCTGGACACCAGACAGGGCGCACTCCTGGAGAGACTGAGCAGCAGGCTGGCTGCAGACCGGACGTGTGACGTGTGTTCTGTGTTCTGTGTTCGGATATTGATGTGGATTGTTGTGTTGGACTGTTGTGTTGGAATAAACACGTTGAACGGTACTTTGGCTGAGTGTGGTCCGTTCGTGCTGACAGAACCCCGGTGACGGCAAAGATGCTCGTCACACTATATAAATACATATATTAATTGGGAAATATAAAGTTTATGTGATGCACTACATTTCACTTTTCCACGGTATCTCATGACCTGTTGGATATAATCTGATGCCGTGGTTGGAAACCAACAATATGACGGACTAACATGAGTGTCAAAATGTCACCAACCCTAATGTTTCCTCATCCATGTGACTATCCAAGAAGCACACAAATATAACTCAAGGAAAAGTAAGAGATTTACGTTTGTGGAACTGATTTGAACAGCTGGTACTTGTGGCCACAGGCACTGCCTAACTGACGAACATCCAGACTTCTTCTGTTGTTGTATTTCTAAACACAGACTGTCAAAGAGTGCGATCTGCCTTCGAGGGAAAATGTAAGACTGATGATCATTTATTTGGGATTTCGTGTAGCTGCTGACACAGCATTTCTCTGTACTTCTGGATACTGAGGTGCATTTGTATCTTTAGCCTTCAGACTGAACTGCACACATTTTGGTCAAAAAAAATACAGCCCATGAGGGCTAGATGTGCTAATCTCACTGTCACCTTCTTTTCCTTTAAATCTTTGACAGCAGCTGTGAGTTTGGATTTTACAGCCATCTTTGGCCATAAATTGTCACTGCTGTAGAGTTTTTTTTTTTTTCATGTGTCCATCTTTGATGTTCATTTCGCATTGCTGTGTCATTTTTAGCACTGCTGCTCTAGCAGATCTGCTGCCCACTGAACAGTGTGGGTGGTACCGTGAGTCCTTTTTCCAGGTAATGTCGGATAACAAGCTTTCTATAATGAGCATTCTTTTGTTTGTGGTCTCAAAGTCACACTGGGGGTTCAGAACATTTCATGACATCTGTGGAATATTTTTTTTATCATAATGCAGAATTAAAATGGACATGTTTCTGAAGTTCTGGAGTGTTTTGCATACCAATAAAGACATACCATACCCTGCCAAGTGAGGATAGCTGTGTGTCTGTGTGAAAGTCTGTTTATGTCTTTAAATAACAGCCTTGGCATTTAGATTTTTGTTGCTGGAAATGACACTGTAATGCTGTCTGCTCAGTAAATACAGCAAACTGGATGATGAAGCATGCTTATCATGCTTTTGGGACTTTTATGGCCTGTTAATGAGTGAACAATGACATCAAATGAGGAGAATGGAAAAGGAATGGCAGTGTGTATGTCATTTGATCATGCTGGAGGGGTGGGGGGTTATTATAAGCTGTATCTGACTGATTTTAAAAAAAAAATTCCCTTTGGGGATTAATAAAGTAACTACCTAACCTAACCTAATAAATATTGAAATGTGTATGCAGCCGATTGCTCCGTGGTAAATCTTATACCACCTTGTTGGAGAACCTTGTTTGATAACTTTTGCATGTCATAACCCTCTCTGCACTATCAATATCAAATAACAGCAAAATGACAAATAAATAAATAGCCCTTTTAAAAAGTGTTTTCAATTATTTTTAACGTTGGTTAGAGGATTGAAGGATTAGTTCTCCAAAATACCAAAAGAGCATTTTCTCGAATAGTTTCAGTCTTGGATCAATTCAGTTTTTGTTTCTTGGTTTTTCTATTTTAGATTAAAACAGAATACAAGTGCATAATAAACATGATAACACGTTGTATTGGGCCAACACAGGGACTTTCAATTCTTTTGAAAGTAGTATAAATAATATGAAAGGGAAACAATAAAAGTAGTTTTAATTGCAAGAAAAACATGTTGGAATGAGGAAAAAGGCAAGAATGAAAATTTAAAAAAAAAACACGAGGAGAAAAAACATGCAGAAAACTCTGCAGACGTGCAGAAAACAGAGATAAGAGAAACAAGGGGAAACAAAGGGGGAAGCAGGAAGCCAGACACGTGGACCTCAGGCCTTGGCTCTGCAGCACTGATGCCACAGCTAACATCAACACACTGTAAAAATTCCCACAGAGAAAAGAGCCTCACCCCAGGCTAGCTGTCCGCACTCATCCCAAAAGAGAACAGCTTTGATGCAAAGCCTGACTGCCTGCTTTTATCTGCCTCCACTCGGTCTATAGTGTGTGTATGAGTGAGAGTCTTTATGTTGACGTGAGCCCGGTTGTGAGCCTTATTCTGGTTTTGATCATATCAAATCATATATGACAGTAGAGAAATATTCTCCCTGAACACATGATGAGTACTTGTATCTTTGTACTGATTACGGTATTACATTTGCATTACAGACTTATCGATCAGTATTTCCAGGATTTCTAACTTCAATTAATTTGTATTTATATATCGCAACACAGGTTATTAACAAAGTGAAGTCCTTATAACATAACTTTTACAACATTATACAGAGGAACCTAAGAGTTCAACAATTCCTACATGAGCTAGGAGGGAACATCTTCCGACAGAGGGAAGGAAAAACTCCCTCCTAACAGGAAGAAACCTCCGACAGAACCAGGCTCAGAGGTGGGCGGAGCATCTGTTAACAGAACCAGGATCGGAGGTGGGCGGAGCATCTGTTAACAGAACCAGGCTCAGAGGTGGGCGGAGCATCTGTTAACAGAACCAGGATCAGAGGTGGGCGGAGCATCTGTTAACAGAACCAGGCTCAGAGGTGGGCGGAGCATCTGCCTTGACCGGTTGGGGTGAGAGGAGAGCAGAGAGAGAAAAGGACAGCATAGAGATAGAAGACATGAACTGGTGGTGGGCCCGATAATCACAGAGCAGAGACATGCAGCTCCGTGACGGGACATCTGCAAAAGAAAGAACAGAAACTACACGAGCGAAGGAACTGAATGGAGAGACAACAGATAATAAGCAAAAACTATGAGAGAGAGAAAGCATGAAGTTCATGAGATGTGATGGTGAGATATGAGTCTATAGAGAGTGAAAGAGTGAGAGGAAAGTAGCTCAGTGCATCACGAGGTCCCCCAGCAGCCTCGGCCTATAACAGCAGAACTGTAGGACGGTTCAGGGACACCTGAGCAATTATAGTAATCGATCCTGGAAGTAACAAATACATGAATTAGCTTTTCTACGTCACGCTGGGGAAGGATTTTTCAGATTTTATAATATTTCTAATATTATGAAGGTGAAAGAAGGCAGTCCTGGAGACTTGCTTTATATGTGACCTAAAGGACAAATCCTCATGACTCCAAGGTGGTGAAACCTTTCATTTTGATACCAGAACAATGTTAAAGGTAAATAGTTTGAGGAATAGCAGGGAGTTGAATGTCTTGTTGAATGAATTACTGAGTGGGTAAAATAGTTTCAGACAAAATTCCCTTTATTTATTGTTCCAGAAATGAGGCACGGTCACTACCGCCATTGTTTATTCAGAAACCTGGGTAACATAAATACATACAACGGCAACCCAGATTCTTTCACAGTACTCCAGCTAGCATGTGGGCTTTCGCAAAACCATGACAGTGGCTTATCCAGGGCTCTAAAATTGTGGTTATATGTACAAACACAAAAACGGGATACTTCAAAATCCTTCTCTGTATCAGCCCTCCAGGATGCAAGTAGAAATCTGTTCTGTGCCACTGGATATTTTAGTTGGCTGCATCATTTCAAGAGGAATCCAGATTGCCTCTGAGACATCTGATTGTCTCTGGTGTGTGAGAGAATATGCAGGCCATCCTAAAATGTGCCTACAGTGAGTCACAGAAGCAACATCCTAACCTGAAGTTTGGATTAGATAGACAATGCAGTGTGTGCTGGGGGTGGTGGACTCAGGGAGGTGCTCTGACACCTTCCTGACCATCGGAGTACACAGTTATTTATCCGAATAGATAAAACATAAATATTAGATTCTACATAGTGGCCCTATTTCTAGAACATTGGTTGAAATGTATGACATGTTCACAGTGTTGCAGACATTTGCCACTAAATGACCAAAAACATAAAAAAAAAAAAAAAGATGATAAATCCAACTAAATCCTCCCAATTAATGACTTATCAGTCCCTCCAGGAAATAAAATCTGCAATAAATAAGATTCAAGCAAACTCTGCAGTATTTGCAATTTTTTCTGAAATCCTCACAAATTTTCTGCAAAACATGACAACCGCAGAAGCTGTGTTGAAAGTGTTGCGGCATAAAGGAAGTATTTTGAAACAAAACTCACTTCAATAACAAAAAGATCTCCTCATTTACAATCAGAAAGGCTCTGCTCCTGTTTTCTCATCACCAAATAAAACTGTTCACTGGAGGAAACTGGAATAAACTGAAAAAACAGAAGTCACAGAATTTGCGGGAAATGTGGTCTTCATCAAAATTTTCGAATCAAATGCTTATTATCAATGGAATAGATTACATATTACTGTATGCTGACATGTTTTTGCACACGTCAAGTTGATTATTTTGTAACTTTGAGCTCTGTGGTTTTCTAGGTTCAATTAATTAATAAAAAATGATTAGAACTAAAATATATCTGTAATGTGTAGCATGATTATTATCACAGGCATTGATTGCATATCAATCTTTATTAGGTAGTGCTTGAAACAAAATACAAATGTTCTTTCTGGCACATCCATTTCTGAGAAAATTTGCCACAAAATCAAGCATTTTTGATCACAATCACAAAAAAACAGCAAAATCCTGGAGGGACTGATTTACAGCTGAACAATGGGGCTGTAGTGATGTTTTATTATATAAAATAGGACAGGAAGAGTTGTGACAGTGGTGAAAGAGAGGAGTAGGAGAAGAGAATATAGTTTATAAATGTAAATAATAGTTTAAATAAAGTTTTATGACAGTGCAGAGGAGAGAATAATGTGAGACAGAAAGAGAAAAAAGGAAAGTGGGGCCCAAAAAATGAACATCCAGCGGAGAAGAGAGAAATGATGACGAGGTGGAGGAGAAGGGGGAGTGCTGACAAATCCCGATGAATATGGGAGCCAACCTGATTCTAATAGTTACTTTATCATACAGACAGACTTCACTGACAAATCACTTAATATGCAAATGGAGCAGCATTTATTCCAATGACAAATCACACAGTCACATAAATAGATGCATGAAACACAATGCACTCACACACTAAACACAGGTGGTAACACACACACACACACACACACACACACACACACACACACACACACACACACACACGCCCAGGTGGTTTATTCATCTGTTTATTTTTCCAGTGGTGTTAATACCTCATGCATTCGTATCAAGTATAAATCGTGCATCCTGCAAAGTATAGATGCCACAGTTCAAACTGCATTTGAGGTTGTGTGTGTGTGTGTGTGTGTGTGTGTGTGTGTGTGTGTGTGTGTCAGTTTAATGAATATTGTGTGTGTCTATTACTTAGGGTTAGTGACCTGCTATGTACAGTCTCTCAGAGGTTTCACGTTTTATTGTCGTGTAGATTTAATGTTATTTTTTTCCCATCAATTTACCATTAGTAACCAAAGATGACAAAGTGAACACATGCCTTTAGACATTTTTTGCTAATTTATTAGAACTCAGAAACCTGAAATGTGACATTAACAAACACTTTCAGACCCATTTGCACTCCAAACTGTGGTGAGGTAAAACCTGTTTGTTTTAACATTCCTTGAGTTGACTGGATTGCACTTGAGGCATACTGAATAAATAAAACAGAATAAAAAGGCTCATACGTGTGTGTGTATAAGGCCCCCAAATTTACACTGAAAAAGAGTGTAGATTTCGATTATTTATTTTTTGCAGAGACAGGATGCTATGATTCTTTGTTTGGTAATTCTTAGTTATTATTAAAATTATAAAACCTAATGTTGTCCTTTTTTGTAGTACTAGTATTTTTAGTAGTAGTAGTACTGTAGTCGTAGTATATTTTACTTGTGGAGTTATTTCCATCTTGAGCCAATTTCCAAGTCATCTAATACTTTATTGTGGTACTCATTTTCTGATTTATTTGCACACTTATTCCTTTTTTCTTTTTGTATTTACATTTTTGATCTATTTAGCGGGAGCAGATAAGCCCCCATTCAACTAGAAGTTTGATCTTCAGACCAACAATTCTCACAATGATGATGCTATTCTGTATATGTGCAGAGGGTGTAATGTTTATCATGGTTACCATCTCAATTAGAATATTAAAATTCAAACATTTGTCTATTAGCACTTAACACACAATACAGCTAAGGCTGATGGGAATGTAGTTAGTTTTCTGGGAATTTTATGTCTAATATTTTGGTCAAATAATAAGTCGGAAATAACAGTTGATCCAAAAGTGGGGCATGAAAGTCTGCACTGAATTCCGTAGTAATGTATTCAATAGCTGTCGAGACCTTAGAATTGGAACCACAAATTTGAACCACCTGAAATAATGCAGGGGATCATTAAAGTCATTACATTTGAAATCACTTCGTTTATTGTGTCAATTCATGGAGTTGATCAAATCAAATTTGAGCTTTGCCAGCTAGGCAAAAAAAAAAAAAGTACTCCAGAAAGAGAGAGAAAAAAGTTTCAATGAAAGAGTCACCACAGTCAGTGGGATATATCATCGGCGACCATGAATGTATCTATAAAAATTGTGCTCTAGAAACATTGACAAATTAAACTCAATGTAAAACGCAGCACAAAGTCTGAGTGGAAGCTGTTTTTTTTTTTTTTTAATTACAGCCATTCTCCTTTCTTAATTACAATATTGTGATGTGCAGCACTTTTATTTAACATATTGCCATTTAGTGAACAGAAATACAACAGTTGGAATTATCATCCAATCAAAACAACACTGTGGGCTCTGTCTATGTTATTTTGGTGCTGTTATCTGTCCACTATTCTAAAGACACCAACATTACAATAACGATGTGTCTACCACTTCACAATCTGCTATCACTTATTCAACCCATCTGCTTTGTTTTCTTTATTTATGGTTGATTGGTCACACAGGGACACTGTTAGAATAATCAACTCCCAAGACCTTTGTTGTCTTTTACGGAATAAAATTCTGTGGATCTTTTATACAGCTGTATGAAGATAAACTACTAATACAGGCCACGAAAACTGAAACAGTCCACCAAGATTCAACAAGTTTCTTGGTTTGATTTTAGGGATGCAGTGCAAATCTTAGTTTTGATTGTGATGATAGAAAACTGCTGGTTCAAAAGGCTCCAAAGCATCTTCAGTAATTGTTCAATAGAAGTGTCATGTGTTGACATTTTGTAAGAGGATTTTAATATACATCTAATCATTTAGTCAGTATTTCTGCTATGTGGCTTATCCTCCTTTTGAGACTCCTCTCCTACAAAGACAAGAATATTCTATCATGTGAACATTTTAGCTGCTTGGAGTCATTTTAATCTCACATCGTGAAGTTTTTTTTTACAATCTTTCTATCCTACTATTTCTCATCCCTTTATATTGATTTTACAAATATATTTCAGTCAGCTGGCTGAATTGTAGCCTTGGTCAAGTAGTTTATTGAGAGCTTGCAGGTCTTGTCGAAGGAGTCATCGGAGTCTCTGAGTAAGGATCTGATCTTTTCAAGTTCAATACGATTTAAGATCTTCTTTAACCAACTATTGTGTGAAGAGTGGAGGGTATGTTTCCACAATAAAAAGGACAGGATGTGTCGCCCTGTCGATGGCAGATCAAATCTCTGAACTCTTCCAAAGAGCACTGTGAAGGGTTCAGGGTCGAGTTTTGTACCCAATACTTTCCCAGAGTGTGTTGAATATTTAGCTCCAAAAGCTTTTAAAATTAGACAGGACCAGAACCTATGGGTATAGTTTGCAGTTGACTGTTTGCACCTATTGTAGGTGTCGCTCATATTTGGATACATTTTAGCCAGTATTTGTATAGTGTATTCGAAACAGAACCAGAAACAGAACAGCCCATGCCTAGCACATATAGACTAAGATTAGGCCAGGTCCAGAATATGAAACCAGCAGATATTGGTATGCCAATTTCTTGCTCCCAGATCTGTTTCAAATGAAATGTCTTGTCCAAGTTAAGGGTTTCAATGGAGCAATAGATCGTGGGGATGGAGCGATCCTGTATTGCATCCAGAGCAAGCAAAGAGTTGTTCTCTATTGTCTCGAAACTATCTCTCCAGTTCGTTACACATTCCGTATGTACAGGCAATGACCCCCTGCCTGTCAGGGTATGTGGATTTTTCTTTAAGAGACTCTGGCTTGTCCGGTCATGCCCTACGGTTTAGCAATAAAGCACCTGTGCTGGCATGAAATCTGTGATTGTTTGATCTCCACCTGAATCAGGGTGCAGTGTGACAATCTGTGATTTAACTTGTGTATGAAAGTTGCAGCTTGAATCCACCTATCCGTTGGATAAGGTTGGGCAGTCTCCCGGATTGCTGTCTCTTTGCTCTTTTTTTGACCTTTTTCTCCCAGCTATGGCGTTGGTGACTCCCTGTATTGGCCTATTGCTTGCTGATTTGTGAGTTTGTAAGATGGCGCCGTGTTAGTGGCAGCCTGTTGCAGCAGCTCCCTGTGTGCGTTTTAGTTTTAAGTCTTTTTTTCCCCTCTCTTCTGAGTTGTTTTTCTTTCACGTTTTGTTAAGTGACGGTCAGGCAATAGACCGTAACTTGTTTTCCTCTTTTCTGGTGGCTTTTCTGTTACTTTTTTCCCTCTTTGTAACACAGAGCCACGCACAGTGGACTGGGGCCATTGTTTATTGTTGTAAACTGCTGCTGCTGCCCGGACAAGGCCTGAAATCCTGGAGGAACTTCAGTGAAGACGTCAGGATTCCAGAGCTGGTGCTAAGTTGAAGGCGAAGAGGAGGAAATTCAATCCATCGGTACCGGCGATTTTAATGGGGAACGTGAGGTCCCTGGCCAGGTGTGTAAATAGTGTGCATTTGGAAATAATTTGCCAAGCCTCTAGTTTCTGGCCGCGTTGACGATGCCGTCCCTCCTGTTCCGCCTCGATGCCAGCCTCCAGCTCCTGCCTGCGGCCCGGTCGATACCACGCCTCCAGCCCGGTGGGTACCACACCTCCTGCCTCCGGCTGGGTAAATGACATGCCTGCTCCAGCCAAGCGCCCAGAGGAGTTTCGCCTTCACCGACGTCCTCTGCTCCCTGATAACCTCCCGGTGACTCAGTCCGTCCTGCCTCGGGTCAGTCTGCCGGAGCAGTCCCGTCTGTCTGTCCGGCTCCTGGCCCGACCACTGGAGCAGTTCCATCTGTCTATCAGGCTCCTGGGTCGACAGCTGGAGTGGTTATGCTTTTCGTTCCACCCAAGTGTCCTGGCTCCCTGTATTTCTGCGTTGTGGTCCTCTGTCCCTCCTGCAGACCACATTCACCCACCCGGCCCTGGTGGTCGCCAGCCGGCGCCCTTGGAGGGGGGGTACTGTCAGAATCCCTTTCCTTCCTAGTGTTTTCATTGAGTTGGTGGGCGTGTCTGGTGGTTGTGTGCAGCTCGTTAGGCTCCACCTGCTGCTCATCAACTCTGGCTCCTGACACAACCAATCCTCATCCCACTAATCACCTCAGTACATCTACTCCCGGTCTTCCACTCCACTTTGTCCGAGTTCTGCCTGTCATCCTGCTCAAGTCAGCCTTTGTTCTTTGGAGGATTTCATGCAGGGCTGTACTTCTGCCTGTCTTCCATGATACTCTACCAGAAGAATAACCCTTTGCTCAATCCACTCACCTGGGTTCCCCTCCTCGTCAGCTGGCTGCTAATTCTCCACTCGCCTGCAATCTGCCCCTCATGCCTCGGAGTTACTGCACTCTCCTCTCTGGACTCCAGATCCTCCGGACCTCTGGTTTTACCTGCCAGTCATCTCTCACCTGCAGATTCCTGGTCCCTGTTAGTACCTGTCTGTTTAGTCTGCTGCCCAGCAATAACCTCCGGTTGCTCACTCGAGTTCTCCATTCCTTGCTGGATCTCCATCTGCGAAGCCAGCCATTGACTCTGCTGCTCGCAGCACCTACTCACAAATTCTCTCCGCTGCCCAGCAGCCCTCGCCACTCATATGCTAGCTAGTAGCTCGGGCTAGGCCCAAGACTGACAGGACATTCTGTTCCCCTCACCTATTGGACAATTACCACATCACAACTTGTTTTACAATAAATCTGGTTAACCTTCATTTGTGTTGTGCTTTTGAGTCCGTTTTCTAATCGACACCATCACAATACATGAATCAGATCATTAAAATGAAATTTTAAAATGTTCACTGTCCTGGAAAAAGTTTGGCATTCATCACCTGTGGCCAAAGCTACAGAGAAGGAAGGAAAGAGTATGCACTTGCAGACCGAAAGCAAAATGATAATCTAAAAGTCTTTGTTGAGTTTGCCCAGCATCAGAAACACTTCTGCAAATTTAGCTTTAGTACATGCTACTTTATGCAAAGTGACAGTGAACTGCATGCACAACAACAAATCCCCCCCGCAAAATATTAAAAAAAATGCTGAGATCTGTAATTCAGAATTATTATTTTAATCTAAACAAGGTAAAATGAGAAAAAGGCATACAGCAGGCCGAATTTTGACTATGTTTATTTTTTATTTTCACTTCTAATTTACTCCATGCTCTTGGTTATTATATACACAGTACACATATCACTTGTTTGGTCAATGTGTGGTGCTGTGGAACAGTTTGTTACCTTGCTTCCTAAATGTGCCGTGCAAATAAAACTATTACAACAAGAGCATACTCACTCAGAATGTCACTGTCATTTGCAAGGCTCTCTGGGGGGGTTCAGTGTATCAAAATCATGCCAGGAAAATGCATCACACACAAAGCAAAGCTACCAGAAACTGTCAGCACAGGCATCCCAGGCACGTGAATGTCTTTAATCATGCAGTTGTTATGTGGTGAGGTGTAACGGGACCCAAACGCAGGCACACGGACTCTGGTATAATGGCCATAATGTGACTGTTTGGATCTGTCAACACACTGCTGCTCAAGGCTGCTCTTGCCTTACAATAGGTCCATGCTGGCAGTCAATTGGTTTCACTGTATTTTGTTTTTTGTTTGCTAGATGAGGTCATATGGGGACATTTTGATCATCTGGCAAAGTAAGTTAATATTATTCACTTCACTTATTGTGGTTGGGGAAGGACATGGAAAAAAGTGTCCTAATTAGACACGATTTCATTTTTCTTGAAATTGAAAATTATTTTCAGTTTAAGGCAGTTTAACAAATGGCACCAAAATAACTTGTGGAAAAAAGTATTGACTTTGTATTTCAATAGAGAATTTGAATGGGAGTCTGTGGAACCAGAGGCTTTTTGGACCAGAACCCTAGAGTCCCTCGATGGTATTGCAGTTTAAGTTTACAGCATTGGTCTTACTTTTCAGACTTTTTGTATCGGCTTTTCCTTATTGTATGGGGATTTGAGCATTTGTTCCAGCTGGTCATGGACTTGGACTTATCTTCTAGTAGATTCATGGCAACACCATCTCCAAGAAGGTAATGTTTTCATAGGTCCGCAGCTGGGATTACACTCATTCTTGAACACATGGAGCCTTTTGAAGTCTGGCATCAATAGGTCCGAAAGTGATTTCTCCACATTGTGTTGAAATATGCAAGGTTGAAATATACCAGAATTATACTTTAAAAGACAGAACAATGAGTTCTGAACACTTTCTTGCACAGTATCTGAAAATCAGATACAAGGACCAGTGAATGATACCAAGAATGTTAGATGTAGAAATGGACACAGATTTAGCTTAGTGTGCTACAGACACTGCTCACGTGTCCACATTTACAATTATGTCAATATGGTCACCGAACAGAATGACTTCCCTGTAGGTGTTCACATTTACCTGAGCTTCAGAGCACCCACGGAATCGGCTCCCGTGTTATGATGCATTCTAAAAATGACCTGTTGTGGGTTGCCGCTTAATTCAGCTCTCTACACCCCTGCATAAACCTTCCATTATCAGACCTGTAGAGGTGAAGAACAGCTTAATTTAGCATCACTGTTTGATTGGGTCCAACTGTATGTGCTTGGACAGTATTATATAAGAGCTTCTCCATTCACTGTGGATTATTGCTGCAAAAATACTGTGACAAAGAGAGTTTGTTTGATCTATCGCTCATGCTTTCTTTCTTCCTTTGCCCACCAGAGATACATTTTATAAAGCGGTATGTGATGCTCATAAAAGCATAAACCAAGCAGAATTTTCCGCAGTCAATTTGTTTGTATTCCAGGCTATTAAGATTGCAGTCTATCAGCTGTGACGAGAGTTCAGCGGGGTGAATGATCCACTGTTAACCACCACTGCTACTCCACTGATTACACTGCCAGGCCCTCCATCTGTCTCACCCTCTCCTCTGACTCTCCCCCACCCACCCCCCATCCTCCCAGGATACACAAATAATTCTCTCTCTAGATATTTGTCTGTATTCCTCTCTCAGTCCGCCCACTCCCGAGCTCTCTCTTTCGCTCTCTGACCTACAAATCCGTTCACACATGCCTTCTCTCTTCGAAATTCTCATGATTGCTACTTCTCTCCCTCTCTGCTTTATTTCCATGAGTGCTCACAGAAAGGCACTTGCCAGCAGAGTAAAAGAGGAAGGGAGAAAAAAAACAAAACAAAAAAATGCATTGAAGGCTTTGGCAAGAAGGCAGTATGTTCTATTATGGTTCAGGAGATTGATAAATTCAACAGGCCTCATTCATCTGTTTTGCGAGACAGCGGTAGTTGCGGGCGAGGATGTTTCCTGCAAAAATGTACCTGCACTCATTGATTTGTCTCCTGTTGCAGCAGTTGTCTTGTTGCAGGGAAGAGGGAGGTGGTTGTACCACCGACAGGATGACATGGTCCCATGTCAAACTGCTCTTGGTAATTGGTTCGTTTCTATTTAAGCACAGCAGAGAGGGACACGCAGCAAGAGAAGTCTCAAGGGCTGAATTAAAGGTGAGACGAGCCAGATTTGGTTGTTACACTGTTGAGGGTGGGGGGTACTGAGTGTTCAACGGACAGAAGTTTCAGTGTGATATGTTTGACACAGCAGCCTGTCAGTATGAGTCCAAACCACTAAACTGACGCTTACTGTGTTCACGCTTATCTTTTAAACTTCAGTGGTGGCATAAAAGTTGACAGGTGCCACAATCATCATCAGGGATTGTTGGTTTTAATTGGTCTGGGAATGATAACTTTTTCCATACAAATCTGCTCAAGCTAACTTTTAATATTTGTAATGCCAAAATAATTTGAATAGTTCAAATTATATATATATATATATATTTATAGATCATACTTTGGTCACTAAGGCAAGCGTTGCCATATTGTCAGGAATGTTGAGGTATACATATATATATATTTATAAAAAAAAAATACCTATTCCAAAATAATTTGAACTAACACTATATATATATAGTGTTAAATTTTTAAAATTTTAAATTTTTGTTTTAAATTTTAAGATAAAACAAAGTTAACAGTCAAGATGAACAGTATCTGAACAGGAGAAATAAAGCTGCCAACAGTGGTGTTTGTATGACATGTAATGCTGGTTATCGTTAACTCAGAGCAATTTACAGTAATAGCAAGGCTCCGAGAAGTCAGTGCACCCAGCGAAGCGAATGTTCAGGACATACAGTGGCTTTTGAATTCTAATTATTTTTTTTACAGAGTAAACCAAAAAATATTACATTTTTATTAGAAAGCTGTCAAGTTGCACCTTTTATTTGGACAAAGCCAGGCTAGCTTCCACTCTGTATGCTGAGCAAGGAACCAGCTGCTGGCTGTTTTATATCAAGCAGACAAACATGAGGCGGGCGTCAAACTTCTCAGTTCATCCTCACCAAGAAGGCAATAAATTGTACTTTGCCGAATGATGAACAGTTCACTTGAAGTTAGCAAAAACTGTGTTTTCAGTTATTAATTTTTTTTTTTAAACAACACACAAAATAGCATGTTCTGCTCTGCTTTACTTTATTCAAATCATGTAATAACCTAAAGCTACATCACATCTCCAGTGTCAAAATCCATTGCTTTGTACACCTAACCATCCTCTCTGACCTGTGCTCTATGATGTCATGTGGAAGATGTAAATGAATAAAATCATTTCTATGGGCATGTCAACACTCAAATACTCAAGAATAGCCTGTTTGTTAGCATGACATCACTCAGACAATGACTGTTGTCCTGTGGAGCCTCTATGATCAAATTGAAGTGAACCAATTAAGCAACATTTCCACTTGCTTGCTCGTTACTGTGAGCATGTTGTCGCTCACAAGCGAGTAGCAAGCTCATTAGTAAATATGAGCAACCTTTGACCTTATTTTACAATTGAAAACAAGTAAAAGTATTTTCCATAGATATTTATGTACACCTAGTGAAATCTTAACTTTCTGGGCGGTCAAGTCATTACTTTTGACATCAGTTTCTTAGCAAATCAGTCTTATGCTGCTTTGTGGGTCTCCATTGTAAGAATATCGCTACTGAACAAATAGGCAAATATTGTCTTTTTAACTTTGTTTACAGTAAATTATTAGAATCTTCCCAAAATCTGAGTTTGCTTTTTGTATTTTGTAGAAGAAAGACTTGCTTGGGGATATTACTTGTGTTTAATAACCTATCTTAACATGTATCAAGTATATTTTTGTATAAAAAAAACAAACAGAAGAACCATGACAGTACTCAAAGAATAGACGAAAATGTTCCCCGCTACACTGAAGCCTGGGTACACAAGGGCAAATTCCCAAGAGACTGTTAAAGATTAAGCTCAAGAATTGTTTTTACCGACCAGTGAATGTAGGCTCTGAGACAGAGCATCTGAGCATAGAAGGACACACACACACACACACGCACGCACGCACGCACGCACACACACACACACACACACACACACACACACACTACTTACGACTCTGAGCAGACACGCTGAGCCACATTTACACTCATACAGACAGCCGACAGAGAGCGTGGACACAGGATGCAGCAGCAAACAGGGTGCCGGCAGCAGGTTCAAGCTGTCTCAGCTCAGAGAGCAGAAGACGGTGCACCGCTGTTGTGCGAGACACTGCTAGTGTCAGCAACTTGACAATGAGAATAGATTGGTTTTGATTTTGGATTTGGGGTTTTCTACAGAATTTCCTTCCTAATCACCACAGGGACTTGATGCCAGAGACGAACAGGGTCAAAAAAAGTGGGGATGCGACAGTTTTCCTTTGTTGGAGCTCCACTTGCTGATGCAAACTGATGAGAAAGGTGTATTTAACAGATAATGCAGGACACGTTCCTTTGTTCTCTTCAATTTCCTTACTCCCCAAAGATCTAGAAAAGCAACTCGCATTGTAAAGTTCCCCTATCACTGGATATGTTTACTTCTTTGACAAAAAAAAAAAAGAAATGCTAACAGAATTAACTGAAAGATGATGAAAATAGCAATGTAGTGGCAAAAAAAATAGGTCAAGAAATGTAATAATCAATATATTATCCTCCTCCTTCACTCTTTTCCTGGCCATTTCCCCTCTTCATTCTATCCTTGTTTACATTCCCAGCCTCTTGCTTATTGCCTGGTGATCTCAAACACAACAAAGTTCTTACATCTCCATCAAGTTTTTCCACTAACTTCTGATAATGTCTTCCCTTGGGGACTCCTGTTGGCACTATATAGGCACTAACCTTACACAGACTGAATCATATTGATGCATGTGCTGTAGCTAGTTAAGTACTTTATATTAAAGCTTCAAACAGCCTTGATAAATTCCAGCAGAATTAGCAACCTGCAACACTGAAACATTATCATCTTAATAAAGTTAGCATGGCAAATATGTTTGATTACATGTCCTTATTTACACAACCAGCAGACATGGAGTAATGTTAGCATTTATATTGGAGTTGTCTCCACACGATGAATGCAAGTCCAGTATTAACTCTACTAAATTCACTGTTTATCAGCTGTACTTGCTAACAGTCAGCCTTCTGATGTTGGGCACATAGTTAAGGCCTACAGCTGGTTTATCAGAGCTTATAAGCAGAAAACAGCTGCCTGCTGCAAATGAGACTGATGAGGACAGTAAAAGTAATTGTTATAATTCACTTTTTATAAGTAAGTTGTGCGCACTATACTGTACCAAAAAAGTAAAAGACAGTAAAAAGCCTGGTAGACCTGAGTGGAACTGCAGTTAGTCAGATGATAATTTCAGGTGACCCCTTCACATTACGGAGCCGATACAGCCACGACAGATGGTTAAATAGGTTCAGACAACCCCTCGTTGCTCACCCTGGCCCCTGGCTCAGCCTGCCTACCGCTGGCAGCTTCAGTCTTAGCTGTGATTATAGAAGGTTGCCAATCAGTGACCGGCGGGGGTGCCCAAGTACAGTCCATTATCTACCTGAACAGGGTCACGGGGGGCTGGAGCGTATCCCAGCTCACTTTGGGCAAAGTCAGGGTACAGCCTGGACAGGCCGCCCAGCTATCACAGGTCCAACATTTACAGACAGACAAAAACAAAGACCATTCACACCTAAGGGCACTTTGTAGAATCACAAATTAACCTGACATGCATGTTTTTGGACGGTGGGAGGAAGCCGGAGTACCCGGAGAGAACCCACACAGGCACAGGGAGAACATGCAAACTCTACACAGAAAGACCCCCGACCAGGATCAAACCCAGAACCATCTTGCTTTGAGGTGACAGTGCTAACCACTACACCACTGTGCCACCCTTGACTAAGTATGATGAAGTCAAATTGAACAGTTTTAGCAATGCTAGCAAATCTTGAAGAATTGAAGTTGGAGTAAGAACATGACTTACGCATTTTTTTAGGTCATTTACACATCACGGGAGGGTCTGTATTGTTTACAGCTTAGTGAGTTTCAGATTACAGTGGTCATATAGTGGTCCATACCCATTAGGATGCAGCAACCAGAAACAATCACCAATTAAGCGTGGCCGGGCCCTGTCAATTCACAAAGTACATTTTTAATCTAGTAATACCAAGCTACCCAGACACCTTTCTCATATCAGAACTGGCTAGACAACAAGTCATATAAAGCACTTCTTTTGTGTAACCCTGCAATAAAGATGCATAGTGTTTCATTGCTTAGCGAATTCAACTTTCTGTTCACTTAAAACCATTTTATAAACTTATATTTCACCCATGTAGCATTTGTTTTACAGGTGACTTGAGTCTACACAGATGATGATTGGACGAGAGGATGCGCTATCCAAGCCATCTCACTTGCAACAACACTTTAGCCCTTCAATATTTTCCAATTTCTCAGTTGGAAAGAAACACCCAACAAGGTTGCAGGCTGAACCCTTGAACCCTAACTGTATCATGCTTGTTGTATGGTAGCATGGCAACAGTGGCTCGTGTCTGCTTGCCAGCTACGTCCTGTAACTTGTGTCACCTTTACAGGCTGCATTCTGATTGTTACCTGTGAGTAGGTGTTTGCACAGAACAGTGCAACACAGTTTGACATTTTCATCTTATTATTCTGTGTGATCCCGACATCCTCCAGAAGGATATCAGATGTCAGAGCTTAGAAAATCTCATTAGGGCCCAAACATCTGCATATACACTCTATAAAAGCAAATACATGTGGCACATGTCCAAGTGCACATCTGTGCGCAGACAACCTGTGGAAACAGCACAGATGTTCATATTTGCATGTCTGCATTTTCACCTGTAGAAGCACACACACATACGTGAGCAGATATACAGATACATACATGAATGTACATGCATTTATTTACATACAGTGCATACATAAATGCTTTAATCTGCATTACAGGTATTAAGATTTACCCTGTGAGCAAGTTTTTGATAGCAGTAATGGCAAAGTAAATACAAGCAAAAATATTTGATCATTTCTGTTAAAACACAGGTTTGCAGTTTTATATTCAGTATTCTGACATTCAGGCACATTTATCCAAAATACCTGAAGTTAGAGACTATCTAATAAGTGCATGCAAGCACAGCCAAGAAAACATTTCTAAATTTTCTTAAAGGGAAATTTTGCCCGTTTTTATGTGGATGTAAACTTACGACAACAGTAAATGTTCAGTTGAAGTAAAACTTTTTTTCAGTGCGTCAGTGCCTACATAACCTAACCCCAAAATAATTTCAAAACCCAGTTCCCTTTGTCAAGTTCCTCCCCCTGTTGCCTAGCCACACCCAAAATGTACTGCGTGAATATGTTGGTGCAGCCATGCCCCATAGGGAATTGTTCACAGTCGTTCTACCCTGCTGGGCCTAGATATCAGGGTAATTTTAACCAATAAGCATGCATCAAAATGGGCCAGCATTCTGGCACCGATGCAAGTACCTCTGGCCCTTGACCACAAAAGTGTTTTTTTTCCTGAGCTCAGCGTATTCTTTAAATTGTTTTTAATGAATGCCAGGAGCTTGATGAGGTGTTCTTTTTTCTGGTCACTGAGAGTCCTGGTTCATGCTGGCCATGTCTTCTTGCACAGCTAATGCAGCTGCAGCAGCGTCTCTCTGCTATATTTCTTCAGCTGTTTCACTACTCTGGCTCAGGTAAATAGGGTCGAATATCTGGATCAGCCAAAACACAAAAAAATGTATCCTCATCCATATAATCAGCTGAACTTTGGAGTCCTATTTGATGAGGACTTGTCCTTTAGACAACATATAAAGCAAATCTCCAGAACTGCCTTCTTTCATCTACGTAATATTAATAAAATCAGGAAAATCCTTCCTCAGCGTGACGCAGAAAAACTCATTCATGCATTTGTTACTTCTAGGCTAGATTATTGTAATTCCTTGTTGTTAGGATGTCCAAATTACTCATTAAAAACCTTGCAGCTGATCCAAAATGTTGCAGCAAGAGTACTGACGAGATTTAGCAAGAGAGATCATATTTCTCCAGTTTTAGCTTCTCTTTACTGGCTTCCTGTGAAATCAATAATAGAATTTAAAATTATCTTGATGACTTACAAAGCCCTACATGACCAGGCTCCATGATATCTTAGAGATCTTATAGAACCATATAATCCTAGCAGAGCACTTCTCTCTCAGTACGCTGGTCTACTTGTGGTTCCCAGAGTTTACAGAAGTAGAATGGGAGGCGGAGCTTCAGTTTTCAGGCTCCTCCCCTGTGGAACCAGCTCCCAGTTTGTGTTGGAGGGGCAGAAACCCTCTCTAGCTTTAAGATTAGACTCAAAACGTTCCTTTTTGATAAAGCCTATAGTTAGGGCTGGCTCAGGTAGACCTGAACCAACTCTTAGTTATGCTGTTATAGGCCGAGGCTGGTGGGGGACCTCGTTACATGCTGAGCTTCTTTTCTTTCCTCCTACTCTTTAACTGATTCATACCTCACCATATTTTTCTCTCCCATAGTTTCTTCTTATTGTCTGTTGTCTCCATTCAGTTCCTTCGCTCGTGTAGTTTCTCTTCTTTCTTTTCCAGATGTCCCGTCATGGAGCTGCATGTCTCGGCCCTGCGCTTGTCGTCTCCACCAACAGTTCTTCTCTTCTATCTCTATGCTGTCCTTTTCTCTCTCTGCTCTCCTCTCACCCCAACCGGTCGAGGCAGATGGCCGCCCACCTCTGAGCCTGGTTCTGTCGGAGGTTTTTTCCTGTTAAAAGGGAGTTTTTTTATTTCCTGTGTTGGAGGTTTTTCTCCCTTAAAGAGGAGTTTTTTCCCTCCTACCTTATGTAGGAATTGTTGAATTGTTGGGTTTCTCTGTATAATATTGTAAAGTCTTGCTGTAAGGACTTTAATGTGTTAAGTGCCATGAAATAACCTATGTTGTGAACTGCTGCGTTTTTGTGAAACTCAGAGAAGGTGAACAGATGGTATCTGCACATATGGTTCCCTCCATGAATCATGGAAACGGATCTCTAATGGCATGGAAGGCCTTTGCTGTTATAGAATTGTAGTGGCACAACAATCCAGGAGGTTTGAGCCACGTGGGAATATCCATGAGCCAAAACCCACCTCCAGGCCCCGTCAAGCTATTTAATCAAGAGGCACAGTGATGGAGTGCTTCATCAGAAGACCTGACCACCCCAATCACCTGACCTAAACTCACCGGCGATGGTTTGGGATGAGTTTTACCTCAAAGTGAAGGTAAAGCAGTCAACAGGTGCTCAGCATATATGGGAACCCCTTCAAGACTGTTGGAAAAGCTCTATGTGAGGCTCGTAAGCCTGGCAAGTTAGTGCAAAGCTGTTAAAGTTCAAAAGTCAGCCAGAGATGCTCTATTCAATAAATTATTGGATCTAATATGACCTAAATTTTATACCTATTAGATATACTCATGTCCCTGTCCCCAGGCTAACCTTAATCATCACAACTGATTTCCTAACCCCAAACTTACCCAACAAGGAATCTTGTCCTAAATCTGACCTGAACCTTAAAAGTCCAAACCCTCAGACGGATGTTTGAAGGTAAGGACCAGACAAAGTATCCTCACGTCCAATGAAACCAAAGCCAGTCCTTACAAAAACAGACATACAAGTACACACTCACCACAATATTCCAGTTAGCTCACAGTACCAAAGCAGTTTCAAAAATACATTGTCTCTGTTGCTTCTTCAAGGTATTTTCCCCAAGCATCAGCTGACAGGCAAATTGCTTGGTAGCTATTTAGGCCAAATTAGCTTTCTGATATTGACAAAACCTATTTGCCTATATCCCTGTAAGCTGTATGAGAGCAACGATAGCTATGGAAGAGCAAGCCTGGAGATTGAACTCACTGGAGTGTACAATAGAACTAACTAGTTATGTGTCAAAGAGAAATGGGACACAGAGATACAGTGGGAAGTCACAGAGACCCCATACGGGAGGAGGCTTGCTGTAAGGCATCAAAAACAGCACAATCGGACTCACTGATGAGACACAAGGTAGACATTGGTTGACTTAGCTTGGATTGTAACTGCTTTCAATTACTGGGAGTGTTGTGCTGGCTTTTGGCCTGCCAAAAACACCCCCGGCCACAGGAGAATACAGGATCTCTTATTCTTCTACAAGCCAAGACTCTGCTTGGTTCAGCTTGATCTATCGCCTCCGCATGTCAGCGTCATTAAGAATAATGTTTACTCCAGTTGTGGCAATTTGCAAACTGAATAATGAAGCCAAGTGAGATGTGTAACATACTGGAGCTACTGTATGGGTCCACACATTGTAGGTTTTGAATTGCATTAAGTATTCAAAGATAAAAAGTAAATGTTGACACACTTGGTGGTGTGCTCTGCAGCTAGGAAACAGAACAATAGAGAAAGTCAATGAAAGAAAGAAAATATGTCTTATTGAAACTGAAGTTACCTTTCATCTATGTGTTTAGTAAAACAGTGAAGACTAAATATGCAAGCACACAGAAGTTCAGGTCACAACAGATCTTATTATTAATTTTGTTATTTTCTAATGCAGGTAGAAAACATTAAAACTTTCATGAGGTTGTCCGTGGCACACACCGGTGTCCTGTATTGCATTCCTGATGTTTTTTATTTGACAGTGTAAATCATTTGGCATTGAGTTACAGGCAGATGTCTCAGAGATATCTCCAATCAAAACAAAACCAATGACTGAAGGAAGGAATACAACTAAATAAATGTATGGAAGTACTAGCAGCAGAAAATGTGGGAGTATTAAAAGTAAAATGTCCACCTACAGTGTAGCCTAGAGCTATTTTTAATGAATATTTCAACTAGTCTGCTAAACTAGATGACCGTATATGTTGTTTGTCCCTACTCTCTTTTATTACCAATGGGAGTATACTGGCAGCTGTTCTCAAGATTGGCTGTTAAAAATGAACAGAAATCAATGGAAAAAACAAATAACTAATGATGTTATGATGTTGCAATGCTATAGTAAATGTTGACACAAAAACAACTTGTTTAGATTTTTTTTAAAGGTTGTTTGGTACTATAATGACTAAAATCAAACATTGTGGTGCTTGATTTTGTTGCATAACATTTGGGAGAGTTACACATCTCTTAACATCAGTGTCACCAACTCATTGCCATAATGCTGCTATTTACTCTTCATGTTACAGTTTTTTAAATGTATGTATTTGATGGAAGTATAATGTACATCTTTGCCAATAATTTTTCAAATCTCACTTTAGTCTGGTGGTGACACTTACTGTATTTCAAAATTATACTAGGTGTCCTTAACCATTGAGTTCAAAGTTCTTCATTTTGACCTTGTTGAGGAACTTATACTGACTGAATTCGAGGGATCTTTTTTCATGTTTAAACAGTATACAGCTAAATTTATAAACTATCTGATGAATTTAGTGTCTTTCCACCTGACCAGTTTGGCACCAGAGTTCAGTTGACAGTTTTAAAACCAAGCCAAACCAGGCTGCTCTTTATCAAACCAAACAACTGAAATATGACTTACTGAGAAGGGGCTTATAGCAACTGCAACATTTGTGTAAATCCTGGTACCACATATGCAGGTCAACAAATAAGTGTTTTGTGTTTGTATCATACTGCATACATAGTTATCAAAGGTGTGTGACAGAGCAATCCATCAGTTGTGTACACATCTGTAACCAAAGGCCTATAAGTTATGTCTTGCACTTAATGCAGTATTTTAAACGTTTTTTGTGAGCATTTTATGACATGTAATATCATAGACAGGTATAATTTGCATGCAACAATTGTTTTACGATTAATTAGGCCTGAAGTTCTATAAATTTAGATGAAGGTGGCCTGTTAACAAGGCTGGCATCTTGTAAAAGGATGCATGGCTTGGTAAGGTCATGTTAAACTCATAAACAATGTCCACGTTCTACCCTAAACCGTACACTTTATATTAATATACTCCAGTATTGGACTGTAATAATCATGCCACATTCCTCACACTCTTTATGCTAATAGCTAATATTTCCCATGAATACAATCTAGAAGTAATTACAACAAGTACATTTGCGTTCAAGTGAACTCCTCTGTCTGGACTTCAAGTTCTAACTGTTTTCAAATAAAGTTTGAAATAACATTTAACACAAGGCATCAGGTAGGATTTTGCTCAACTGCGTTCCTCCTCCTAAACTTCATTTAAATACTTGACTCCAATTGAATGAACTTTCTCCTGCTGTTTTAACCGTGCGTTGCCCACAGAAAAACACTGGCAGAGAAGTCATTAGAATAATAACGACTAGCTGAGATTTTTTTTATTGTTATTCGAAAACTGGAAGACCTTAAAGACCTCTGAGAGAAGAGTTGACCTCCTTGCCAGCTCATGGAAAATGGAGGTTAATGATAATTGAATATTTGAACAGGAAGCTGAATAATGGCTGCTATTCATATAAATTGGCAAGTTGAGGGTGGGAAAAGAATGAGAATAAACTTTTTGTGTTGGGTAATGACTTCCATCAAAACACACAAACACACCGACATTTATCGTGCACACACCTGTCAGCTGCTCTCTAACAGACTATTTCATGAGTCGATTTTACTGCAAATACGTGAGGGATCAACAAAAGTTTCAAACAGGACATTGGTATGTACTGTATACAAAATGTACTGGCCTTTAAAGGTACCTGTGGGGCCTGCCAGATATCTTTTCATTTGTAGGCCTTTTGCTTTGTTTTCCTTAGCACCAATAAAAATGTTTATAGTGGCACTGCAGAATGGAACAAAAGTTCACTCGGGAAAGTTCTCAGAGCCCTGCAACACACTTAGCTGCTAACCTTACCTAGCATACAAAACTTCACAGATCATCAAAAGACAACGTAAAAGCTGCATCTACATGTGTGAGCGTTGATTGAGAGGATAATGTAGCTATAAAAAAAGTATATTAAGTATTAAGGCCAACGAAAACCTAAGAGGATTAGGGTTGAGGTTAATTAATTCTTTCAGCATACGCCTTAGCCTGAATACATGTGCCTCACATATGGGATAAATATTGATCATTTGAATGTCTTTTGCAATTGTAAAGATCACTTCAAGCCGGATGGGGTTCATTCAAACATCACTAGTTCCAGACTGCTCAATGCTAACCTACACTCTTGGGATGCCGTACCCAAACAAGCCTGTATCTCAAATAACCACCAAAGACGTTCAGATAATTTCTCGCTCCCAATCGGGGACCCAACGATCGTCCTATCCCCCTTCACTACGCTCACCAAGTTTGTTAAACTGCCACACTAAAGATAAATCGAATTGATGAACTATTAAACAGCATTAACTGAAGACATCATCACTCCGGTGCCTGCCAGAGATTAGACAGACCCCACGCTGAGACAGCAGACCCCTCCCTTAGGTGACTTGTTAAGGAATAATTTGCACATTGAAGCTGTGGATGAGTTCATATTTCAGGAAAGAGGTTATATAGATCATAAAACAGCAGCAACGGTGTTCCACTCAGAAGGTGTCATAGTGAAACTGTACCAACAAAACTGAGAGAGGGAAGTTGTAAATACTGCACAACTATAAAAGATCAATGAAATATAATGAGAGTGGAAGGAGACTTTATTGCTACAACACAGGCCCATTTCATTGCAATTTAATATTGTTTAAAATATAATTTTTTTTCTAATGATTACATTTGTTCTGTGTAAACAAATGTGCACACCAGTGACTCAGTTGTTTGTTTTCAGACAACAGTTTGGCTCCATTCATCTGCATTAACCCAGACTAACATAATTACGTAGACTGATGAAAGATCAGCCTGTGTGTGTGTGTGTGTGTGTGTGTGTGTGTGTGTGTGTGTGTGTGTGTGTGTGTGTGTGTGTGTGTGTGTGTGTGTGTGTGGGAGAAGCAGAGTGGGCGGCCACATGAGTTCATGCATGCATATAAGGGTGGCCAGCTGTATCTGTAAACCTTCGCTATGATGGAGGGATGCGTCTGGACCTTAATTAGCAAGGCAGATTTTGCAAAGCTTTTTAGAGCTTGACGAATACCTGATAGATAAAACAGTTACTTTACACATTTAAAAAAAAAAAACACATTAGTTCCTTCTATTTAATTACGTGTTTCTTGTGCTGATCTCCACTTGTTAAACCAAACGCTCCTCACTCGACTTTACATTTTTATGGGCTGTCGTTTCTGTCAAATGTCAACCATGTAACAGTTTTTCCTGAGAACATTAAAATATGCTTATAGCAACCTTGGCTGCACCCAGTGCTCCTTGTGCCCTGGTTTATATCAGCAGATGTGATGAGAGCAGAGATGGCAGTGATTATACACCCTCACACTTGAGTGACTGGTACATATAGAGCTGTAGAAAGGCCAGCAGGTTTGTCCTTGGATCAAGGCAACTGGCCCATCCAATTTAATGGCACATATACCCTTCCTGCATTCGAGGTGTGTTTGTGAGGGACCGAGAGAGTGTGTGCACTTTAATGGCACCTATAAGTTGTCAGAAAAAATGCACAGAAGAGGTGAGTGGAGAGAGGTGAAGGATGCTGTTAATGCCATGGATTTATATACACACTCTAAACTGTGGACAATATATTTGTTATTCTAATAATGAGTCACTCCAAATATTTCCATCAAAGACCAGACAAAATGGTAATCAGCTCTGAGGTTACATGAAGCTCAAAGAATGTTTGTCAGAAAATAAATACCATCACATGTATTTATTTGAATGTCAGGAGAACGGTCAAGTTGATGCTTTTTGCAAAAGAGAGGTGACATTGTGTATTTGTTGGGAAAAATGTTTTCCCTCCATTAACCTTAAGGTCCCATATCACAATAATACCCCAAATAATATGTTAATACTTATCAGCCAAACTTTGCCAAACCTTGTATTTATTTATGATTTCATAAAACACTGAATAGACGATTCATGTGTAATCATACCTTTTTTAACTACAGCAGCTGATAGAACAATACATGTGTTATTTTAATGATTTAGAAAGGCCACGTCCTACAGTCTATATTGTGTATATTGTCCATATATGTATATATACATTAAAAGAAAAATTCCATGACAGCTGTGATGGAGCTCAGGACTCGACCAGAAGACAGCCGCTGCATATCAAATAATATACCTGTAAAACTGTGACTGCGTCTGAAGTGCAGAGAAGCCCAGATCAGAATTTACCGTTAGATTTTGTCCAATCCTGAGTCTGTGTCAGGAATAATTAATCGTTTTTTTTCCCTCTCTCTTTGGAGATATGGATCCTTCTGCTATGTGAAGCTGCTGGTATTTAATAAACTCAGAGCAAAAACACAACAGCTGGAAGCAACAAATGGAAGTGCGGTTCATCGTAACTTTTGGTAAAAACCCGGATTACATTCATTATTGATGACTCAATTAATAACCTCTAAGAAACAGGTTGTTGTGTGTGCCTCCAGCAACTCAAGCATGTCTTCTGCGTTCATTGCAATGTTTATGGACTGAAATGTGGAGAAAGCCAGATGTTCAGACTTTGTAAGATATGCAGAAAAAAAACAATATTTTCATAAAGGAAGCTTGCAGGCTTCCTGTTATTTAGTGTGAAACTTTTTGAGCTGCATATCAGTGTAAGACAGATACGGAAAACGGATTTTGGCAACCCTGAAGGGGGATGTAAATATCTGTATACCACCGACCGATAGATGGGGTCTTTTGCTATTCAAAAAGAAGTGAGGCAGAAGCAGCCGCAATCTTTAAGCCATGTCTGTCTCTTCTTCAGAGGATTCCCCAACTCTATCTGTCAAGAGGGCACTGTTGCTCTCTGTTTTTCAACATGGGACCCACACAAAAAGCAAGAATTTTAAGAATTTTGGCACACTCTTGGTCAGAGGAGCAATGCTGAAGCACAGGAGCTCACAATTCCATTGAAAATAATGGATATCTGCATACCAGCTATTCAAAAGAAAAGCCGTTTTTAGAAGGGAAATCCTCGCTCATAAAACGCTTCAGATGATAGTGGGAAAAGTAAGACTAATGATGAACTTATTTAGAAAATGTGCTCTTTCAAAATTATTACTTCCCTGCTTCCCTTGTGTCCCTGAACACCCCCCTGGAAGGCTGTACCGCACCGGTTGTGAAACACCAGTCCGTGGGGATGGAAGCGTAAATAAAGAACATCTTCAACAGAGAAATAACAACATTAGCTCCTGACTTAGAAGAATTAGAGAAAAGAAGAAACTATATTATCTGCAATATAGCTATTATTTATTAAAATAAATTCTGGAAAGTGTTCTTAACACTCCGGCCATCAGGTTTTCAACTGACTTTGCTCGTCCTGTAAGTGTAAGAGTTATTTGTGGCCATTAATTGACAAAATGTTCTGTGCATTTTGTGTATTTTTAGTGATTTTCCTATTTGGCCATCTTCCTTTGACTTGCAATAGCAATGCTGTACACAAAACAAACGTAAGATACGTAACGAGAAGATAGTTGCTGTCACCCAAACTGTGTACTTCCTTTAGTACACTAACAAGTAGTACTCTTGCATGTTAAGATTCTTACTTGTGTAGTAGTTAAATCCCGACAGGGTAGTGTTGTCTCGGACACTGCACTGCATGTGAATACATCACCCACCAACATATCTGCAGCTTTAATTTTTTTTTTACCCAGGAATGAACATGCTTTTGTGCCATCTGTTTAATACACAGTAAACACACTGATGGGTCCTGTCCAGCAGCAGTATGGCCATACTTGTATAACTCTTTACCTCGGTGTTCCCGCCCCTTCATCTATGTAGCCAAGATGGTGACTGTTAAAGGTTAAAAATGTCTTACACTCATTTTTTGGACCGTCCTGATTGCTTCATCCTGCTACTTGTAGTGCACTGCATATTTCTGTACTTGAAAGTGTGAACGCACTCATCCACTCCAAACAGTGAGTGTTAGTGCACATGTACACTTTTTGAAACACAGCAAGTGTCTCTGAAGATTTGAAATTAAGGAATTTCACAAGGTTTTACTGTAAGATACAGCAATTAGATAGCTTTACATAATATAACTGCTTTCGCTATTAGATTGCAATTGAATGCAGAGAAAAATGTTTAAAAGGCAGTCAAATTGTTAAATCTGGGCAGAAAGTTTTCTGTCCTTCAATCGGAATGATGTTGCATTCAGGGCTGGTACTGGAGTAAAGTCCAAATTACCATCATTACCACATGAAGTGTCATTATTATATCATGTCATTATGCATCATCTAAAGAAAGGATCCATCTGTGAGCACTTGAGCACAAACCTTTCAATAAAAACAGCAGATGTTAGATGTAGCCAGAATGCTGATGGAAATGGGTTCACACATTTAATTACTGTGATTCATCCCAAATCTTCACCTTCTCTCTCTCCCTGCATGCTCAACATTTTCTTCTTCTCTCCTGCCCTCAATTAACGGCTGTCTTTGCTCTTGCCTCGTCATGTCTTTCTCATTTAGTCTCTTCCTATATTTGCAGCATTGATCTCTCCTGCATTCTCCTTCTCTTCTTTACCAAATGAAATGCATCATAAAATGTGTTTCTTATGTAACTTTGTTTTGTTGTGTTGGGGTCAGGTTAGCTACAGTTATGTAACAGTCTGCAAATAGTTGACATAAATCTTAGTTCACCAGGCTAGATAATAACTTAATTTGTGTATACGTAGAAACGCTTATTGCCTGGAGCCCCTGACATATAAACTATCATGAGCCGCCACTGGGCTAGAAGCTAAATTAAAAACCGATCTCAAGGTCAATCTACGTAGATTTTTGGCAAGCGCTATAGATGTCAGTCACTCGACAGTTACATCCACAGACTGTATTTAAAAGTTGATGTAAAAGTGAGGCCAAAACGGAAGTGCCCTAAAGTGTGATACCATCAATGACCGCCAGGGTTTGGCTCCAAAAAGGCGGTGGCTCCATTGACTCCCATTTAATACAAATACATTTGTTTTTTCCCATAAGTCATTATGGTGTCATTCACTGAAGTCAGTGCTTCTTATTTGTTTTCTGGTCTGCAAATAATTCTATCATGGATTAGCTATTAGGCCTCAAAAGCGGTATGTTTGGAGGTGTTTCTATTTGATTGACAGGCCTGGGGTGGGCGGGTTTAGCCAAAATACCAAACTCGAGGCTGTTCACGAACCAATGGGTAACGTCATTGTTGGTTGGCGGTTGGTTACGTCTCATGGAACGGTTCTGTCATGGTAACGATTCTGTTTTATAAATCATATTGATCCACACTGACCTAGGCTCCCAAGGAATCCCTATTATTTTTGTTCGTGTTGTCATTGCTGTTGTTGTTTGTTTTCACTTTTTTTTAACCATAATATAAAGTCATAGAAAACATTGCTTGAGCCAACATGAAAACTATTTTGAACTTTGAAATTTCTGTTATCGGTCCGCCTGGTGAAGACAGTTCATCTGACTGCTGCTTTCAGCTCCTCTGTGCTGCTGACGGAAGACAGAGATGCCATACACTTGGTCACAGTTGGTGTGAAATGAGTGCCCTGAATGCATCAGTAGCACTTGCGTATATCACACCTTCATTTCACCAACCTATGGCTGCGATGCCTGGTTATTTGCCATGCACACCGTTAAGCCCGGTCTAATCTTTCCTAAATTAACTGAATAATGTTTAGTAGCTCACAACACCGGTGAAAGTCAAGATCTGAGATAGAGTAGACGGTTCTTGTTGTCAACGTTTTGGATACAGGAGAAATGGGCAGGCACAAAAAACTGAATGATTTTGACAGGGGCCAAATCAATATGGGCATACGACTGGGTTAGAGCAGCTCAGAGACAGCAGAGCATCTGCAATGAGTACCTACTGATAGGTGGGACAAACCATGAACTAGCAAAAGGGCATTGGTGGAACAAATCTGGTCCAAAAAGCACCTTTAGAAGTCTTGTAGGGTCCATGTCTTGGCAGGTCAGATCTGTTTTGCCGGTAGTCAAGGCACCAACAGCATGGCAGGTGGGAGTGGACCTTAATCATCATCTAACAATCTTGCTTAGGATGCTCAGGTGAATGATCCTTACCTTTTTCCTACAATATAAAACTGGCATCTCAATGCAAAGATGCCTCAAGCCAATTCAGCATAAATATGGCAACAAGAAAATGTGTATCTTTTATCTTTACTGCTTACCCTTGTTTACCTGCTCATATTTTCCAACACTTTCTAAACTGAGTATGCACAAATGTCGGAGACCTCCAATCGTAACTAAAGCCCAGACTTGGCAACCCATTAACTGTGGAATTGTAATCTCATTTCCTTGTTTGTAAGAGACAGAAGTAGTGGCAGAATATCTGTTGACAACAAACCAGCTTTAATAATCCTTTTTATTAGATTATTTCTCAGTCATTTATAATCTTGCTAAAAGAATATTGCCAAATTTGGTGAAGGCAGCATTAAATAAAAGTTACTCTTGATTGTTGTTCCGCTCCTGATCTCACCACCCATCTTATTTCTACCCTCTCATTACTCTGTTTCCTTCCGTACACCATCTTCCTTCCTTCCTCCTCCCCTCCTTCAAATCCTCCTTTCATCATTGGCGTCTTTTCTGCCTGCACTGTATTTGCAATTTTCTCGGGCCTTTCTATTCCTCGTCTCATCTTGTCTCTCATTTCATTTCTCTAATCTTCTCTGTGTTGTCCTGTTTTATTCGTCTCAAATCACATTGATGTAGATGGGCCTCGTATGACATGCATTTTTTGCTGGAGGTGGTCCTTTCAAAAGATGATTGGACACGAGAGTGTTTCACACAGTTACATCACGTCTTTGAAAAGTCAGACTGGCTGCAGCGTGGTGGGCAAGATAAATTTTGCATGTGAGTGTGTAAATAAATTGACAAAGAAAAGATGGGTGCACGTAATATTTGTGTTTAGTAAACATCAATATTTTCAAGAGTTGGTCAGACTGTTCGCCACTTTGGTCCAAAATGAAATACACCAACAGCTAGTGGGTGAATCACCATGAAATGCTGTACAAGCATTCAGGATCCCCAGAGGATGAGAGACTTTTCCTTTAATGCCAGCAAAACAAGAGGCAACATTGACTAGAAGACCTGGGTTCATCTTAGTGGGGAATAATCTAAGCCTATATTGCACACATGCATCGGGGTTGCAAGTTATTGTTTACAAAATATTTGGCAGAACAACTGAGGACCAAACTGTTCCAGATCCAGATGATCCAGCCACTGGAAATAGACCCATCAGAAACAGAACCAAACAACAACCCATCCATTCACACAGATATTCACAGTTCCGAGAGGATGAATCATAACTACTTTGGTGATAATATGTCGTCTTTCGTGGGCAGCTGTGGCTCAGACGGCAGAGCGGGTTGCCCCCTAATCGGCATGTGGACGGGATGAACCGGGAATTGAACCGCCAGCCTTTCAAAGTGTCCTTGGGCAAGATACTGAACCCCCCCGAAGTGCTCTTGATGGCAGGCGAGCACCTTGCGTGGCAACTTGGCACCGTTGGTTTGTGAATGTGTGTGTGAATGTATTCCTGATGGCGAGCATCTTTCATGGCAGCGACATTAGTGAGTGAATGGATGAATAGGAAACTGTATAACCCTCTTTGTCATTGCTAAGGTGATAAAGTGCTGTATAAGTGTAGACCATTTACCATCTTTGGTGATCATATGACTTCTTTTGAGTTTTTGGTTTCAAGTATACATTTCTCTACAGCAGATGGTTAGATTGCCAGAGAATGTGGCACACAATAGTTTTGGTGATTTGCTTTCTTTGTAGTGCCATCATCAGATACAAATTTCCGGTTTTTGTGTCTAAATACGTACAAAACTGAAGATTTTTGCATTAGCCTCAGCTTTTACTGTGTTTTTAGTGCTAACTTGCAAATGTTGTATGAAAACATACAATGATTTACATACTCTTTCACAAATGAACAGCTGTTTTTTGGAAACTCGTCTCCAAAGACATACTCTTGGTTTAGCCTATTTCAACACGGACTGTCGTTCCATAAACTTGTGAGATTAATGTTGCCACCTGTTGGTGAAGGTACTAACTACATTTCACTTTGTTTTTACTGGAGATCAGCTGTTGTACAAATTGGACAAAATAATCCAAACAAGTAAGAGGGAACTCACAAATGTTGCGTGGACAACAAACTGACAGGAGTTGATCTACAATTATTCAAAACCCATTTCACATCTACAAATGGATCCACGCATGTGTAAATGTTTAGAACAAGTAAAGCCTATTTGCAGAGCACTGTGTTTTTGTGTGAATAACTTTGTACAATACAAATTAGAAAATAAACATTTGTGGACAGTGACATATGTGTGGAACATAGTGCACACTTGTTTGGTTGTCTTCTGTGGGTTACAACTAATATAAAAATATGGTTTTCCTTTAGTTCTCCACTGGCTCCACACTAATAAATGATACAACAATAATTTAGTCCAAACATTTACAGGGTTACATAAACAATTATTATAATCGGGGTTGTTTAGCTATGTTTCTTAAATATAATAATAATTACTTACTGCAGTGAGTTTTTTCAAAGTGAGGCCTAATCAGATATTAACACTTCATCTTTCTTTCCTCACACACTTAGACAAGTACAACCACACCCTCGCCCTTCATTTTATATCTACTAAATATGCCTTCATGCTTACCTCTGAGCTGCCATTATCAACAACAAAAAGCTTCTTACTTTTATTTAACTGTCTGAGTCTCGCGCTCAATACTCCACACTGATTCCCTTCATCTCTTAATTGGCTCTGACAGCTTTGAGAGCTTCGTGCTGCACTGAGGGCTTACATTAATGCACAGATTGCAGTGTGCACATACAAAGAGAATGTCTTCTCTAAATGTGTTTAATGAACTGAAAAAAATCCAATATTCTCCTCTGCATTGTCCACTGTATGTGTGGTGTTAATTTTGTTTTGCTGTTTGCTATTTTAGTCAAATAAAATGGATTGGAGATGGATTTGATGCATATCTTAGTTTCTTAAAGTTAGTTCCATCATACTGACAGACACAAATTACTGAAAACCGGATGCTTCCTATTAAAAGAAAGCAACAGACATTCTGAGCAGTGGAGGATACAGTTCCTGATTAACATGACCCGTCCAGTAAAAATAAGAACATTAACATTAACTAAAAAATTTCCCCTCGGGGATTAATAAAGTAAATACCTACCTACCTACCTACCTAACAGGAGATATTTCCCTTTTTAATTTTTCATGAATTTGCAAAGATGTCCAGAGAAAAGCTTTTACCTTTTTTTTTTTTATGGGTTACTGAATATAGAATGATGTGATTTTATTCATTTTAAATCACATTTATGATCTGTGCTTGAAGTAGAAAAAAATAAAAAACAGTTATCCCCTTATTTACATGTAATGTATAGATGACGATAAAGCGACATAACTTAAAATAATTACCCATAAAAGTTTTGCCTTCCCTTCTGCCTCAGGCACATCACTGTGCTGTGCTCAGGGACACTCTCAGAACTTTTTGATTGCCCCTTGTATTTTTCCCCAGCTGTCAACCACATCGTTTGACCTTTGCTTAGTTACCATGGTGATGGCCTAGTTGTAAATGACATTAAATGGTGATGAATTGCTAAGGCCGCCTTCTGTCATCTGTATTTGTGATCAGTTTGACGACTTCAGGGCGTTTCAAGATTTTTTATTCCAAAGTCAGTCCCGCTGCGTCACAGTCAGCGGGTGAATGAGGTTCAGCTGACTGTTCGCTGCGGCGGTGAGTTCAAGTGCTGCGGGCTAACGTTGGTCTGACTGCCTGCTTCCTTGCCATCACCAGTAAAGTGTCTGTGTCCTGAGTGAGCGTGACATTCTGTGATCTACTGTGACAGCTATGTTAATGTTTTGTCCTGCTCATGGAAATTAAAACTTTTTTAACTGGAAATGGAGGAGGGTCCATTTGTCAATTTGAAGATGTCAGTGTTTTTGCAGAAATCAGAGGATATGTGAAGAGACAGTAGCAGAACAGAAGCACACAGGTTACCTTGATAGCTGTGACCGAGATAAAAATATCTGTAAGTTGATAATTGCTCCATAAATCATAATTGGATAGTTTCTGTTTTTGTTTGAACGTGTGTGTGCGTTTTTATGTGTGTGTGCATGTATGGACATTTAATCTACACCAAATGTCACATAATATATTCTCTTACCTGTGTGTGTGTGTGTGTGTGTGTGTGTGTGTGTGTGTGTGTGTGTGTGTGTGTTCAGGCCAGTTTTGTGTGTAATCCTCCATCAGTCACACTGCTGAATGACTTATGTGTGTGTTTTTCCTGATTGCAGGATGTGATGTCAAGCACCTTTGTCCTCTATTTCAGCAGCAGCTCAGTGTAATCACACGAATACACACCCACACACACTTTGAAGACCAAAAGCCCTCCTAACTGTACCTCATCAAACAAGAGCAGGGGGGAAATCACTGGATTAAAAACACTACAGAAACCATTATAAGCAAACGGTTAGGATTTCTACTGCTGAGATCTTTGTTGTTTGGTGAGTTATTGAAAGGTCAAACTGATGTTATTTATATTGTGTTGTATGCCACTATATTGAGCATCAAAGTCACCATTGATTTTGATAGTTCTTCAATATATAGTAAGGCAGCACAAACTGTTAAGTACCACGGAATGATTTTCAGTCTAATTGATGGATTTGTTGTTTTTACAAAAACACATGCTGTAATATAGGGTTGTGAGGGAGGTGGGCTTGTTGGTTCATTGAAGTTTTTTTTTCTTAGACTGCACATGGGAGCTTATGGGTAAAACATGACAGTTCCTCTGAAATGAAGCCAAAATATCTAAGAAATGTTGCATCCTTTGTAATCAGACTCTGTACTGAAGTAACCAACGTGGTGTTGAGGTCTTTATGATACTCACACTTGTCAAAAGTACACAATCTGTACTGGATACTCGTTTCAGCCGAGTACTTGTCTCATCCTTAGTCATTACTTCTGGTTGCCCCTCAATCTTCACTTCAATTACTATTTACTTTTAACAGGCTTACAGCAAGCATCAATGACAGTCTAACGGTAAAGATTGCAGCCGCTGGAATACATAAAGATCAAGTCGTGGGTGCTCACATTTTGGCGGGACAGGAGGGGGGACCTTGACCCTTTAATGTAATTGTAATTTTAGGTTTGTGTTTTTTCCCAAAATAAACAGAAGATTATAGATCTATGAGTGTATAGTGTCTAGATCTATTTTGTCTTTTTTGTTTAGGTTAGGTTAGGGTTAGTTTAACCCCTGGGTTAATTTAAGGGTTAGTTGAGGTTAGTTGAGGGTTAGTTTAACCCTAACCCTCAAGTTTAGGTTTCATTTTTAACAACTAGTCTGGGGCAAAAAAAAAAAAAAAAAAGAGTCTTTCAGGCTGATTTAGGGTTCTTATTTGTGTTTAGAATAGAATAGAATGTATTTACTGTCATTGTTAGCATACAACAAAATCTCCAATCAAGGAGCATTGATAAGAGGAGTGCTGAGACACTGTATGTACTTGTACATGTGCCGCCACTTTGTTGATCAGTGAACACTATCTCTGTTAAATAAACAATACAATTGAATTCAATATTTTCCTGCATTGGTATGGTTCCCACACTTGTTTTATATCAACTGGACCACTTAATATTGATATGTTAATGAAGATGATGATGAAAATGGAGATGTAGAAAAGTATACATTCAAAACTATGACTGTTTAAAAAATGTATTAAAAATGATGCAGCAATTCCAAATGAAAAGTAACAAAAATATCTAGCCAGAAGAAGATATCATATCAAGTCTATCAGAAGCTTTTCAGATTAACACATTTGCAGGTCTTTATAGCTCCATTTAATGACTTCAGGGTTGCAGAAAACCACCACTGTGCTTTTGAAACACAATCCAGTAATACATTTATGCACACTGAGTCTTTGTTTGTCCTTTTGTTTGCCTGTCACCAGCTTTGTCCAGAAGGCCTCAGACAGCACTCGTCTCGCTTTCCATTCATTCCCCATTCTCCACAGTGAATGGCTTTGTAGGTGGGAAGCAACCCTTTACATTTTTATGGCTTTTACCTAAATGATAAATACATTTTCCAGACACAGAAAACTGTAAAAAAAAAAAAAAAAAAAAAATCATAAATTAGGTTTCTTTATCATTTTGTTTGGGAGATAAAAATAATAAAAAATAATAATAAGTGAAGCAGCATGGGAGACGAGGCCATTACCATGTGTAATCGGACAGAGCTTGTTCCATCAGACGGCTTATCTATTGTTAATTACCATTGTAATGGAGCTGAGCAAAGGATCCAATCTTCTCCCTGTTTCTTCTCTGTCTGCTTGCTCTCTGCTCTTTATCAGGTGCTGGGATGTAGAAAAATACTAATATGGTCCTTTATTAGATTTTCTACACAGATATAGATTAGTATGTTCGAAAAATAAATTAACCCCACATTTCCTGCTTTATGCTAAATACTTTTTTTTTGTTTTTAAATCTTAAAGGTAGTAGCAAACATATGAATGTACTGTATGGTACAATGGAAACACTTGAGTAAAGTTCCTCAAAATTAAACAAAAGGGCTTTGTTCACACCTGGGACCATTTGGAACATCATTTGGTTTGTACCATTTTTTTTAATATTGAATGGATTCGTGTCATATTTTATTTTAGTACAAATAGCACAATGTCTGTCTGTGACTGGGTATATTATTCGTGGGTCCCTTTTTGCCTTTATGAAGCTTTGAAAGCTGAAAAATGTTTACTCCTTTCTGGAGTTATTTACTGGAAAAATTGTGGAATAGTGATATATTTGAAAGTAAGGTAATGGGATAGGGATGAGACGAGTACGCAGCTGAAACGAGTATCTGGTAGAGATAATGTACTTTTGACAAGTACGAGTATCATCTGAGTAATTGTGTCAATATCTGTGTTGATGAAGGCTTCTAACAGACACTAGCTGTGTGCACACATCTACACACAGAGCCCCGCCTCCCCCACACAGACTGATGGAGCAGCTCTGCTGAGAGACGCTGTGTCAGCCTGTTCAGTCTCCACAGCGATAAGAAACAACTCGCGACTCTCCCGGTTAATCTCTGTCATCGGCTTGTTTCAATCAGGTTTGTATAAAACATCTTCAGCCGTGTTACTCAGAGATCCTTGCTGTTACCAGACGAGTCGCAAGTTACAGCTCATGACTGTTTCGATCGGCTCGCTCCTTCCTCGTTAAGACATCTTCACTCAGCTGACCGCTCTCAGTGTGGACTGTCTGCATGAATTACCCACCATCAGTTTATTTAATAGAACATTAAAACCAGGCTTACCCCCCCCCCCCCCCACACACACACACACAGACAGACAGACAGACAGATGGACAGACACACACATTATTTGCTGAACAAACTACAAAGTATATTAAGCCCCGCCCCATCTGAGTATGGATACAGGTACGGATAATTTCGTTGGTTTAACATACAGATACAGATAATGCCATTCTGACTTTGAAAGAGAATTGGATTTTGAGTGACAAGTGACGTCCGCACTGTTAATTGCAAGTTAACATCGGATTTGGTGAGTCCAGACACCGCCACCATATCTGCTGTGGTAACCATGTATACGTAGCTATGCTGGTGACACAGATTTGTAAAATGGATACTGCTGACATGGAATTGGCAGCTTCTGTCCGTGGAGTGTTGTTTTCGTTGTCCTGTACAACAGCGGTCCCCAACCATTTTGGGATTCTTTGCTCTTCAGATGTTCAAAAATCAATCTGGATTCAATCTGGATATGACAAAGATCAAATTTGGGCTGGTGGTCTGAACATAGTCTCAGAGACATCATGCTAAAATAGCTAAACACTAATTTCAGTTAGCCTTTATATTGGTATTGGTCATCTTGTTACGGTGTGGTGGTATGCTATCATCTAATGAATAGCAGGTGTCCAGTCAAAAAACAAAGTATTAGATATTGGATCAAATTTGACCTGCTTGAGGTGCTCGGTAGAAAATTGTGGTTAATTGAGGTACATTTTTATTTTTTGAGGATTACCACATTGCCCGTTATCGCTTCCAAATGTATCTGCCTTTAACTCTGTCAAAATCATTAAATTAGTAAAACTTGTACCCCACATCCAACAAAGGAACAGTTATCTGGGTGTAATTGTAAAGGTGTACTCTGAGGGCAGGAGCTTGCAGCCTCTACCTTCTTCCTCCCTTTCATTTTGATTTTTCTCTCGCGCTTCCCTCTCACTTGTAATAATTCTACTGCATCCTTTAGTTGACACGTCTTTTACCGTCTCACTCTGTCCCTCCTTTGTGATATACAAGGACAGGAATGGTTTGAGTGAGCAGATTTCAGAGCAGTGCAGATGAATAGAAACATCAAAGACATTTCACATAAATATATAAAAATGAGATGAATGAGGATGAAATCCTGTGAGAATAAAGGGGTGGGGAGAGAGAGTGACAGCAGATGGATCAGGAAACAAGAAGTTATTAGATACATGATATCATATTTTATCAAATCTTTTTCCTTTTGAACAAAACTTAACCTAACCCAAAAAGTTTTTAATTGCCTAATCTATATCCGAGTGGTGGCAGTAGCCAGAACTGGAGCAACTCTGACGTAACTGGAACTGCCTGCTGGATACTGAATCATGGAGTTATCAAAAAAGCTACATTATATACAGTTTTACAAACACATGACATAACTGTCCACTTAACTCTGATAGAAAATGTGTAGAAAGGAGTGTAACCCCAATATGCACCATTCAGCCCTTTTCTTTTTTTTTTTTTTGCACCTTTTTTACATTTCTACAGGCTGTTCTGCTGTTTTGGGGATAAAGTTTTGGATCACCTCCTATTTGTAAGGGTACTTAAATGCCCCCCCCCTCCCTGAATTTGCCAACATTGTAAGAGGCATTCGGCAGTAGATTGAGGTGTTATTATTCAACCCTTAAATCCTGGGCTAAATTCTTTCAATTTTTGCATTACCAAAATACCCAATTTCAATCTGAAATGTTAAATATAGACGCCATCCATGTTCCCGTTTTCTTGCAACAGCGTGTCTGTGAATGTATTAAAGTATGCCTGCAAACAAACAGTAGAATCTGTCAGTCTATCTATGTGTAATAGAGTTGCTACCAGAGAACAATAATTACCTGCATCTCCAGGATGAAGCCTGTTGACACTCATCTCCATTAGTAACAGCAGGAGCTATTATGGCATACGTGCTAAACATCACGGCAGCTGTTGGGATACACACACTCTGTTCGCTAACGTAAGATACCATAATTAGTCGTCTTTGCTCCAGACGCTGTCTACAGTGAGACACCGAGTATGCAGTTGCAAGGTGAATGCTTTGCAGAAAGCTGCCTAATTAGACTTTACACAGTAAGAATGAGTGAGGGGATATAACAAAGGGTTCAAACCAGCATCCTGCCACAGGAGCCTCCCTTCAGCTTCATATATAATTTAACTGTATTTGTATTTACATGTTAAAGACGGATTCAGTTGTTCGGCTCCGTGTAAAAATATTTATTACACTTCTATATACGAGTTCTTCAATATCTGAAAGCAGACTACGTACACGACGCTATGTCAGACAAATAACTGTAAAAACAGTTTATGTAACACTGTGGGCTATTTAAGCCAGCTGCACATGTTGACATCCCTTAAAGAGTTGCATTAGGGCAGGTGCACACAACTGCCCGAGGCCTTCAAATCAAAACTCATTCAGAGGGCCAGCAAAAAGCTGCATACGAGGCCTGAACCAAGTACAGCATAGATGATATCGCTATTCAGGCCTCAATCAGGGCTACATTTAGCTTTTTAGAAACACTTAGTCCCAATAAAAGTAAAACAAAAGGAAAATGTGTATACAATTTCCATTAGTTATAATTATCTGGTAGTTTTTGTAAATTGATCTTGTGTGTTAATGTGTTTTCTAATATTAAGGTTGAAATGTTTATTCAATGTTGGTTAAATCAAATTTTATGGAATATGCACTTATATAAAAGTCAGATATGTAGCAATACACATATATATATATAATAATGGAGTATATGTTTATAGTATGAGAATATAATTTAATAACATATTTGCTTTTACCAGAACCTTTTAGCATCACTGGAAAAGTCCTGTATGGCATATTGGTAGTGGTGATGTGTAAAAGCAACCTCAGCTTTAAACTTGGGGTTCATCATTTATTAATATGTCCATGTCATGTCATTAGTTTAGCATCCTTTGCTTGTATAATTGATTTAGCTTTTAGAAACTGGGCTCTTATGTATTTTCATTAACACATAAATGGAGCTTTGCAGTAGTTCAGGCAGGCACAGAATCATCACGGGTCCCTTCCCCGTCCAATCATACAAAAGCTTCAGTACACCCTTTCCAATTTGTGCGCTTTAAATCCGTGCACCGTTCATTCAGTCCGCCCGCTCTGCGCTCTACACATCACTCTTCAACAACAACTATGAAACCGCCGCAAATCTCCGCCACCTCCACAGCCTCCTCCCTCACTCACTAATGGTTCTCTGTTTATTGGGTCCATCCATTCAAAGTTGTGAATTTCAAGCTGTGGCGGGGGGGTTTGGTCTGTGTCATGCTTGTTCAGACCGTTCTGGAGCATCACTTGTGCAGAGTCACCGCCAAACAAAAATGTATGCACGTCCCAAACAAGCCCAATTTTAAAGAACTTTGTTTCATCTAAAACATAAACCATTTAAAAACATTTCTAAAAAAATGTTCCCAATAAATATAAAGTGTACAAATTTTGGAAGGAATTTAACTTGCAAGTTATTCTCTAAGGTTTCCTGAATAAGTCAATAAAATGCCATTAATTAGTCCTTAATCTACCCTTGAAACTAGACAAAACTCCTTGCAACTAAATTAAGGTATTATGAAGCCACAAATCCCTTAATTTCCGATTAATAAGTACTGATATGACACACACTCAAAACATAATTTAATACATTAGTATCCGAGACTGTGCCATGTGATGGTGTTGATGTCAAATGTTTTATTCTAAATGTAGCTGCAGGTCGTTTCTGCGTACAACATGCGGTTTACAAGCAGTCAATGTAAATTGGTTAAAGTCTGCTCCAATAGTTTCTAAACTAACCTGAGGTCTGAGAATTATGCAACGACTCCCCGTGGAGCGTAGCCAGACCCATATATTCACGCAGAGAATTTGGGTCTATCAACACTGGGCTGGAGGGAACTTGTCAGTGTGTGCATGTCAGTGACGAGGAGAGACAGTTCAAACAACAACAGCTTCAGGTCACTAACTCAGGACAATGCTTTGTGTGCGCAGTTCTGTGTTGGAGAGCAAAAAGCATGCTGTGATTGTTATTTTTGTTGAATTTTTAATCTGCATGCGTAGCAAACTGTCTAAACTCGGGACGTGAGTAAGTGGACGAGCGGGGATGTGGCGGTGCAGACAGAGAGGTGTTGTGATCGGGTCAGAGCCGGGTTAACACCGAAACCTGAACGCAGCAGTGCAGCGGGAGCCGCAGTTTGTCATGAAGTATATAACTCTGGGAGTTAGCCAGCGATGCAGCTTGTGTCCTAGAGAGGTCAAAGTGAGCTAGTGAGCTTTTAAATTCAGTCTGAAGGATCAAGGAGAAGATCAACTCGGGATGTTGATGATTTCTTAATGGAGAGTAAAAGTAAATGGGCCCTACGGTTCAGACAGCTGGAAAGTGTGAAAGTTCCGATTTGGTAATCTCCGACTTCCCTTGTTGAGAGTGTTCATATGACAACACCAAAAAGGCAACATGGCAGCCCACAGAAAATCTGCTGTCTGAATACAGAAAAGAAACAGACAACCTCGTCATCACCCACGTAGACCATCCCAGGGACAACATCAAGTATTGTTTGTACACTACATATCGTTTTTCTCCCAGTTCCACAGACGTTTAGGAGATTTTTTCCACTCGGCGGTCAGAACTGTCCAAAATCCCAGATGCTTATGAACGCACCATTACAGTGCAAACATACACGGAATGCTTTAGCAGAAAACAAATTCATAAAACAAGCCATTAATGTTGCATGTGCACTCTTCAGCTTGTCAGTTTGAAGGCTGGGGGTGGGAATGTTCACAAATTTAAATAACTTTTAGATTTTTGATAACAATTTTTGTTTTCTTCTTATTTTTATGTGGAATTAACACAGCCTATACAAAAAACACTCTGTGAGAAATAATAGAAAAAGATTGAAATCAGTTTGGAAAAATAAAACAATTTAACAGTGATAATTGGTCCTGAAACTTAACTTTGGTGGTGAACTGAGCATGAAGGAGGGATTTCTATGATTGACAGCCAATGTAAATCCATAAGCTATGTGACCCACATCAGCCATGATGGCTGTTGTGAGAGTGATATGTGTCAAATGCACCGCTGGAGAGGAAGTCTTCTTCTTATAACGAGGTCATTTTCATGTTTTCAGGAAAAAGGTTTCCTGTTTTAACTAGATATGTTTCGCCTTATGCTATACCACTCATTAGCATTCTGTACATGTGTAACCCTGGTAACACACATGCACACCAGCACATGACAAAGGGAGAAAAGCAGTGCAAACACTGTTCTGCTGTGTTAGTGTCAGTCCTCGTATGTTAACAGTCCGTCATTAACAGTGAGTGAAACATGAGCACACAGGTGTTATTGCCCAGGAACAATACAATAGAAGCTTCTCTTTGTCTTCCTGCTCCTACCTGTCTGTCATGATTCACAACATCAGGTTCATCTGCAGTTAATATCATCATTTCTTCATGCTCTGGAGCACACAATGCAGCAACGTGCTGCATAGCTTGCATAATATAACGAAAAAAGTATATCGTTATAATGAGAAGACGTCCTTGTTAAAACAAGGCAGTTTCTTGTTATAACGACAAAATATTTTTTTATTCTGGTGGCAGTAATACATCGCCGTTCCCATGAGTCCAGCTGAACTGATCTGTGCACTCTTTGGGTTGTGGTATGGAGCAATGAAAGAAGCAGGCTGACTGAATCTATCTGCCCGCGGCTCAGCCCTACAACCATTTGTGTAGGTGAACACCTTCAAAGTAATGCAGGGATATAATAAAGGTATAAATCCATATGCTTTCTAAGGAAAGTTCCCTAAATAAATGTTAAGTTCAGTTAAATTCAAATAAGCATAGGGCTGTGATAATATGAAATGGTAAAAAAAAAAATCATTCCTGCAGTTTTTCTGTTTGGCAGCTCTCATGAACAACACCAGATCTACAGTATATGATCTACATGAATTATTGAAAACACAACTGAGATATGGGAAGGCAAGTGTGTCGCATTTTAATCTTGTGTCTCTTTCCTACATCATGGATGCATGCATTAGAAAGAATGGAACTACAGTAATTAGGTTGACTATAGATTACTGGAAGTTAATTACCATTTTATCTATACATCCCTACTGTATTTATTTACCACTGTCTTCTACTTTCTTCATAACATGCTAATGCAACAATATATAACAAATGTCACGCTGTCTTATTTCTTGTGCACGAGGAAATTTTATTTGTTAAATAAGCCAATTGAGAAACAAAATTGTATAAATGAACCAATTTGAAGGAGAGCTGCTGCTTTATTTTGCAGTAGATAATGCCTGAGTCCTGTGCTCAGGTAATTGAGTTTTGTTTGCACACTAGTGTATCTTAAATGCCATTTGGTTTCAAATGGATAAATGGATCAGTTGAGTCTCAATACGGCTTCCCAGGAAGTCCTGGGTGTAAAAAGAACATTTAAAAAGAACAGCATTATGTTTTGCTGTGATACAGTTTTATGATATTAATATCAGGCATGGATCATACACAGGCAGTTCCTTATCTTTTATTATCGTCACGGGTCCAATCTGTAAACAGTGCTAAAAGTAAATGTATGAAACATTTTGTCACAGCAAACATTTTAACATGTTATGACAGGTAAACACTGTTGTATTTAACAGCATTAACACGTTCCAATCAGCTGAATCAGCTCCAGGGTCCTGGACATTCTGACCCACTGACTTACCTGGACAAACAAATGGAATGAATCCGTTGTGTGCTCTTCCTACAATGACTAAGTACAAATGTCTGCCAACACAAAGAGTGGATGGCTGTGCTGTCATTAGCTCAGCTGCAATTTATAACTTAAGACAAGTTTGTGCTGTGTGGAAAAAAAAACCTGTGGTCGACTACAGAGTGCGCTCTACATACCACTACGTATATATTATTATTATTATCATTATTATTATTATTATTATTATTATTATTATTATTATTATTATTGTATTTTTGTTTTCTTTGCCTTTAAGGCAAATACTATCAATCCCCTCTCATCTGATTGGTTGACTTTATTCTGAGTGACACACACACCAGCCAACCCCAGGTTTTCTTTGGTCCTCTGGCTTTTGAGCTCTACAACCAAATGACCACTTTGTTTTTACTTCCACATAAAAGGTTGGACTGGGCTGTGGGTGGATATAAATGTGTGGCATCACAAACTTATAGAAGTCCATGGAAACAGCCCAGTTGGTGAATGTTTTTTGTGTATGTCTTTGTGGACCATTTTGGACATTTTCGCAGTAGTTATATTGAATCTAGACCTGCTGAATAATCTAAAATGAAATTGAAACCTGGATAAAGTATTTATGAAAAAAAATGTTTACATGCACTGTGTTCCTGGTAGGCATGTCAATATTTAGCAAGTTTTGTTGATGTTGTATTTTGTTAATTTCTGTGTGTGCAGACTATAGCTATAAATAGCCTATTAATAGGTTCATGTTGTATTCTGTAGCGTTTAAAATACTGACTCTTTGAAAATATATCTAACAAACAGACTACATACCAGTTTGATTACCTTAACGATTAGAGCATTAAGCTGTATGTATGGATTCACAACTTATAAACTACATGGAATGATGTGTCACTGTAGTTGAACTAATTATGAAAGGTGTTACTATTTTGCGCTGCTCAGATACTCTCCGCATTTCTTCCTGAGCAACAACTAACATTTTTGTGTGCATCATTGAAAAATGTCGCCTGAATGCAAAAAGCAAAAAGAAACAAGCAAATTGCATAAATGAAGAAATCCACCTGTCATGTTCTGAACAGCCAATCATATTGGACTCTCCACCAGTGCTGCCGTGTAGCGTGCCGAGTACCCCTGAACGACTTGAGCATGACGTGTCGTCTGAAAATCTCGGAAGACAAAGATGACATAATCCTGACCACCCTCTCCACCACCTGCTGCAGGGACAGCGGAGCACTTTCTCTAAAAGATTCCTCCAGCTCCGCTGTCACAAGGACAGATACAGGAGATCATTCCTGCCGACCGCAATAAGACTGCACAATAACTCACCTCTGGCAAAATCACATAACAATAACACTGTTGACTGTGTTCGGTTGTTTGTATATAATATATATAGATATATACTGTACTGTATATACTGTGCATTTTATATTTTATATTTTTTACTGCTATTTTATTGCTTTTCTATTATTCTATTATTATCTTATTGCTTCTGTATGCTGCTGTAGTGAAAAAAATTCCCCTCGGGGATTAATAAAGTAACTACCTAACCTAACCTAACCTAAAGTCGCAGACCGCACAACATTCAGCTGAGATCAAGACAAATAGCAGGCGACATGTTCCACCCAAATGTCAGCACGAACAAAGTGTTGTAATGGAGGAACTTTGTTTAGTCTTAGTTCAGGGCTGTAATCAGTGGAGCACACATGACTCGCATTATACACACACACTCATGTACAGTATTAATGAGCCGGTGACAGTGAAGTCACACAGGCCCTTCTGTGCTGCACTGCATCAGCTCATGTTAAACAAGACTGGCAAGTGTGTGCGTGAATGGGATGAAAGCAAACAGGACTATACTATTATATAACGAAGTAAACTATTTATGATGAGCTCACTTGAGACACCAGACCCACTAAGCTTTACGTTTTTTGCTTTTGTTTTCTCATCCTCACACCAGTCGAGTTTTTTATTTTAGGTTTTTATTTTAAATTAGTATTTTTCAGTTTGTATTCTTTTCACTGCATGCCAGCTTTCTAGCTCCCTTTGTCTCAATCTTAAATATTAGTAACTGAACCAAAGTGCCTTCTCAATTTCTCATATTTTGTAGGGGAGTAGTTAAAAAAAAACATTTTTGAGTTTCTGTGATTGGCTCGCTCACTGGTGTCCGACTAATTATCAGAGGAATTAAAAACCTGTGTTAAAATGTTGACAGGGTAGTGTTGTTTCAAATCACACACTGCCATTCTACACTGACAGGAAATAACTTCACCATTTTAATATCCATGCAGCGTGGAGAAAAGGATACAGTCCTTGTTGGTTGAAGGACTTTCAGACTGTCTCGACTTATTTACCATCATGTAAACAAGCTGCTGACTACATGAAAAGACTGATCCAATCAGTCATACATTCAGATGTTAGTCATGTGTCATGTTCACAGCCTGCTTCAAACTACCTCAGGCCCTCTTTAAAACAGTAGCACTTCAACATCTCATTTGATTCCTGAGTGCCTCAAAACATCAGCACAAAAATCTCATGAGCAAATCAATGTACCGATAACCAGATCTTAGGTGCTCATTTCTCTCAGTGGAAGCAGTTTGAAGTTGGCAGCTGCATTCAGGGACAGTGCCATAAGAGTATTGGTTTGATACACTTCATCAAAGTTTTTTTTTCTGCAGTCCTTGAACCAAAGCTCTTTTCTGGACCAAAAACACTGGACCCACAGAAAAAAAAATGATTACAGCCTTTATAGGCTAAGCATATTCTCATCAATAACACCTTAGGGATGTAGCTCTAAGGTCAAACTACATAAAAATCGATTTGTCTACACGTAAATCTTGCTAGAGAGCATAAGGATGAAAGTGAGAGCAATGATCAGTCGGTCACTGGGTTGTGTTGTTAGTGCTGATGGAAGGAAAACAGAGCAGAGATGTTGCATAAAGGCAATATTAGACAGCACGTTTTCTTGGCTTTTATAGAAACACATTCAGTGTTGTGCCCGCTGTTTCAGTGGTTCAGAGTATTACTTGTGCGCATCCTGAAAAATGTAAGCCATACCTTTGCAAATGCATTTAAGCACTTAAACAGTGCGGTCAATTTATCAGGGGGGGGGGGGGGACATGTAGCAGTTTTCACAATTTTGTTAACAAAATGGAAACATTTTGGAGTGATGCTACGTGTAGTTTATGTTAATGATATTTATAGAACAGAAAAAGATTTATGCGCATGTTCTTTTTTTAATTTGATGTAACAGGTCTGTTATATTTAAACTGTATGATCATATCTTTCACAGTATTTATAACAAAGCCATTTGATTTTGTTTTACTTATGAAAAATAATACAATAATAATAGAAATTAAATCTACAGACAATTAAATAACATAAGTAAAGGGAACACATAATAAACCAACAGAACAACAATCATTATACTTAAAGTGTAGAAAAGGTCAGTGAAGCCACTCAGTACTTTCAAGAGAGGGTAATTCATTGGGACACCCAATAACAACACATTTTCAAGGCTTGGAAAGATCAAAGCTGGATTCTAGTGACCAATGGCGAGGTCCATTGGTCACATGGCAGATAAAAACGTTTTTGGTGAGAGTGGAAACAGAGTACTGCACTACATTCAACTTTCCTGTCTTTGCAACACCGGATAAAAGCAACAAGGAGCTAATCTGTCAACTGCAACACCTGTAAAGTACATTATTGATCATTATAATTGATGCATAATTGATTCCTGAAAATGATAATAATAACAACGACAAAAATTCTAATAATGATTAATATTATAATTGTCAGTCCGATAAGCCGTGTGGTTTTCTGCAGCACCTTTGGCCTATCCCAAACACCAACCAATTGGTTTGGAATTTGGCCGTTACTATCTTGCTAGTTCGGAGAGGTTTGGAGCCAGAGGTGACCATGTTTGGATGACCACACGGATAGCGGAAATCTGACTGCACTAAAGGCCTGTCAATCAAACAGACAATCCTCCAAAATAAACACGTCTTTTTGAGGCCTATTTCCTAATGAATGACAGTATTATTTTTAATAACTTGTGGAACAAATGTATTGACTTCACATTTCATGAGACAAGTTGAATGGGAGTCTGTGGAGCTGGAGGTTATATGGAACCAACCTCTGGTGGCACTCAGTGGTATCACAGCTTAAGGCACTTCAGCGTTCTATACAAATTATATGTTTTTTTTGGACTGACCAACAAGATGACATTACCATCTATAGGACCCAACCACTACATTGCTAAACATACTGGAATCAACTGAACTCCGTCTCAGTTTTTAACTGTTTATTTGAAAAGTAAAACAGCAGTGTTGAGCAAGATGAGGATATATTTCTTCCTGCATTTGGAGGAACTTGTTGTCATGTATTCACTGTTGACATGTAGATGTCTGAAGGAGGTGGTCTCTGAAGTGGAATGCAGCTTGTGGCTGTAGTACTGTTATCTCTCGGTCTATTGTGCATGACAGTAGACGTCTTGTGCTCGTCAACCAAGACAGAAGTACATAAAACAGTGACGTGCCAAAGCACACACTTGTGCAGAGACTACAAGTATCCCCATTATGTCAGTGACTGTAGGGAATATAGAATACAGAACAGTTGTTTCCTTCCACACTGCTCTTACTTCCTGACTGCTTCCTCATGGTCCAATCCCTTTTTTCTCTGTGATCAAATCAAGGACATTTATGGGAATCAAGACTTATCTACGTACATTTGTCAGTAGGAACTGAATTGAATAAATGGTGGGGACCACTCATCATGTCCCTAATACCAAAATACAACACATTACAAAATTAATCATATATGGTATTTTAAAATATCCAGCTTAATCTAAAAATGGGCAGAGTCAAGCATTGCTAAAATGGTGAAGGTCAGATTTACCCGGAACATAATATTAAAACTGCTGTTCAATTCAGGTAACCTATGGGTGATGTCATGGAGGCTAATTCAATTTTGTGTGAAGCCTGCAGAAAGCCAAGTTTACATCATGAGTTCCACTAGTACAAAAATAAAGAGACAAGATTTATTTTCACAGATCATGGTGCAAGAGTTGGGCCTGTCTGATAAATTTAGATTTTGTCAATTCAATAAATGTTTTGGATTCGTAAATGTCTCATAAAATAAAATGGTGCTCTTTCTTCTCTGAGTAATAAACATGCAACATTAAAAGATTGCTGCTCAAGCTTCTGAAACAGAATTATTCATTAAAATGGGACTATTCTGTCCCCAGTCAAAATTGTATATTGTATTTGGTAATAAAAATGATCAAAAAAACATATAATACACGTTCCAAATGGGTAAGAAAGTTAAATATTAATGAATCAATAATATGTGCTTTATTAGTAACTACCCTGTTACATACTACAATGCATTACTATTCTTGGTTGACAGGTATGTACAAAGGTATATTGTGCATAATCAAAAGAGAAAATACTTCAGTAACATGTAATGGAGCTCAGTCCTCAGTGTAGGAGCATACACTTTTTTTTTTTCTTTTTGACCACTGTTCCTGATTCTCAGGCGTGGTTTGGGGTGGCTTGTTCATACAACCATACGTCACAGGAAAAAATAATGTTCGTCGAAATGCATTGTAATCCTTCCTGTTTAGCAAATCCTATAATTAAGGGTATAAGTCATGGTCTTTGCAGATAGAAAACCAATTGAAATGCCATGGTTCACTTCTAATCAATAGCACACGGCTTATCAGTGTTCACAAGAAGCTGGAAACCACACCTGCATTTACTGATAACAGCCGGGACTGTAAGTGATATAGATGGATTCCGTTTCAAAAGACCATGCATTTACACTGAAAAACCTGTAAATAATATATGATGTGGACTTCATTCGTACCTCAGTCTTCATAACTTTGTTGGAACTTCATATTAATTGTGTGATGTGCCTTACACAGTTCATGGAACATTTATTGGCAATACAACCACTTTGCAGCATGTATGCTTTTTTTCCCGTACGTCCATGCATCTGCATCTTTGTGTCCATAGAATGTGTGCATTAACTTCCATCTCCATTTCAGTAATTTCATGTGAGACTTTCTCTGGCCAAGCTGACTGATTCCTGAAGGCTTCCCTCACCAATGAAAAGGATACAGCAGGGTAGTCGTACAGCAGTCAAACTGCTTGTTTGTGCTGAAACACAGTTTGGTTCTACGGAGAAAAGCCTAAACAAACTCTGCAGGGAATCTTGCATCGCCTAAAAGCAGCTCCTCCACCCACCAGCTTTTAACATCAAGAGACGCTGGGCTGCCAAGTAAGAATGTGAAGCTGCACCTCGAGATCAACTTGAAATATTGCAACGCTAACGAGGAGATGCCTTTTACTAAATTAAAATCGGAAGAAAAGAATAATGAGCGACTGATAAACTGTTATTCTGCATTTTAATTTTCACCCGGGGGTATGTTTCCTGTCTGTTCTGTACCTGTCACCATCTCTCAATGATATGGGTTTAGCTTTCTTTTTGCTCCCCATTGAACTGTGTTGCAGTTTATCGTACTGTATATAATACATATTTGTTTTCTTTTACACCATAGAACAGAGCCAATGCCACCAACTCTGGCACCACCACCTGAGAGACTCCGTGGTACCAACAGTGTGACACTTCATCCAGGAGACCTGAACTGTAACATTTAATTTCAACACCATTTTCTTACTCACTTGTTGTGACTCAGACGTGACTCACCACTTGTCTTTTCACACTACATTTATATGAATGTATTCAGTCTGTGATGATGTGGAGGTGTATAACAGGACCCAAATGCAGGCACACAGACTCGGGTATCGGTTCAAAAACAGTCTTTATTCAAACAAACAAAAGGTGGTACCTACAGCGTCTATTTCCTCCCGAGTCGGGAGGGCAACTCAACCGACCGATCCAGGGAGACGAAGCTGGTGGGACAGCGGGTAGAACAGAGTCTGGTGGCTCTGCAGCAGGAACAGGAGCAGGGGGAACGGGACGGACGGATGGGTGACTGGCGTTCCTTGCGGTGATTAGCAGGCACTCGCAGTAACTCGCAGTATCTAGTTGTATGCACCGACCACCAGAAGAGTGCAGGGGCAGGGTACATATAGTCCGGGGAGGTGATCAAGGAGATGCAGCACACCTGTGGGTGGTGATCCGGGGTGAGTGGCTGCAGCTGCCGGGACCGGTGAGGGGCGTGGCCACGGGAGGTGAGGAGAGGAGAGGAGGACACAGAACACATGGGAGGACAATAACAAGCAGACAGGGGAATGAGGGGACACAGGAGGAGAGGTGATCGGGGGTAAAACAGAGGAAAAGACAGGAATCCTGACAGTCTTTTCCATTAAGCCTGTACATACTATACTGTCAGCCTCCACAAAACAGGAGATAGATCTTTGCACGATAAATTGTTCCACAGCTAAATAAATGAATACATCCTTCATATTCCTGAAGCTGCAGCTGTATTTCAGTTCATGTGTGATCTTCACACGCTGCTCTGTGTGTGTTTTATATGAATAACTAAGTGATGAATACAGTGATGAGGTGTGTCTGGGGTGGTGATGACTTGAATAACAACGTGTTCTCAGTTGTTAAAATAAATATCAACCTTCCTCTCATATTTCCAATTAGTGCATCACCTTGTGCGCTGTATGAAAACATTCAGCAGTATTTATCCTCACTGTGCTGTGCAGGGTTGCATTCACGTGTGAATCTGTCAACTGAACAGTGTTAAATATGCTCTTCTTAGCAGTTAGACATAAAAAGAAAACCATTTAATATTAAAGGAGCAGTCCAGCTGATTTCAACCTGGGACTTTGATTCAGTGTATTTTCTTATCAAGAACTAAAACAGTGGAGATTGAGAAGAGCCTGAGTTTGCAAAACACTCATGTGGGCACGTTCACAAAAAAACAATTAAAACATGCCACTTCGGCTCGGCCACACTCTTTGTCAAGTCTTTCAGTTAATGGTGGCCATATTTCTTACCCAATCAGGCTGGTTATCCTATTTGTATGTAGCTTGGTACCCCAAAGCTCCGGGTTGGAGGCTGGAGGTCTCTGCACCAATACCAAGCTGCATCTGAAATGAAAACTCGACCCACTGCCATTTTTAGGTTTTTCAAAGGGTGGCACATTCAATGAGGAGGCCACCTCATACTGCTAAGACTGAAATGGATGTAGCATTCCTGTGCTTCCTGCCTGTTGCATTAAATTTGGTAGAGTTATAGTTGAGAATATGTAGAACAGATTCAAGCACATCAGTGTGACTGAATCATTGCAACAAGATTATTTACTCACTGATTTACAGTTTTGATTAGGCAGAAATATACATCATGGAATCTTTCAAATCTCCCCGTGGCCTGGTGATGATGACACAGAGATGTATTGTGTTTTAAAATGTTTCAAATTTCCCATAAAGTCCAAGGTTGTCCACTTTTACTGGTGTGATTCTGTTGCTGACTAGATTTAAAGATGCTTTTTTTTCAGGTGGAAATATCAAATTATAGCTGAGGGCTGAAGGCTTAGGTGGCGTCCTGACAAGTTGCTGTGTCTTTAATTAATTCCCAACTGCTGCTTTATTTAAAATAATGAAAGCATTGAACCTAACTGAGCATGGATTCTCAATGTAAGTTCAAGGAAATGTTTGACTTGTCATAATCCTTGACATTATTTTAAGTTCTTCAAATTCAACATTTTTGTTTTTTTGTGAAACATCTGCTCCATAAATGTTGATGTTAGTTTGAGGCCCTGCTATGTTTACACTGTAACATTTATTTCACATCCCCTCCCATAAGTGGTAAAATGACAGAAGTAACTTTACTTTTTGTTTTAGAACAACAAGAAAAAGAAAAAAATGAATTCACGTCTCCGTCTTTGACTTGTCAACACTTATTTAAGTTTTTTTTTTTTTTTTTTTTTTTTTTTTTTTTTTAGTCAATCCAGTTCTTTTTATATATTTAACATACATGTTCACATATTGCTGCACTTGGTTGATATAAAAATTAACAAAAAAAATGACCTACTGGTGCCATATGAAAAGGTAGAAGCTCACCAAAGTCATTCGAAATAACCCTGAAGGAGAGCATGAATATCTGCACTACATTTAATAGCCTTCATCCATGAGTGGAACAGACAAACATGACCTGCCCAATGGTTAGTCATGTTTTTGTTTTTAATCTTGAAACTTGAAATAAATCATTAAAATAAAAATGCTTTAATCCATGTCAAGTAAAGTAGATGTTTTTAAATTTTAAATTTCAAATTTTAAATTGAGCTACTAAACATAAATATATGTATTAATGTGATCCCTGAGTAGGCTGACGGAAGGCCGTAAATTAAACAAACAAAGCTGTCAGTGACAGGATAGACAGCCTCCTCTGAATGTCTAACATTTACCTTCACAGCTTCACTCCTGATCTTTTGTGAGGAAATCTAATCCTGTTCCGTCTGATCCACACCTGTTCATGTGCACAATATGTCGCATGTGTGAGTGTGTGTGTGTGTGTGTGTGTGTGTGTGTGCGTGCGTGTTGTGCAAAACATTTCCCTGAAAGTCACCTTTGTAAATGTATGTGATGCTAATGTGTGTAATTCTAGTTGGCACACACGTCCATGCGTTACTTCCTCGGTGGCACAATTTGCAGCTTGACTGTCAGCTCACATGCAATCAAATCCTTTTTTCTGCCATGAAATTTGTCATCTTAATCTCTCTCTTCTCTCTGTTTCTTTCACACTCCTTCTTCTTCCACTCACAAACATGCACACACACCCTGAAGGGCATGAATCCCTCGGCACTCAGACAACAGCACTGAGTTATGTGATGCAGGTGTGAATTATGACATTGTCAATTATGTGCATGCGATGACAAAGATGTGTGTGTGCGTGTTCGCGCTGCATAAATCTGGCTTTCTCGTGAAGGCTGATTTCAAATTATAATGGTTCCCCAGAACGCTGTTTAAGGGAAGGCAGCTTATCACCTATGTGGGAAAATCCCATGCCAGGTTTTAGATGAACATAGTTCTCTTGTCTTAATTTACTGCCGGTGGACTTTTCAGCTTCATTAAAACAGCTTTGCTGAAGCTCAATCATACTGATTTGCATCACACACTCGTCCTCAAACCAGTTCAGTGTCGTTTTCTTTCTCAACTTATTGTTCTTTTTTGACAAACCTTGTCACATATGTCTGTTCGGGCTTATTTTTCCATGGAAAAGGAGCATCCAGATTTACATCTATGTTAAGCTTTTGAGAGTTTCCCAGTACAACCAGTCAGCTTCCACTGGGAGCTAGCTAGCAGGTCCCCATTACTCTACTGGAGTAATGAGCTGAAAAGGTTGCTCAAGGGCACCTGGAAGGTTGGTGTTGGGATTGTTCTATTTTTCCGGACTTGCAAAGCTGGATTGAGGTTCAAACCCGGAATGCAACCTTCCCATGAGCAGTGTCCTCTCTTTAACCTTCAGGTTTCTCTCCCAGTTGACAGCGGACGATAAGTGACAGCTGTTAACCTTTGCTTTGTGTACAGTTTTACATGACCCTTCCACCATGCAAGAAAATGTGTGTAATGTTAGAATTGTTAAAATCTTGATGTGAGTTATTAAATACATTGTAGGAAATCAGCATTTCACAGTACGACACTGCAATCAACAAAATTCCTTCATGTTTAACAATTGACAACCAAATTATAAAATATATAACAACACTATGGGACATGTTTTCATCCATGCTTGATAACCTTCACTGGCAGTGTTTTATTTTTTTTTTTTTCATTTTCATACTGTGCAAAAGTCAAGAGAAAGAAGGTCTGGGGAGGTCAGTGGTCATACAGGACTAGAACTCCAAAGACCAATGTTCTTGGTTCATGCCCCTTCTTTGCCCTTCTTCAGGGTAAGATTTTAGGTCTAGGCTATTTAAGATGGAGGAAGAGGTTGTTTTTTGTTATATACTGAAAAGTCAACGATGTCTGCTGCTTCAACCACAATTTACTTTCTTAATATTGAGTCACACGAGTCAAAACAAATAATCTGGAGCCACACTAACAGCTCTGCTGGTTTGTATGTGAGAAAAACACTAACATCACAGTGTTATCATGCTGACGTTGAGAAGGTAAGTTTTGAAGGTACTTTTGTGCAATTCTATGTCATTTATTTAGAAACCTGACAGTTGAGACATGACATGAAATGTAAGGAGGGACATGATGCAACCCATATCCCTGGCTGGACTTGAAGCACTTGCATTGTGTGTAATGGTTGGTGCTTTGCACTTGTGCACAATACTTTATAAGACTTAACCTCTGTCAAACTGGGCATTCCTGCCCGTTAAGTTCTTTTCTCTTATTTTGCAATATTTTGTCTTCCATTTCCTGTTTTATTTTCATTCTCACCTCTCATCTCCTTTTGTGTTACTTCACTTCTGGTTCCACGTGTTCTCCCGCCTTTGTGATTTTCTGCACCACCCTGATTGTTTCCACCTGCGTCCAATTGTTTTCCCGCCCTGATATGTATATAGTCCGTGTCTTCCTCATTACATTTGGTTCTGTGCCAGTTCATTGTAGTTCACAGCTCTTCATCCCAGCGTTTTGTTGTCAGTGAATTTCTAGTGTATGACCTGATGTTTCTGTGTTTCTGGATGTGCCTCTGCCTCACCCCCTGTGGTACCTCTGGTACCTCTGCCTCACCCCCTGTGGTACCTCTGCCTCACCCCCTCTGGTACCTCTGCCTCACCCCCGCTGGTACCTCTGCCTCACCCCCTCTGGTACCTCTGGTACCTCTGCCTCACCCCCTCTGGTACCTCTGGTACCTCTGGTACCTCTGCCTCACCCCGTCTGGTACCTTGGGTACCTCTGCCTCACCCCCTCTGGTACCTCTGCCTTACCCCCTCTGGTACCTCTGCCTTACCCCCTCTGGCACCTCTGCCTCACCCCCGCTGGTACCTCTGCCTCACCCCCTCTGGTACCTCTGCCTCACCCCCTCTGGTACCTCTTCCTGGTTTGACTGATCTGTGCTTTTGATTATTGGACTACTTCATTGTCTCTGAGTTTTGGATGGCTCTTTTGTACCTACGCCTGGACTTTAATGTCACCATCTAACTTGAACAGGTTAGCTTTTAGCACCAAGCTGTGAAGTACATACAGCATAAACACTGATTGATGAATCAACATTTTTCCAAAGTAATGAGAATTTGTGATATCTGCTCCATTTCATGGCAAACATGTTAATATTTCAATCAGGTCCCAAAAAGTTGAACTTGCATTTTATGTTACTGGAAAAGTAGAAGATAACCAAAGCTACTGGAATACATCGTCTGAAGACCACAACGCTCTTTACCAAATGTGGTGGCAGTTCTTCAAGTAGATGTTGAGTTATTGTATTTTCCTTTTGGGACCGTGAATGTCTTTGCAATATTTTCTGGTATCCCAGCTAGTAGTTGCCCAGTCATTGGACCTAAAATACAAATGTTGCTTTTATGGTGGCTCTAGATGAAATGTCACCGAGATCAGAAGAGTCATCCTCTGGAAACTGTCAGTGTCAAACCAAATATTACAGCAATCCATCCAGTTTGAACATTCCAACCCATCAAAACCTTGTTTGAGTTGCCTGAAGTGGAGACATATGAAATATGGACCGCAGACTAGAGCTGAAATGTTTCTTAGTCTTCTATAATAATAAACTGCATATTTTTGGAATGTTGGTTCAACAAAATAACAAAAAGAAAAAGAAAATCCTAAAAATGTACTTTACAAAATATATATTGTTCATTGTTCACTATTTCCTTGCATTTTATAATTTACTAACATTTAGTTGCAGCCCTGCAGCAAAGGTTTTTGAAGCATCGTGTACAAATCAGTTGATCTGTTTTGGGAGCCGGGGTTCCACTGTGTCGATGTCTCCAGTTCAGTGTCTACGCCAAACATCTGCTGATGGTCTTAGTGGATTTTTACATACTATTTAAAATTTCATATGTTCCATTAGAAAATCCAACTGAATTTGTCATTTCCTAACAAGCTGTCTTTTTGGTGCGCTCAAAACTCCTCTGGTGGAACAACAATAATTGATTATGAGCAAGCATCTGCAGTTTGACTATCAAGAAGCAACCTGGAGTAAAAACTGGCGTTAAGTTCCAAGAGTTTCAGCTCTTAAGTGTGAACCAGCTGTCTTTGTTTAGGAATAACTGTGGCATGTCTGGTTTATTTGTCTGCTTTACTACATACTGTATAATAATAAAGACTGATGCAAGAGATTAGAAGAGAAGGGATTATGTTACAAGGATGTGGTAGTCCAACAGCACACATTTCGACTTTCTTAATGTGGCTTGGAGGGAGTATAGCTAAGCGACGCACACAAAACTGACAGCTCCTGTTCAAATCAAACACGATTGCTGTTTTTTTGTCTTTTCTTTCCCTCTGAACTCTGGTCATTGAGGTCTACCACTTACTATTTTCAGCCACCCTCACATGTTTTTCCTACATTCGCCCGTCTGAACCTGTAAATTGCATTTAGCCGCTTGCAGCTTTTTACTTCTCCCTCAGTTAACTCAAATTCTGATTTTTTTTTTTTTTTTTTTTTTTCCCACTGGCTTTCTTTTTCTCCCACTTCCTCTTTTTTCTTTTGCAGATCTCTTTCTTATGTTTCTTTGGCTCCTTTCCCACACACACACACACACACACACACACACACGAACACACACACACGCGAACACACACACACACACACGCACACACACACGCACGCACACACACACACATGCGAACACACACACACACACACACACACACGCACACACACACACGCGAACACACACACACACACACGCACACACACACGCACGCACACACACACACACGCACGCACACACACACACACGCAAACACACACACACACACACACACACACACACACACACACACACACACACAACCACAACCACACAACCACAACCACACGAGAAGAGATGGCTGGAAAACAGATCGAACAGATTCAGGACCTCAAACACATGACACACACATGTTTGATGGCCCCACCAACCAAATGCACACCTTGTTACACTCATGGTTGACTGCGCATACACGCATCAGATGAACGCAGAGTGAACCGGGCAATACCGGAAAGGCTGTTGTATAAATCAATTAGCTGGGCTGAAATCAAACCAACAGGACGAGTCTCTCTCACTCCTTCCTTTTCTTCTCTCACTTCTCTCTCTTGCCCTCTCTTCCCATCTTTGTTCTTCTCCTCAGCAGACCAGTCTCTGTGGGCAGAGATAGTGCTGAATGCTGCCAAGGTAAGGCATATATAAGGTAAGGCTCAGGTAGGAAGAAAGAAAAACAAAAGTGGAGAGTTGGGAGAAGAAAGGATGAAACAATTGGAGGAAGATGGAACAGAGGAACGAGGGGAGGATGTGTGAAATAAAGCTGGGAGGGTGAGTGAGGACAGACACAAAGATGGCTCGCGCAAGTGAGACATTGAAGAGTGATGTGCCGGGCTGGCACTGACAAGGCACAGCTGCTGAACTGAGACAGAAGTGGGAGAGAGACGTAGAGGGACGACAGACAGAGAGAGAAAGAGGGAGCGAGAGTGAGGGGAATGCCAATGTTAGGCCATGCAATCCAGGTAATGAAGCATTCAGTTCTGCCAGAGAGACACGGCTGAGAGACTCTCAAGTACAGCTGCTGGAGAGAGAGAGAGCGATGAGGGGAGGAAGAGAGAGAGAGTTACCTTGTTTGATGGGCAGCTTGTCAAGGAGTGAAGGAGAGAAAAGACAAAGAGGAGGAGGAGGAGGAGGAGGAGGAGGAGGGGGGGGGGGATGAAAGAGGAGGAGATGCAGAGGGTGACAAGCAAGGACAGACCCTCATTCAGGAAGTTCAGAGGCGGAGGGAACGTACGCATAGTCAACAGAGGAGGGTGAAAAAGAAGCCAAGACGGAGTCATCTTTACTTCAGACTGTGAGATGAGCCGTATGCTGAGTTGGCACTTTTCCAGTTCCTGAAGAAGCTGGAGTGAAGCAGCACAGTGAAGGCAATAAGCCTATAAACCTCCACTCAGAAAACCGCAGTCAGAAAACATGAGATCTAGTTTTTGGACCCAATCCAAAACAGACCTGTGAAAACCCAACCTGAACCCAAAGTGCATAAATTCAGGTTATTAAATACATTTAAGAAATAGACCCAATTGAGGGGAACCAGAGCACAACCAACCAGACCTGACCCAAATAGATCTGATCCAATGTGGTCAACTTTGTCAGTTAACAATGATGTTAATATGAATCATCACTGAAACAAAAAAATAATTCAATTATATGGCTCAAAGACAAATTAAATGAACATTTCTGGTACCAAAATTTGATTAGTTTTACTTTATACAAAATACAGCCACAACAAGCACAACAACAACAATGCATATACAATACATATACATTGTTGAATGTGTTCTCTTGAAATATGGACCAATTAGCAAAAACTCAAAGAAAACAGGCCACTTTATTATGTAAAAAGGACATAAATTTAATATGATACATTGTCATAAAGTGTCACTTTATTTTTTACATCACTAATTAGGATAGAGCACTTTGTGAGTGGATGCATCAAATCAGACCGCAGGTCATCAAAAAACATTCCAGATGCATGTATAATGCGAGGCGATGGCTGATAACCAGCCAAACAATTTTCCTTCTAAAATAATTGAAAATAAATGAATGGCTTGTTTGGATGTCCGTATAAGCTAATTAGAAATGAACAGTGTCTTGGCCATCAGCACTGATATACGACAGGCTGCATGAATATCATCTTTGCGGTCACATGGAAATTTCTGACGGCTGTCAGTTCTGCTGTGAGCAGTGTAATTCATTGGCTGCAATCTTGTAAGAGCTTGTCAGTTTTGCTGAGGCATGATGCTGTAGTTAATGTCTTTGTTTACACTGTTGAATGCTTTGTGACTGGAGGCTGCCACCAATGTTAATTAGTAAAAAAGCCTGCTTGATATATCGGCTGGCCGATATTCACGTATCACAGATATATTAGCATTAGCCTGCATTACCATTTGCCTCAAAAATCCACTTTGGGTCGGGCTCTACTTAGAAGTCAATTTACTATCACTAAAAGCTTCACTTAACATCTATTTTTAATTACATAGATAGACACACATAGCACATTCTTCTTATTATTATTTTATTTTGTCTATGAGTAGCCTGACATTTTTTCTCACTAAAGCTCAACAATAACAATAAATATGGCAACTTTTGTATACATTAAAAAAAACTTGTAGTAGTTCTCTGACTATTGTGATCAAAAACATTGTTCTGAAGCTCAATTCTGTGGCTGTTCTACATAACGTTTTGTAATAAGTAATACATTTATAAATTTCTGATCAACCAAAGTCAATTTCAGGCTGAAATGAACAAATTCCGGTTAGTTCCCACACACTTCCAGTCTAAGCACTGTCTGCCTCCGGGTTAAGACACGGTTATTGCAGCTGCAATTCAGCCATTGTTTGTTTCCCTGGGGAGGAAGGGTGTAATTATGGCTTCAGCAGCTCGCCCACAGCTCTCTAGGAAAAAGCTGCTCTCAGGCAATTTTTTTATTTCCTCGCCTGTATGACCCTGAGCCGGCCTGAGGGGAAGGTGGTGAACAGGTGATGTCCTGGGTGTGGGAGGGTTATCCACTCGAGCCGTCTTTACTACTCGCTGTAGGTCCTTCCTCTCCTCTGCAGTGCAGGCCAAGTATCTGGTTTGACATGCCCACTCACAATTGCAACCCAATTTAATAACTGGTTAGTTTAAAACAAGCTAATAGTTTATTGCTTTGGGGCCTACATAAATTCTTAGAAACTAAGTGAGAGGTTTACAAACAATGTGGTGCAATCCAGTCCAGATACTGACAGAGCTTGAGGTGAATGGATGGAGCTCAAAGAAATGGATGCAAGAGGGGGGAAAAAGTCAGACTCATTTGGCCTTAAAAAAAAAAAAAACTGCAGGGAAGCCCTTTCATTGTTCAAAGATGAATCCATTCACCAAATCCTGTAACAATGAGACAATGGCTGCACACCATCCAATAAGCTGCACCTCTGAATCTTTGTGGAACCACATTCACAGAAGAAGAAATTACACTCAAATGATCTGGAAACAGTTTGTAAAGAACTGACTGTGTAATTTAGTCATGTTCTATCCTATGTTTTAGCATTGTTTTTTTTTTGTTTTTTTTATTGATGTGAGAACGATTTATTGAGGTGTATTCGATAACAAAAGTATATTCAGTACACCTAAACAGTCTATTGCTAAACACCAACTCTGCTTTACAATGTCAAAGAAGTAAGATCATCTCATTTTGTTCTGCCACATTTCTGGGGTCCTTTTTAATGTAATTGATTCTGTCATCAGCTCCCCTGAAGCCATAACAAAAACGACTGTTGCCCTGAAAAATATGAGCAGTGCCTGAATGATTTAGTGAAGGAAGTGGAGAATATCAGGCTGCAGATTTCCCTGCTGCTCCCGTCCTCTGTGTCCTCCCTCAACGCGTTGCAGTACTTTGCTGTTTACAAGCCATTACTCTTTTTGTAGATGAGAGGAAAGTATTTTTCTTTAGAAACTATTCCTGCATCTTATATCAAGATTCTAAGAGTGATTATGGGCTCCTTTGTTCCACATATGTCATTGATTATTGATACCTCATTGTCCAGCTTGTCTAAATTATTTATTTAAGTCAGTTTAATTAAAATGACTATCTTTCAGGCTAGTGGGGAAAAAAAGCCACCTTGATCATTTACTGACATCACTCTTATCAGTCTCATCAGAAAGAGACAGGGAATCAAAAGTGTAAATGAGCAGTTTTACAAGATTATTCTGTGAACAATCATCCTCCTATCATTAATTTGACCAAATGTATAATTTTATTGAACATTGTCACCAAAGCTGATATTGTGACATCAAGTCTAAGCCTTTTTTTTTTTTTAAACCCAGCAAGATTACCACATTTTTTTAGAACCCAACCTGATGTGTGTTTACGAGGAATGAACACAAAGCTTCTACTGTCCACAAACAGATCAAAGCGCAGTGATGATGCACATGGAGTACAAGGAAACTGTACATTTCATCAGGGAGTATTCCAAGTTTTCCTGATCAACATCTATCAGCACCTCTGATGTACAGTAAGGCTGCAAGTTGTATTTGATGAATATGTTTATGCCACAAAAGAGGAATCACAGTCAGTAGCAATGGCAGTTTCAAATTAAACCCTTTCCTCAATATCAGATGTCCCTGATTCAGCTGTGGTTATTAACTTGAAATGACGACTTGTCCGTGGATGTTGTTTTGCACTGGTCTATCTATGCAGATGTGCTTACGTAATCGTCTGAACCGCTTTCATGGAATATATTCGTTGTGACTGCTTTCAATGGACCGTACAGAAGCTTCTGATCCATCAGACACATTGGAGATCTGTTCAAGGTGTTCTTTGGTTAGCTGAACATGACATTTACACAAAGTTTATAGCTAATTATGTGCAAGCAACATAAACCAGGAGTGAACATCTTAAATAGTCTAGGAGCCCTCCTTGAAGCCCGGTGCAATTGAATTAACCTCTGTACGCTGCTCAGGGTTAGAGTTAGGGCTCTGCTATGTGAAGCACTGTCAGAGTTGTGTTAACTGCTCAGGTTAATAGAAGGCCAGAGGTTAATTCCACTGGATATTTTACAGAATCATTGTTAAAGGTCTCATTTTGAATAAATTCTGATTTATATTTCTTTATTGATTATAAAACAGATGTAGGGACTATATCAAAAAAGTAAGGCGAAAACACTCCGTCCATACAGAAATGCACAGCCAGATTCAGCAACTGTAACATTTGGACAAGATGTTCAGCCTGCAGTAGGTTTGTGATGTCACAAATTCTCCTCAGCACAGCCCACCGTCCAACCTTTTCTGTTTAGGAAAACACAGTGCAGTCGTGGAGCTTTATGTTGCATCACGACAGAGCAAGCAAGCTTCAAGACTGAAGATTGTTTGGTGATGAAAGGTTGCACACAACTATTGAATTATTTAGTTACAAACAGCCACATCTCAAACTCAGTATAATCTCACTATAGCTGCACACCTTTCACAGTCATTTCTAGCTATCTTGGAGGATGCTTGCATTGCAATTCAGCAACAATAACGGTGCTGAAAACATTTAGGAGGCAACAAACACGGCATGTTTAACACTTAGCAGCATGTTTAACATTTAGCAGCATGTTGGAAGTTGAAAGGTCTGATCATGATGAGGCTCTGTTTGGACTCATGAAAAATGAGGTTCGTAAATAGCTAAAGGACATATGGCATTGTTCTAAATCATATGTGTGTGTGTCAAAATATTAACATTGGATATAGTCAACATTAGAAACTACATCAACAATTCTGCCCACCCTTCTATCTCTTAACTAATTTTTTTCACTTTTTGCCATGAACCACTCTTCCTACAAGGAAACACACACACACACACGCACGCACGCACGCACGCACACACACACACACACACACACACACACACACACACACACAGAAAGATAGTGTTATTACAGATCTCCAACATTTCAACATACTGCATAAAGAATGTTGTACGAAAAATAACTGAGTTATTGCTGTCTTAGTATAACATATAGAGAAACTTATTTTTAATGTTTGTATGAATTTTGCTTTGCATTTGAAAATCAGATCATGACAAAATAATGACTTGGACCAAAGCAATATTACCTATGTTTGTTTGTTGCGTAATCCATGTCTGTGTTTAACCATTTATCATGATGCTTTTCAGGTCTTGTAATCACGCTTTCAGCCTGGTGTTTTGTGCACTTGGTCTGCAGGAGGTTAAACACTAAAATACTGACATAATTGATGTGCATAATTTTTAAACTTCTAATGAAAATGTCTAGATTTTTAGAGGTGACCAATGCTTCTACAGCAGTCATTACTTCCAGCATGCTGAGAGTCAGATGCAAATGTCATAAAACAAAATTTCATCAGGTTCTTTTGGAGATGAACAACTGACTTCAATCAAAAACATGAAACTCATAGAGGAGCAACCATTGAGTCAATCATTACTTCTTTTTTTTAATTAAGCCAAATAATATTCCCACAATGTGAAAATGGCTCCTCTTTCACTTCCCTCACTGCTGACTATTAAAATACATTTCTGCCTTTGAACAAGGCCATTTATATGTTCTTAGTTTCTATTTATTTTTCCTTCATTGGTGTCTGTCTTAGTTTCTGCTTTGACTGACTGACTGGTCATCTTTGGAAACATCAGGCAAAGTGTTTTACTCAGTTATGTCCTGGATACAGTGCTGACATTTCACTATTGCATTGCTGAAATCATCAAAACATTAGTTCATGCAAAAGAAAACTATTTAAAAGAAAGTATTTTACATTAAAAAAAAAATTTGAGACAGACCCAAGCTGACCATTATGATTTGTTCCAGATTCGGTAAAGATTCGCTCCAAATTTCTAATGATTCGCTTTCCATCCAAGATTCACCAATAATCGAAAAGATTCGGTACAGATTTGTTATTTTGAGTTTCATTAAGTTTTGATTTAGTCATTTTTATATTTACCTTTTTTTTTTACCTTTTTGTTAAGCTTTAGCGCACATAATAATCAAAGTCTCAGAGTATGATCAGCAGCTTTGCCGATTAAGTACTCAATTCAACCCATTTGACGAGCCTGCATCACTCAGTAATTTTGGTAACGCCGCGAGCAAGGCCAGCTCAAAAGCGTTCATCAGTACTAGTGGTGACGACCAGACGTCGCCCACCTCCGAGACGTTTTTGCCTGCTTTGCCACGGGACCTCGGGGACAGCACTTATCAGATGAACAATCTGGAAGCTGAGGACGGGAGGAAAACCCCGTTATTCGACTTTCATCTACCGGGTCTCTGATCGACACCATCTGGACCCGCTTTCGGCCCGTGGACCACACATCTCAAAAGTAGGCTGGTTCATTCCTTCAGGGTGGCAAATTCAAATTTAACATAAGACCTACATTTAATTTATTCAGCTCCTTCTCCTTTAGCCGGTAACAATTCCCTCTTTCATTTCACCACCAGTAATCAGAAGTAATTGTGCATTCTCATTCATATAAATACATCTGTCATTTAGTAATTTATTGTGAGAAGTTATACAATAAATCCTTTTGAATTAGACCCAAGTGTGTTAAAGTGTTGTTTCTGAATGTCTTCAAAGAATTTGAGTTCCAATACGAGAATTCATAAATTCAGATTATGATTGACTGATGTCCTATTAATGTTGAGTTAATATTTTTGCCCAATATTGGACTGGTGCCCCTTCTAATAACAAGAGCAAAATTTAACCCTCACGAAGTAATTTAGCATTAGCAATTCCGGCACGGGATGATTCCCAGCGGACCCATTTGTCGAGCAAAGGCAACCAGAGCAAACAACCAGCTTCAGCAATAAAGTCATCATCCACTCGCAGCAGGTTGCTGAAGGAGGCCATGATCAAGAGAAGCTCTGGAGGAAACCCGCCTACGGAGATGGAGGGCACCTCCTTGCGGCGACAGTCACCGGCCAAGAGCGGCAACCCTCAGGTGGTGAATGCGTCGCCCGGGGTGGATGCTGATGGTGTTCTGTCTTCTCCTGGCAGAGCCCAGCCTGCAGCCCCTCGGCCGCTCTTCTCCCCTTCGAAGGTGATTGTCGGGGACTCTATCATCAGAGACGTGCACCTTTTCATTACGGTCACCCGCTGTTTCCCCGGTGCCACAGCCTCAGATGTTTTTAATGAGCTGCAGGTCTTACTCCCATCGCTCCCGTCCACCATTAGCAGAATAATCGTCCACGTAGGAACAAACGACACAGCTCTCCATCAGTCCGAGCCTACCAAAGCTGATTTGAACTATCTTTTAACTCATTAAAACACTGTGGAAAGTCTGTTTTTATTTCCGGTCCTATTCCCACAGTAGGTCGCGGTGACGGTCGTTTTAGCAGACTCCGCAGTCACAACACCTGGCTACAGTCTGCCTGCACAACTCACGACCTGGCTTTTATTGACAATTTGAACTTGTTCTGGAATCGTTGTCCACTTTTTAAAAAAGACAGGATCCATCTAAACAAGCTTGCCTGGAGCATGCTGGCTGCCAATATACAGTACACCGTGTGGTCTCATCCGCAAGACTGACTGTCCTCCTCTCTTTCAGGTCCAATGGAAACGCCCTCCGCTTCTTTGGTTCCACCTGAATCAAGCAATCTTGGGGCTACCACATCCTACTGTCCCGCCATCTCCCCATCGCTTTCACCCCCTCAGCTTCCCATCCGAACCATAATAACCAACAGAGCAATTTGTCCACTGTACACTTTCAAGCAAGTAAATACAAGCAATCTCCACGACACAAAGTGTACCTCTGTCCCACTAAAAAACACTGCCTCTGCTCCAACTCCTGCATCCAGCCACTGTACAATGGCTCTTTTTATTGTCAGGTCTCTTAATAACAAAACCTTTATTCGAAATTATTTTATCTTTTCAAACAATTTAGATTTTATGCTTTTAACTGAGTCTTGGTTAAACTTTTAGGATCACTGCCAGCTTGTTGAACAGTGCCCCCCTCACTATAAGTGTTTTAGCAAACCTAGGAATTGTGGCAGAGGTGGTGGCCTGGTGAGTGTTTTTAGTACCCGCCTTCAATGCGTTCAGCTGCCTTGTAATGAATTTCCTTCCTTTGAAGCCATCCTTTTTAAACTTGTTGGTCCTGAGCCAATTTTATTTGGGAAGGCGTTCCTTTTGGTATCAGGCAGTCAGGTGTGATTGTTATGATCAAAAATGCTTGATTTTGTGGTGGATTTTCTTAAAAATTACGCTGCGTTTTAAGTGAGTTTTTTTTCATAATATTTCGAAATGAAAAATAATTGCAGGAATATTTTAGTTGTAATCTTTTTTTATTGATTGATTCGAATTGATTTATTGAAAAACCATTGTTAAACATTACAATGCAGCTCATAGGCTGTCTGTTCTGGAAAGATGCGACACATTCGTGACTATAATGTAGAAACAACAACATGGACCTACTGTATGCACACAAACAAAGTGACGTCTCTGACAACTTGACATGTTTATACAAATAATTTAACAGACAGTACTATGTCATCACATCCTTTAATTCAAAATTTTTATTGTGAATACCACATTTCCCACAAATCCTATCCGCTTGTTCTGGTTTCCTCCAGTGAACAGAGTTTGATTTGGTGATAAGAAAACAGGAGCAGAGACTTTCTAATTGGAAATGAGGAGTTATTTTTTGTTTATAAAGCCGTAATACTTTTAGCACAGCTTCAAATTTGAAAGATTGATAGCTCCTGCAAATGTTATGGAGTTCTTTGATTTGAGTTCAAACATGTCAAACAACTCCCTGTATTCACTGTTATTTTTTGAAAAACAATGTGAAAGTAAAAACACAAGTGAGAGAAAAGGTCCTGGAATCTTGTATTCCCTCTATATATGTAAACTATATGTAGACCTCTCGTCTGACGTCACGGTGAGCGTATTGCATCACTTGTGACTAGTGTTACTTCTCTCTGCTATTTCAGCTTCTCTTCCTGAATTACACATATCTTAACTCTCTCTACACTTCTTCTAATCTCATGTTAAAACTCACGCTTGCTCTTCTTGAACAATTCTACTGTTAAATCTTTGACCAACGTTCACTAACTTGGTGTTTTGGTACTGCTAGCTTAGCAGTTAGCAATGTCTTCCCTCTCTCCCTCCACCTCTTCTGGTTTTTCCTGCTTAGTTTCCTGCATGTTTAGTTACGACCCTGCCTCTCTTAATGATAATGTTACCTGTAATAAATGTAGTGTAGTTAGTGCTCTAGAGGCCAGGGTCAGATGTCTTCCCGGGACCAGAGTCAGATGTCTTCCCGGGACCAGAGTCGGATGTCTTCCCGGGACTAGAGTCGGATGTCTTCCCGGGGCCAGAGTCAGATGTCTTTCCGGGGCCAGAGTCGGATGTCTTCCCGGGGCCAGAGTCGGATGTCTTCCCTGGGCCAGAGTCGGATGTCTTCCCGGGACCAGAGTCGGATGTCTTCCCTGGGCCAGAGTAAAATGCACAAGCTCCCACTGAACCAATGCATGTCTGTTGCACCACGTTGTAATGAATACAGCACGCACAGAAGGATTTAGTAGTTATAAATAAATGACATGAACACACTAAGTCAGTAAATATGCAGTTTGCAGGTGGACTGTGTTACATAGCAACCATTGAAGCAGGTGTGACTGCACGTGGTTTTATAAATCTGTATGCTCACACCCTTTTAGTGTGGAGCCTCATACAATTGAATTAAAGTGAAAGCAGTTATTGCTGAATGCTTCAGAGTCTATTCTTCAATGACCTTTATTCAAATATCAACACCGGTGAGAGAATGTTGCCTTTTGAACTGAGTGGAACCATCAGTTGTGACATCAGAGCGCTCCGGAACTATGATGTCACAGAAGTCATCAGTCCTGTGAAGAATCTGCTCACTGCTGTGTACAAATTTGGATAGAGAACAATATTTTAACATTGTTCTTCTCTTTTCTTTTTCGGAAACAGAAACAAAAATGACCGCCAGAAAATACAAGTCACGCTCATTCTCCGACGAAGAAGAGACCCCCCTCGGACTCCCCCCCGAATACGAGTTGCTGCAGACTGTGTATGAAGGAGACTTTGGAAAGGTGATGAAGTGTTGGAACAAGATCACCGAACGCAACGAGGACCTGAAGGTCCCCAGCTGGGAGGACGACAACACCAGAGGAGAGGTAGGACTCTGTTCATTTTGATGTCAGAGTGTGAAAGATATTGTTTAGTCAGAGGGGCAGTAAGTGGCGAGAATGGAGTTAGTTATATATAATAACACGAGTGCAAAAAGGCAAATCTCATTAGTTAGCTATTAGACAAGACATTCTTTTTTTTTAAACTATAAAAAAAAAAATATATATTTATATATATGTGTGTGTGTGTGTGTGTGTGTGTGTGTGTGTGTGTGTGTGTGTGTATGTGTGTGTATATATATATATATATATATATATATATATATAAAATATAAAATGATATATAAAATTAGAAATTATATATAAAATTAGAAAATGTAAAGATTTCTGTCGTGAGTCTTAAGCACAGTGTAACAGTCTTTCTTTCAATACTGTCCGACCCTGACCATGTGAATTATCAGTAAAAATCTAATTCTGTCAAACTTACCATGTCTCCAGATTTCTATGATGAAAGTCTTGAAGCGCCACAACCTCGACCAGCATAATATAGTCAAGTTTTATGGTGTTTTAAACTTGACTTGTGGGATAGTGCTGGTGTTCGAGGCGCTGGATATGAGCCTCCACAAGTTCCTGGCGATGCCCAACGGTGGCCCTCTGCTCCTGGGTGACATCAGGACCATCGTCCAGCAGGTATGAATACAGCACCATCCGACAGAAAGCCGAGCAACGAACACTTTTAAACCACCCTGCAGTCTCTGAGTTGTATTTATGATCTGGTTCTTGCAGATGGCCGCAGCATTAGAGGCGCTGAAGAGTATCGACGTGATCCACACCGATGTAAATACAGAAAACATCATGCTGGTGTGTCATCAAAGACGGCCCTTCAAAGTGAAACTCACAAACTTTGGCCAGGCCATTCCCACATCTAAAGCTACCAAGGGCAGGACTCTGCAAACACTTGGTTTTAGGTAAGGTCGACAGAAACACTGATGCACTTTGAATACTGAAAATATGACAATGTCCCTCACTCTGTGATGTTTTCTTTCACAATCAGATCTCCAGAAATCCTCCTGGGCCTGCCCTTTTCTGAGGCCATTGATATGTTTTCACTGGGCTGTGTCATGGCCGCCATGATCCTTGGCTGTCTACTCTTTCAAGAAGATGACCATGAATATCTTGCAGTAAGTCATTTACTCCAGTTGGACTCTTTGTCCACTTTGTTATCTTCCACATGATGTTTAGAGGCATAAATAACTTTGTATGTTGGCAGCAACAGGACTGATTGGCATTATCAGACAGACAAAAAGGTTAAAGCTGCATGGCTTTGTTTCATCTGCAGCTACAACAGATCTTTGAACTCCTGGGGCAGCCAGCCGACCACGTTCTGGACAAAGGGAAGCACACAAAGAATTATTTCAACAGGATTAAGTCCAAAACATGGAGGCTCAAGGTACGGCACGATAAACCTCTATCTTTTCATCTTTACCAGTGTCTTTAATAACGGAGACGCCACTCCCCAACATTTAACAGTTGATCATTCATGTATATAAAGAGGAACTTGAATCTTGTTTTAGACCCATGTGGATTATTGGGGATTTACAAATGTAGAGGAGAGAAGCCGCTTTCAAACTCTGGATGATCTGAAAAAGGTAAGCACGCAGGTTTCTTCCTCTCACTTTAATTATTATTATTTATGACTGTTTTCTCAGGACTCATAAGGGTGACTTGACCGATGGTGATTTCTTCCTAAACTAGGTGTGTCTGGAGAAGGAAGAAGACGTTGTGTCTGAAGATGCCGAACGATGCATCGAGCTCCTGAAGGCCACGCTGAGAGTAGACGTGACCGAGAGGATCAGTCCCAGTCAAGTCCTCACTCACCCGTTCATCACGGAGGACTTCCACCGCTCTCAGTAAGTAGAGGTGGAAGAAGTGTTCAATCAAAGCACCACAAACACTTTTCAAAAAGGATGCAATAAATAGTATTAGTTAAGGGAGTAATAACTATTAATTAACAATGAATTCATGTTTAGTAATCATTTACTAATGGTGTTCATGTTACAGTAACTAAGGTTTTAATTCATACTTTATTTCATGTGTATGAAGATGCTCTTAAATAACAGTTAATTAATAGAGTAATAATAATTAAGTAACCGTTAACATGCATCTTGTTAACATGTATTAAGGGTATTCATGTTGATTTGGGTAAGAACTGATATTAGTACATGGCTGTTAAAGATGTTCAATAATATGCATGCTTTGATGTTTATAACTGTGTCATTTCATGTAGAGAAAACTTTGTTGTTTTCTTATGAATGTTTGTTTGAGGATGATGATTGTAGCGGTCCATCCTCCAAATCAGGAGTTCAGTTTGGCTTCAAGTTTTAAATCAGTGGTCACACTCCGTTAGGTTTGCTTGTTTCTTTAACTTCACGCAGACATTCCTTCACTTATATTCTTTAAAATGTTGTGGATATCATGTAGGCATTATTTAACAATAATTGGAGCTTTTATTAATGCTCTTTGCGACCCTTATTATAAAGTTGACCACATGCATCCCATAAAAACTCACTGTAGTGAAAATCGAGTTTTAATCTTAATCAGATAGTTTTGTTTTGTCTTAAATCTCATTCGCCGGGTAGTTCTATTATCCACCGTGTCCAATCGTTTTTCAATCTTTCAAATAAAGGTAATAGTGTTGAATGTACAATAAGTCCCTCTGAAATGTATTTAAATACAAATATGAAGTAGCACAAAAAAGAAATACTCCTCGAAAATGCTCTTTAGTGAAGAACTTACTCGGGGTCGACCGATATGGCTTTTTCAGGGCAGATTATTGGTGATCAAGATCACCGATAAACAGATATGTGAAACTGATACACTTACAGTAATAATACAAATCTTTGTCAAAATTTGGAATAACAAATCCAAACAAAAACTTAATTCAAAGGACTTTAAATAAATAAATGCTGCCACTGTAATCTTATTATGAATGCATGTTTGGGGTATTTATTGTAAAAACAAAGAAATCCTTTATTGAATCACCAGAAGAATGTTTGATACATTATTTTAAGATGTTCTTGTGTTTTCTCCATTTATATCTTAACTTTGGGCTTTTATTGCACTTTTCTTTACAGTCACGTAACGAGTGTAGTTGTTTTCAACTCAAGTAATGTAAAAATGCTAAATATCGTCTCCGGTGATCGGTCGACTACTAGAACTTACTAGTTACTTCCCTCCGTTGTCAGTAAGTGCGCTTCGAGCACAAGTTATCAGACAACAGTCAGGATCAATTTAGAATTTGATCAGCGATTGATTTTCATACTTTGCTTGATGCGTTAGTGACTGGTGTTTCCTGGCCATCAGTGTAACCGTAAGATTTTCTCTTTCAGTAGCAACAACAAGGAGGACAAGAAAAATAATACGTTTAAAAAGAAGAAGACAGTTCGAGAGACAAATGGAAGCGTCAGTCCAACTTCCACCCAGCTGCTCTCCAGTGTGATCATACTGGATCCTGTATCGGCCGTCGACAGCCCGCAGACATACAACGTGGAAAGTGACGTCAGGAACACGGTGCTGCTGGAAGACGAGGAACCAGTCGGGTAAGATGATGTTCTCATCATGACTCGTTTCTCAGACAGATGAAGCAACGGTTGAGTTTAGCTGCAGTGAGAGCAGCTTTGGGAGGATGTGTTCCTCTCTGGGTCACAATTACAGGATTCTTTGAAGATTTCATGACAACAACAGTCATAATACACCAACTATATGTGTGTGTTTAGTTTTCAGCCCACTGCTTGGATGAAAGGTGACACCACCAACATCCACCAGGAACAACATATTCCAACTCCAACCATCCAAGGAGGTGTTTTCATGGTTGCACCTGCTGCTCCTACGAACACGCCATGGTTGGAAAATAAGAGGAAACCAGTCTGGTAAGATGACCTACTCAGTCATGACTTCTCTCTCAGACAGATGAGGAAATGGTAGAGTTTGGCAGCAATGGAAGGAGGGAGGGAGGATGTGTTCCTCTCTGGGTCACAATTACAGGATTCTTTTAAGATGTCATGACAACAACACTCATAATACACAAACTATGTATGTGTGTGTGTTTAGTTTTCATCACAAGGCCACTGCTTGGATAAAAGGTGACACCACCAACATCCACCAGGAACAACATATTCCAACTCCAACCATCCAAGGAGGTGTTTTCATGGTGGCACCTGCTGCTCCTACGAACACGCCGTGGTTGGAAAATGAGAGGAAACCAGTCAGGTAAGATGATGTTCTCATGACTTGTTCCTCAGACCGATGAGGAAATAGTTTAGTTCTGCTGCAGTAGAAGCAGCTTTGAGAGGATGTGTTCCTCTCTGTGTGAAGTTCACAGGATCCTTTTAAGATTTCATGGCAACAAAAGTCTTAATACACCAACCGTGTGTTTCTGTGTTCAGTTTTCAAAATGGAGGCAGTGCTTGGATGGAGGTCATCCCACAAAAACCTCATAGACCATCTCCAACAATCCCACCAAAGGAGATCGTTATTGAGCTTTCTGACCCCGACAACATGATGGAAGATGAGGAGACGGCAGTCAGGTAAGATGACGTTCTTGGTCATGACTCGTTTCTCAGACAGATGAAGAGATAGTTGAGTTTGGCTGCAGGAGAACAGCTTTGGGATTATGTGTTCCTCTCTGTGTGACGTTTACAGGATTGTTTTTAGTTTTCATGGCAACAACAGTCTTAATAAACAAACATGTTTGTGTGTTTAGTTTACAGGCTGAGCTGATCAACAAGTCCTCAGTGGAAGTCACTGAAAATGACTACGGAGATTTGATTTCTGATGAGTCCAGCACAAAAGGTAAGAAATCGAGAGTCCACTTTTATTGTTCATTTCTTTATGTCTTTTGTTGTTCTTTGAAAGATGCTTTATGTTTTAATGTCTTTTTATTCTCAGGAAAAAAGGGGACCAAGAAGATGGAGAAAGGGAAGGAAAAAGAAAAGGTAAGGAAGGGTAAGGAGGTGAAGGGGCAGAAGAAGAAGAAGGTACAGCAAGAGGAGGAGGAGAATATAAAGGAGGAGAAGAAGAAGAAGAAGAAGAAGAAGAAGAAGAAGAAGGTAAAGGAGGAGGAGGAGAAGAAGGTACAGGAGGAGGACGAGGAGGAGGTAAAGGATGAGGAGGAGGTGGATGAGGAGGAGGAGGACGAGAAGGGGGTAAAGGAGGAGGAGGAGGATGAGCAGGAGGAAGAGGAGGAACAGGAGGATGAGGAACATGAGAAGGAGAAGGTAGAGAAGAAGAAGAAGAAGAAGAAGAAGAAGAAGAAGAAGAAAAAGAAGAAGAAGAAGAAGAAGAACTGCTTCAAATGCTTCTTCTCTTGGATGAAGAAAACCTTCAGCTGTTCCTCGACCTGCGACAACTAGACGGGTCACAAAATGTAGAATTAGGTTGATATATTTTTAGGGTTATATATTTTAGTTTAGTTTAGTAGGCGTGCTCTCCTAGTGTCTGCATCGGTTTTCTCCGGGTGCTCCGGTTTTCCCAGTACAAAAAAACAAAACATTAGGTTAATTGGCAACACTATATTGTAAAAAGTGCACAGTCCACTTGCACTTTTTAGGTTTGTATCTTGGTTTTCGGGCTACGTATTTCAGTTTGGTTCTGTACGTTATTGGTATGTAGGGTATGTAAGAAGTATAAGGCATCCAAGGCATTTTGTCTTTAGGGTGTGGTAGGTCAGGGTACAGCGAGAAGGTACCTGGTATGGACCTGCTGGTCGACTGGGGCCTTTCTGTGTCCAGTTTCAATGTTCATCTCTGGGTTTTGTCCGGGCACTCCGGTTTTTCCCACAGTCCAAAAAAAACCTCCCCACTAGGTTAATTGTCAATTCTAAATTGTAAAAAAATCAACAGTCAAATGGTACTGAAGAGAGGGGTGTGAATGAGGCCCAGTGGGGTAGTGAGAGGAGTTGTGATTGTACACCTGGAGTTAGGTGGCCCAAAGCAGATAGGAGTAAGGTGTGGCAGTCAGTGAATACAGATTTAGTAGGATTGTTAGAGATTGAAAGGAACAGCGGAGGCTAAATTAGAGAAACTAGGAGACGTTATCCAGCAGTATGGTGTTGATAGATTTAGCATATTGATGAAAAGGTAAGCAGAGGGTAAAGAGGTAGTCAAACCAGAAGACAGCAAGAAACAGAGGTTAGTAAAGGAAAGGAGGCAGCTAAAGAAGCAACGGAGGAAGGCGACTAAAAAAGAAAGACAGGTAACCTAGTGAAGGAGTAATCTCTGCATATCAGGATCAGGTGTTTCACCAGAGCAGTCTTTGGATTTGGCAGAACAGGAATGGTGCTGGTGGCCATGTACAGCATGGAAGTACTTTGTGTTCTGTAAAACTAGCAATTATAACATTTCTATCAAGATAAATATGAGGTAGAATGACCCAAAAATCTCAAGAGTTTGAAATTCTGTTCTTATCTTTCTCCAATTTGAGCTTTTGTCTGTTGTCTCCATTCAGTTCCCTCGCTCGCGTAGTTTCTGTTCTTCTTTTCCAGATGTCCCGTCATGGAGCTGCATGTCTCTGCTCTGTGATTGTCGGCTCCACCAACAGTTCATGTTTTGGATCTCTATGCTGTTCTTGTCTGTCTCTGCTCTCCTCTCACTTCCAACCGGTCGAGGACGACGGCCGCCCACCTCTGAGTCTGGTTCTGTCGGAGGTTTCTTCCAGTTAAAAGGGAGTTTTTCCTTCCCATTGTCGCCAAGAGCTTGCTCATGTGGGATTTGTTGGGTTCTTCTCAATAATGTTGTACAGAATTGAATTGAATAAAAGCTTTAATAGGTATTCTGCAGGCTTTGTTTTTTTTATTTGTCAGTTTAGAGGAACAGGATGTTCTAAATGATAACCAATCTGCTCATTTAAAATTGAGTCAATAAACACTGAAACTGAACTTTGTCTTGACTTGCTAGTTGCTAATCATGAAAAACTCACTGTACACTATCCGCTCAGCAGCAAACAGCTGACAGACTGCTGGTGAACATGATGCCCAGACGCTATTGGGTCAGATATTTATATCATGAGCTGGTGCAGATCCAAAAGGGAGAGTGAATATTGGATTCATCAAGTGAACACAAAGATGACTCCAAATGGTTATTAATGTTGTGGTGTCTGCTGGTTATATCAATCATACCTTCTGTCTGAGGAGATAATAATATGCCAATTTATACAGCTGGTTGCAATGTTACGATCACAATAATTCACCCAAGTTCAAGCAATCCCTGCAATATTTGCGGGTGCTCGCAATTTTGCAGAATTCCTGCTGTTTTTCTGCAAAAAAACAGAAAAAAGAATCCCCAGTAGAAGTTCTGCTGTGTCACACCACAAAGTAAACCTTCAATCTCTCCTGTCATCGACTCGTTTAACGGGAGTGTTGAAGGTTATATCCTGATCATGAATGCTGGAGGCCAAGGCAATGTCTTCTGGAGGAACTACATAATTGAATATGCAGTTTCTCAGGTGTTTAAGGCCAGGTACAAAAACTTTGGGTTCGTCTGAATTCAGAAGTAAACAATTACTCCTTATCCAGGCCTTTATTTATGTCTCTCCTCCATGCCTCCATCCTCACTCACTTCCAGAAAGGCCTCCACCGCTGCCACGATTTTCTTTCTCTTGACCTTTAACTTAAGATCGACTTTTAATGAATTTTAATGGATTTTAAGTGGACGTTTTGAGAGGGATTACGTGGGTGAGCTTTTGTCCTAACTTACTTTTACTCGTGTGGCTTACTTTTATGAGAAAATTGGACATGACTGCTACGAACGTAGCCTCAGATTGTTGTTAGACTCGCAAAGTCATCTGACCGGCTTCACCGGACCAAAAGATTTCACCCGATTTCCTCGAACCCCTTTCCTCTTTGTCACCCTCTTCGTGGCTCTCCCAGGCTGCTGTCTCTGACTGCCACCACTCTTCCGTGGGTGGTGTCGTCCAGTGCCAGAACTTCTGCTGAATCTGATGCCCGAGTGGATAGTCTGATGCCGGTCGAGAATGGATCACCAGAGTAACGGGAGGCAGAGGTGGTAGTGTCCTGCCCCACCATAGGTTTTGGTAGCAGATGAGCCCAGTGCTGCAACTCCATCGGTGCTGGGTGGAACACAGTCTAGTACGGAGTGGGCCCGAATGGGAGACAGGCTCCTCCTCTGACTGCAACGTCGAATCGGACTAACTTCTGGATGCATTTATCCTGGTCCGAGGTAGTGCATGGTGGCGGGAGCCACTCGGGCATAGTTCTCATGACTTGTTCCTCAGACCGATGAGGAGATAGTTTAGTTCTGCTGCAGTGAGAGCAGCTTTGGGAGGATGTGTTCCTCTCTGTGTCACGTTTACAGGATTATTTAAGACGCCATGACAACAACAGTCATAATTCATCAACAATGTGTGTGTGTGTGTATTTAGTGTTCAGTGTCGACCCAGTGTTCGGATGGAGGTCAAATCTACCAACATCCACCCAGAACAACGTGGTCTATCTCCAACAATCCCACCAAAGGAGACCGTGATTAAGCTTCCTGATCCCGAGGACGTGATGGAAGATTGACTGATGTCATATTAATGTTAACTTTAATATGTTAACTTTAAACAGTCAGTGTTCGCCAGTATTTGTGCATGTTTAATTTAATAATAGATGGATTATTAGGTCAGTGCTTGGATTAACTGTTCACTTTATACATATTAATGTTAACATTTAGTTTGTAAATGTTTTACTTTGTAAACTTCTATTATAGTCATTGTAAAAGTTATTGTTGTGAATTCCAGTGTTATGGACAGTGAAACAAACATTTGGAGTAAATAATAACTGTTATGTACACTTATGGGTAAGTTGTTTTGTTTTGAAGGCAAACTCTTGTCGTCAGAAAATGAGAAAGGAGGAAAGATTTCCATCCTTGCTCGTGGATGACTTCCTCTTTTCTAAACAGTGACAGTGATGATGTCATGCCGTGTGTGGTAGGAACCAAGTCAAAGAAAATGTAACTAAAAGGAAAAGTTTTTTTTTTGTTGTTTTAATCTTTTAATAAGATCTCTGATAATATATGGACCTAAGCCTGAAAAAACATTATATCACAAAGAAACCAACAATTTTAAAGGAACACTCAAAGCAAGTGAGTGATACAAACACACACAAACAGCTCCAAGAGAAATCACTCTAAATCTTCAGTGATATTTAAACTGGGGCTTTTCATGGTATTAAGCCTGAATGTTGATCTTTTCAGATGCTCATTGATCACTGTGTTTAATCTTGGTAATTGGAGAGTGGCAGCTGCATGCACGGGCTGCAGCTTCAGCCATGTGAGAGTTTGCCAAACTGTGGCAGATGTTCCAGCAGGCATTCATTTGGCAGTGTATTTTGCATTATACAAAACTGTGAGGTCTCTTACCCTTAAAATGAGTAATTACATGTGATGAATGAATGCATCATCCGTCAGTGTGCTGTGTGGTACACAGACGGAACACGTTGGCTTTTTAGTATTTCAGTTCAAATGGCAAAAGATACTCTACCTCAAATCAACCTGTTCAAATATACAACACCATTCTTTGATTTGAAAGTATTTTATTTATGATTGCTGTGCAATTAAATCTTCATAACGCACAGAACATTTTCAAAAACATCACAGATTTTACTATATTAAAAATCAACTACAAGCAACAGGTGCTCAGTCTCAAAGGCTATTGACTAGGAACATTGAGTAATTAACCACAGCAGAAAATATGTACATACAGTGCAATAAAGTATAATACTTAAAGATTGTAAATTTCAATGAATAAATAAAAGAAAATAACAAAAACTAGTAATCACGGAGGGTAATGACAACAGGAAACTAGAATGAATATCTTGCAAGCTTATGCCTCTGCTAACAACTGTAGTTTTAGTTTACAACTGCACACACATATATTGATGTTGCTGCAAGGAAGCAATGGATTCTAAAACCTGGATGCTTCACACACACACATCTTCACTCCAAACAGCACAGAAGATGTATACTATCAACGCAGACACTACTTCTGTTCATCTAGAAACTGCGTTGATAGTATAAATCTTTTGTGCTGAGGTCATACTGACGTACAAAAAAATAAAATAAAACACTAATCTTTAAGGCTAACATTTGTGCCAAATATGAAGAAAATATCTAAACGTGTTACAGAAATATTGTGTTCAGAAGAATGGGAAAGATGTGAGGTCACAATGATCTTGACCTTTGACCACCAAAATCTAATCAGTTCATCGTTGAGGCATAGTTAACGTTTGTGCTTAAATTTTAAAACCAAATCTGTGGTCATTCAAGATTGAGGAGATGTTTGATAAAGTATATGACAATGTTTTGTTTTCTCTTTTTCTGCCTCAATTTCTTTTCCGAGGAGATAATACTGTACACATCATAAGATTCAATTTTTGATCCATTCTTTTTCAAACAGTGGTGGATTAACTCATATTTTCATATATTTTTTGGTATAATTTTGTATCCCACTTCTGCCATCTCTCTCACTATATCTTTGGATGAACTTTGACTTTTTGTGGTCAAAATGCACGAGTTGCCGATATGATGTCTTCTTTAAAAAAAAAAAAAAATCTGTTAACATTATTATGACCAGTATTGATCAAAACATTGGTGAAGTTGATTGGTTGGCTATTTGAAAGTTAACTGAGTTTAATGAGAAACCAGAAACTATTGGAGTTTCCTCTGAAATAATCCAACTCAGCAATGTAAAATGCACTCGAGCAAGAAAGCAGTCATGTTATAACGGTGCCAGTAGTCTGGTTTAAGGCAAAAGGGGTTCTGTTGGGATTTCTGTTGTTGTAAATTGAAGGCAGCTGGGCAGCCTTTCCACAGCTTGTTTAGTTACTGTTGCTGGTTTGGTTCATTTTTCATTCATGTCAACTTGACCACCCCTGTGGCCCCAGTAATAACCCTCATACAACCACACTGGATGATATAAAGCTGGCCAAAAATCCTCTGCTGCTGTGGTGGTACAATTTGTGGCTGAAGAGAATCTGGAGTTCATCCAGGCATAAATGTACCAAAACAGAACACATAATAGAGGTGACCTCGAAGGGTTCGTAGATAGCTGAGCCTGCCAGTGACACTGTCTCACTAGTTATTCAGTATGAATCAGTCCAGGCATACTGAGGAGTATCTGCTTGATTTATCAGTCACTATTGAGCACGATAAATTTTGTTTCTATTTCATCACATTACTATTCAGTTACATGCAAGTGTAGGTAAAAAAGACATTATCACCAGGGCTTATACTAAATAATAGAGAAATACTATGTTGAGATATATTGCATTTGTAAAAATATGAATTGTCTTAAGCTGAAACTCAGGTTATCTAAGGAAACCATAACTGAATATGTGGTTCAAGTGAGAGGGACCATGTTGCTTGTCATTCATTCTATTTCTAATTTCCTTTCGGATATCTCTCTGCTCTTTGCATCTTGGAATTTCAAAAACAAAAAGGTCAAAGACCAAATTTGCGCAACCCTGTTTTCTGCTTTTAGCAAACTGTGTGCACTAGCATCTTAATTAGTCATTACGTGTCGGGAAGGTCATACACTAGCCCATATCCAGGAATGTGTCTTTAATCACCACTCTTAGGCCTGTATTTTATGGTCTAAGTGCACAATCTAAGGAGCATGGGGTAATGGCATTTTAGGGTGTGTCCAAATCCACTTTTGCTAGTTTAATTGTAAATAATCGGAGCGTAAAGTAACAGTTTAAAATGCCTGTAATTAATCCTGAGTGTTTTGGGCATAACATGACATTAACCAATCAGGGTGTCATCTCCCATTTCCTTAAAAAGCCTATCATACTGGCACCTTGGCGGATTGCTATTATAAAAAAGCAAAATTGTAGCGTAGGAAACATCACTTCTCTTTATAGGAAATATATCAGGTTGTGTGCAGCTTGAGCAGATTGACGTACTCATTAATAGTCTGCCGACAAGACATATATTAGTCTATGCACCCATAAAATAAGAGTAAAATATTGCACCATTCACTTCAGACTCAAGCTTTAATCACACAATAGCTTTCTGGTGCTTCAAAATAGCAATATGCCTGACCAACAGAATCAATTTATTTTAGAGGAATTCCAGTTAATGGTGGTTTCACTCCCTAGTAAACATTCATAAACTCTCATGTAGAGGTCAACTTTGGTGAGCATTGGTACTTCAATGCATTGTATTGACCATTTTGACCAATTGTACAATTATAAGGGTTAATCTAAAATACAACAACTAAATGCAAAGTGTGTTTGACCTTTTGGAAGAAGTGTTAATAGATGGTCAGAATGGCTACACTCAAAAGAGGGGAAAGCCAGCAGTAGAGATTATTTTCAGAAATAAAACAACAAATCTGACGTTGGAAGGGTTTGTGTTGGTATGTAAACGTGTTTACATGTACGTATATTAACGAGTTGCAAAGGTTTTTTTTTATGATACAGCAACTAGTTTAGATGGAATATGGCCATACTTTATAATCCTGAGCTCTAGAAAGAGAAAAAAAAAAAGTACTACAGAACATTGAATGCGAAAAGCTATCATTTCAGCTGTGTCACAAAAGTACTGGCAGAGTATTAAATATAGATTGAAGGGTACTTGCTTGAATAAATATTTTTGACAATCAACTGCATAAGTGGTCAGTACAACAATAAACTTTTAGAACCTTACCAAAGTCACTGGTGGACGACCGAAAAGACATCTTGGTAAACTTGTAATGTCATTGGGTCATCAGGGTACTTCTTTTACCTCTAATTCTGGCTAAGTGGGCATTAATATACGTCAAAAACTGTCACCTGTTAGGACTACGACCATTGCTACACTGCCAGGTCTTTATACTAGTGATGCATTGATTAGGTGGTGCCAGACAAGTCAGCATTGTTCCGTAAGTGACATCTGGATGGGTCGAAAGGGCAGACCGAGCCAAGAGTGTGCCATCTGGGCAATTAACCTTGTCCTATATTTGTCTCCCAGTGTGTGGAGAGCTGTGCCGAACCACAGGTGAAAGGGTTACGTTTGATATTGATATGCCTTGCTTGAATTGGCGTCTGCTTAACAGATTGCTTGATCAATCACCGAAGGGTTGCTGCATTGTACATATAGAGAGTAAACTGCAGAGAAGAATCAAACCAAACTATATGAGCATGCTAGTGTCTACTCATTGGCCATTACTCCTTTTGTCAGTACAACACAGATTTCCGTTCAGCTTTTAGAAATGGTTCGAATGTTTTTCTCTGACCAATTGCCAGACCACCATAGCTGACTATGAGCATATAACACCTCCAAAGGTATATCGAATGTAGAAGATGTTTATAAAATTTGAATCATATACAATGAATGGTAACCCTGTGATTTAGGTCTCAAACTTCATATGAGGTCCGAGACAAAGATAATGCTTTTATGTGGGCAGCAACATATACTACTGAGCTACAAGGTGTTATGAGGTGGTGTTTTACCAGGACCCAAATGCAGGCTCACAGACTTGGGTATCGGTTCCAAAATACAGTCTTTATTCCAATCAACACAAAAACAAACAAACAAACAAACCAACAGGTGGAATTATCGTGCCCACTTGCTTCTAGTCGGGAGGGCAACTCAACTGACAGATCCGGGGAGACACGGCTGGCAGGGCAGCCGGCAGACCAACAGACAGGACCGCTGGAAGAAACGGAGTCAATAATCCCCCGAGTCGGGAGTGCAACTCCGCCGACTGGTGACTCCGACAGGTAGCTCCGCAGGAGGAACAGAAGCCGAAGGAACGGGAACGGGGGGAAAGGGACAGACAGAGAACAGACGGAGGACGGACGGGTGACTAACAAAATGAACCGACAACCAGAGGAGTGCAGGGGCAGGGTACATATAGTCCGGGGAGGTGATCAGGGAGATGCAGCACACCTGCAGATGGTGATCAGGGGTGAGTGGCTGCATCTGCTGGGACTGGTGAGGGGCGTGGCCACGGGAGGTGAGGAGAGGGGGACACAGGAGGAGAGGGGATCGGGGGCAAAACAGAGGAAAACAGGACTCCTGACACAAGGAAGCCAATGGCATTGTTCTATGGGTGGCAAAGTTGATCTGCTGGGCAAGGGGTTATGTTTGATTTGAAATATTAATTTTTTTTTAAGAACGGTTGGATTGATTTCCATTCAATTTGGTACAGAGATCCATGTTTTCCACAGGATGAACTGTCATCAACTGAGTGAGTCCCTGACGTTTCCTCTACCAACACCACAAGGACAAGATTCAATTTCATCTAGTATTTTACTTTAGGATCAAACACAAGCCATATTTATATAATTTCCATTAGCCTCAGCTCCACTTTGTGTTCATTGGTAAATAGCAAATGTCATCATTTGAGCATCTGACAAGAATTAGAAGCCAACACATCCACATCCAGAACAACACCGTCCAAGACTGAAAAAGGCACATCAGGTCAGGAGCACAACCAGGCGGGTTTTCTTTGACATTCAAGAGGTTGGCCCCAAGGGTGAGACTGTCAACCTCGAGTTCGACTGTGACGTTCTTATGTGTCTGAAGGAAAACATTTTCAAACTGTTCACACGCAACAGGGGCCGTCTTGGCCCTTTTTGATCCACCATTGCAAAGAGCTCGTAGTATGCAATATATTTGTGCTCCTTAATACACTTTTTTATCCAACACCAAATGCTAAAATGTATCCCCCTGTAAACAGCAGGGGCAGTGGTTGTTTGTATGTTTGATATAATTTATAGACATGGAGTGTTTGTTCTAGTTGTCTTGTTATCAACTGTGAAAACAGAATTGTAAGAGAACTCTATTAAAGTTCAGTATCAACACTGAAGGAGACATTCACTGGCTTCAAACAGTGCATAGATTGCAGGAGGGACATTCACTTGAGGTCTTGACAGTCTATAATTGTGGTGATTGTTCACCGACAGCTGTTGACATGTGACATGCCACAGCATTTATTTTAACGGTAGTGCTTAGAAAATCACAGCCCTCTGCAGGTTGTAATTGTTCAGATGAAGAACCAAACACTTTGTACCCAGTGTGACGGTAAAATGGGCCTGTTAGGTCTCTGCAACATGATAATCTGGATGTCCAAAATTGTCTCTTCTATTTGGCAAATACTTCAGTATTTACTGTGATTATTTGCAACAAGAGGTCACAGAAAGATAACTATATTATTTCTAGAGTGCTGTCTTCTTACTAGTACTACTACGACAGAGTGCAGTACATAACCTTTATGTTACATGTATTATTCCATACTGTATCATTTATTGTGTTGATGTTTGTGGGTATTTATGTAAACTCATACAAATAGTTTTTTGTATTACGTAACAGAACAACAAGAGTCATTAGTGTTAGAAACTGCAGTACATAGTTAATATAAAATGTACACTGGGAAGGAAAAGAGCCTTCAGCCTATTCCTTGAAAACAAATAGTTGTTTTTCTTCATAGTTGGTGCACAAATTGAACCAGATTTAGCATCCAGAGTAAGGGTACAAAAGGTACTACACAAAAAAAAAACTGTGCAGACATTTCTGATCCTCAAAGGAGTACAAATCCTGATCTTTTTTTTACACAAGGAAGGCAGACATAAAACGTTATGCCTTAAATTGATTTAAGAGTGATAAATGAGTAAATGGTGCTTAAATGGAGAGACCAAATTATTAAACATTATGCCAGCACAAAATACAATTTCATGCTTTTTGGAAACAGCTCACAAATGCAGAGTATCACCTTTGTGTTACAGCCGTTGGGAATTATGACGACGTCAAGATCTAAATGAATAGACAGGAGCAGTTGGGCTGACTTTTCCATTGTTGCTTTGCAGGTCTCTGCCAAATGCAACAGTGCTTGTGTCTGTGACAGCACTGTTAAAAATATATGGCACCCATTTGTTTTTTCACACACAGCAGAGACTGTTCTTTTTAATGCCTATAACTCTATTACTTCAGCAGCGTTTTAGTATCCACATCGGAGGCTATGAGTAATAGAAACATGACATGTCATTAGAAAGTTAGTGCTTTGTTCAAAGTATGGCGAGTCTGGTTTTTGTTTATTACCTGCTGACTCACTGTAGAAATGAGTTTGGAGTTTCTTACTCCCACCTGCCTTCGATCTTGTCTGGGGTGCACGTGTGTATCAGGGTGGTGTTCACTGAATTAAACTTTTTTAAAGGGTAAATATAATATTTCAAATAAATTTAACTGCATCTAAGAAGAAAGCGGACTGGAGTTGAGAGTTTGGTGGCATATAATTGCTAGAAATTCAGCCATCCAGTCAATTAAATGTGCCTTTCTAAGCCAACATTTATTCAATATTTGCTTTAATAAATTGTCAAATTAAATTTTGGTCTGTTTCAACTTGGGTCCTGATGATTTGTTTTATCTTTTCTTCCAGCTGTCAATGTTAAATTTCAAAGAAGCAGTAATATACAGTCCCCAGTCACTTTTATCTGCTGCACCCATACAATATAATGCAATCCATATTTGTATTATTTAGAATTTTCTTTCAAATATTTTTACCTCCTCCGGTTATAGCATACGGAGAGCTGCCTTAAAAGCAGATTAAGGAAGTGACTCAATGGCCGACCCCCTCCTATTGGAAACATTCCAATTCCTGGGGTTTGCCAACTTCTACCGCCAATTCATCCGGAACTACAGCAAGGTAGCAGCCCCCCTCACTAGACTAACCTCCTCCAAAACCACGTTTGTATGGACACCAGAAGCTGGCCAGGCGTTCCAACTCCTCAAGGAGCGGTTCTCATCTGCCTCCATCCTGACTCAGCCCGATGACACCCGACAGTTCGTCATCGGAGTAGACGCCTCTGACACAGACGTGAGAGCCATCCTTTCACAACATTCAGACTCTGACTCTAAGCTCCGCCCCTGTACTTACTATTCTCGCCGGTTGACCCCGGCAGAGAGAAATTATGACGTTGGAAACAGAGAATTGCTGGCAATCAAACTGGAATGGAGACACTGGCTAGAGGGGGTCGTTCATCTATTCGTGGTCTGGACGGACCATAAAAACCTGGAGTACATCCAGACTACCAAAAGATTAAACTCTCGCCAGGCTCGGTGGTCCCTGTTCTTCGGACGTTTAAACTTTTCCATCTCGTACTGTCCAGGCCACAAGAATACCAAACCCAACGCTTTCCCTCGCCAGTTCAGCCCCGAGACACCATCATCCCAGCAACCTGTGTGGCGGCCTCTCTCACCTGGGAAATCAAATCAGTGATGCGGGACGCTCTCCGGAACCAGCCAGACCCCGGAGTTCCCCTGTCTGCACGCTCCAGTGGCCGCACACCTCCCGGTTCTCCTGCCGCCCTGGCATCAGACTGTGACAGACATCTTGGCGTCACCAAGGGTTCTTCCAGCCCAAACGCGCAACAACCAGCCAAAGTATAGTGTATTAATGTGTTTTATTCCACACAGCCAATATCACACCTTCGTTGTGTTCTCCTCTCAGTCATTTGAGCACTTGCCCAATGCACCGTCCGCAGCCAGCCTGCTGTTCTGTGTCCTCCGGAGTGAGCCCCTGGTGTCCTGCTGCTTAGGTTTTTAAGGGCAAGAGAGAGTCAATCACTGATCCATTTCAACTGGAGCTAATCAAGCCCCTTCCAGGCACCGTTCCCTGAACCACTCCCCCAATCAGTCCCTCCTGCAGCCGAGCTGAGCCAAACCATGCCCCGCCACCACACAGACGTACCATCAACCTGCTTCAGAGGACCTTTTGGTGGAAATCGCTGGAAGCAGACACTAGAGCGTTTTTCCTCGCCTGCTCAACCTGTGACCACAATAAGGCTTCACACCAACCTCCCGCCAGCTTGCTACAACACCTTCCGGTGCCACATTGTCCCTGGTCCCATAACGCCCTGGACTTTGTCACAGGTCTGATGTCTGCCGCCCTCTCAGAGGAACAAGGTCATCATTACAGTCGTCGACCGCTTCTCCAAGGCGGCTCACTTCATCGCTCTGCCCAAGCTTCCCTCAGCTCAGGAGACCCCTGACATTATGGTCAGCCAGGTGTTCCGTCTACATGGGATCCCAGTGGACATCGCTTCAGACCGCGGTCCGCAATTCATATCCCAGGTCTGGAGAGCCTTCGGCCGGGCCCTCGGTGCGAACATCAGTCTGTCCTCCGGCTTCCACCCGCAATCTAACGGGCAGCCAGAGAGACTTAACCAGGAGTTGGAGACCTCCCTCCGCTGCGTGGCAGCATCAAACCCTTCCACCTGGAGTACTCATCTGTCCTGGCTGGAATATGCTCACAACTCCCATACATCATCTGCTACCAGTCACACTCCATTTGAGGTCTCCCTGGGGTACCAGTCACCTCTGTTCCCTGCCCAGGAGGCAGAGATAGCTGTTTCCTCAGTTCAGCTCCACCTCCGCCGCTGTAGGAGGGTGTGGAAAGAGACCCGGTCTGCTCTTCTCCGAACGGCGGAACAAAATAAACTCCTGGCAGATCGCCGCCGCAGCCCTGCTCCACATTACCAAATCAGTCAAAGGCTCTGGCTCTCCGCCAAGGATATCCCTTTAAGGACCAAATCCCAGAAGATTCCTCGGAGATCCCATATCCAGCCGTCCTGTGTTGTTCCACGGCGATCACCCAGTTGACGTAAGCCTGCTATCCAGTGTCAGACCAAGTGAACCACACAGTCGATCTTGCCTGCTGTCTAGTGTCGGTCCACGTGAAACCACACCATTGATCCTTCCTGCCATCCTGTGTCGGACCGAGGGAACCACACAGTTGATCCTGCCTTCCTTCCGGTGTCGGTCCACGGGGCCACACTGCCGACAGACATGTTGACTGGTCCTCCGGCTTGCGGTTCACTCTGAACCCACGCAACCCGGTATGGAGCGTTGGGACACGCACACCTCCCAGCTTGGACGAGCCTGCCCGAACTAATCCGGTGTCCAAAATGTGAAGTCTATTCTGTACCTGATTCCTGTCTTGTGGTTGCTATTGGGTCATGTCCTGAAATCCTGTGACACAGTTCCGGTACTGACCTGAATTTTTACTTGTCATGGGGTTCATTTTTCTTGCAAATATCTAATGTGCCCCCAGTTTTGCCCACAGACAGCAGCCTTAGTTTGGCCCTGATATCACCTCCAGGACTTTGACACCAGAGTGGTAGTGTTACTTTAAAACAACGCAGAGACACATGGACAATCTAGGTTTGTGTTTCTACTTAAAGCTGATTTCGTCAGTTTAAATAAAAATGACAGGCGATTCACAATATATTTTCGTTGACTGGGGAGCAGTGTAAGGATATTGTATTCTTTCATTCAGAAAACTGTATTTTGTTAATCCTTGCTACTCAGCCCTTTAAGTCCTTATCTTTGGTCTTTTATAAAATTCTGATTTCCATTTAGTTTAGATTATAAGGTTTGAGGTGCTAAATACATACTGTGAAAGTGTCAAAATGCTCAGTCCATGGAGAGAGGCAAACAGCCCTTATTCAGCAATGGCACCATTTAGAATGACATAAGTTTGTGATGTCAAAAGCTCATGTTCATGATATATGTCATGTTCATCAACATGACCCAGTGTCCCTTCCTTGTGCATTAGAAAATATCAAGTCGTCATTCTGTCGCAGAGCTGGCAAGACTGAAGAGAACCTGTGTTTTGCTTGGGTCATTCAGAGATGAGTGAGCCAATCAGAAGAGAGACTCAATGATATCAATGTGCCTTAAAGACAAATGGCCCTATTTTCGTACCAGTACAGAAATGGGGTAAGTGGGGATCCAAGTGTATTTGCAATTTGGAACAGCGCAAGGGACTTATTTCCATGGTTGCATTGATTTTCTTGGTTCTACATGAACCCAGCTGTGCTGACATGGGTGGAGCGGTGCAACAAGGGGTGTGTCAGTAAAGATATGCTTGGTGTTATTTTTTAGGTAAAAATTACGCTTGCTTTTATGCCAATTTAAACCAGGTCTAAGTGCTGCACAACCAACTGAGGGCTATTTTCATGGCTTACAGGAAAGAGCACACATTTGCAGATGTATCCAAAATCCCACCTACCGGTCTTCTGTATGTTCTACAAACTGATAATGTTGACCTCAATGCTGCCAAAACCCTGGACGACACTGTTGTGTTCACCAGATTACCAAACAAGTTGGCCCCACCTAAATACACTCCCAAAAATTGACACACACATACAACATGCGGTTGCATGTTCTTGGTTGAGCTCCAGAGGTAAGTTGGAGAGAGTAGATGTAAGAATAAAGTGACTGTTTTGGTACTTAAAACCACATGCATAGTTGGGTTGGGTTGAGCTACTGTGCTTAATACTAAATGTTCAAAATAAACTATCATTCATCTCTGTCACATTTTTTCCACATTTGTGCACTGCTTTGTGACTGAATTGTCTCTTTCTTCATTTTTGGACGGAGATCAATGAAACAATCTTAATATGAAAAACAACAACAACCATATGAATATATTTTTATGGATATCTAAACTGCAAATAAAACACCATAAAAGTCTAAAATATAGGAATTTCAAGTTATTTTTTTTGCCTTCAGTTACACAGCATCATTTTATCTGCATTTGAATGCTTGTTGATTGCAAATGCTTTGTGGTTACTGTATGTTGGTGCAGTCTGTCAGTGTAGCCTGATGGACAGTTGCAGCTGGATCCAATCAAGTAATCAGCTACCAAGTCAGTGATACTGATGTATATCAGGTGTGTATGAGCAAACAGGAGTGGGACTGACTGTTTTTTTATACACACTCAAATGAAATACACGATAGACATAAATACCACAGCCTTGGATTCCAGTCCTCACAGCCTTTGGAGAAACCATTTGAACAGTTAAATGGAGTTTCTACTCGTGAGAGTTCATGAATTTCTTACTTGTCCTTAAATGTGTCTATGTTTTGCTATATGATTTGATTTAATTGATTTCAAAGAGAAATTAACAGCATTGAGCAAAAGTTTGTTAAACATTAAAATGCGGATGCATTCAAAAAGACTGTACATTTGACAAATACAGCACCAGTTCTCTGCGGTATACCATCACAGTTTTTCAAGGCATTTGGTCGGAATGTTGTTCCGAGCATCTTGGCAAACTTTCTCCAGTACTTCTGTGGATTTTATCTCTGTCTTTTGTTTCTTCATGTAATCCGAGGCTGACGCCACAACACTGAGATCAGGGTTTTGTCAGGATCCCTGTCTGACCCTGGTGTGTCTCCCTCTATTTTGTCCCCAATCACCTCTCCTCATGTGTGCTGTCATTCCCCTGTCTGTTTGTTATTGTTTTCCCATTGTGTCCTCCTCCCCCTGCCTCCTGTCACCTCCCATGGCCACACCTCTCACCAGTCTGACCACCTGCCACCACTCTCACTGATCACCACCTGCAGGTTGCTCATTTCATTAATCACCTCCCTGGACTATATCAAACCTGGCCCTGCAGTCATTACTTGTCGGTCCAAACTGCCAGTTGGAGCCTGTCACCCACAACCTGTCACCAGTCCTACCAGCTGTCTATCTGTTCCTGGATCTGTTCCGGTACCTGTACCTGTTCCCGTTCTGTGCTGTGCTGTGCTGGCGACGTGTCATGGACCTCTCATCTCATCCTGCCTGCTACCCTCTCACGCAAGTATCCAGTTTGCTTCCATCTGGTGTCTGACCTCGGGACACCACGCCAGAGGCCCCAGTCTGTCCTCACCCATTTCATCCCCCCTGCTACCCGGTCAAGCAAGTATCCAGTCTGCTGCCATCTGGTGTCGGACCTCGGGACACCACACCAGGGGCTCCAGTCTGCTGCCTGCCTACCTTCCTGCCAGCCTCACTGCCATGTCTAGTGTCTACGGCTCCCAGACATTGCCCGGACCAGAGCTCTGTGCTTGTGTGTCCGCACCATTTGGTTCCTCCCTCTCCGGGGAGAAGTTGGTCGAGTTTCCCTCCCGACTCGAGGAAGGGGGAAAACACTTTAGGCACCTGACCACCCCGTGTGTACAATAAAAAATGTTTTTGAACTTTGACCCGAGTCTGTGTCTGGGTCCAGTCCAACTCCACAACAGGTTTTGTCAAGGCCAAAGCTTCTGTTGCAAGATTCTTTGTTCCTCCTAGCTGAAGGTAGGTCTTTATGACTGGCTGTGTGTTTTTTATTCATTTGTTTTTTTCAGCAGCACAGAGACAAAACACACCTCCAGATCCTTTAAGAGCTGTTGGACCGAGAAAACAATGACGCAATGTTCTCATCAGATGACCTGCCCTCCACAATCACCAGAATTAAATCCAACTGAGATAGTTTGTGATGAGTGGAACCTCAGAATGGAGGAAAAGCAGCTAACAAATGCTGAGCATATGTGGGGACTCCTTCAAGATGTTGGAAAAGCTCCAAGTGACAAAGGTCACCAATTGTGAAAAGTAGAAGGTGGCTTCTTGAAACCTTTATCTTTGTTTAGATCATAGTTTTGGTATAGTCATGTCTACAATGTACGAAACATTAAAAAAAAAAAACAGCTTGAAAGTGCGTATGCATCCAAACTTTTGACTCGGCATATTTGTTGTGATATATGAAATGTTATAAGGGCAAGTTCATACTCGTACTCAATGAGACACATTATTGCACTGTTATTTTTTAAATTAAATAAACCAAATTGTAAATCAGCCCTTGGAGTACCCTCAAATTTTGTTCCTTCAGTGTGGAGTCTTCTTGCAGGCCGATTGCATGAAGAACCATCATCTCTCAGCTCTCCTTTCTAGACGTAGCTGATTTCAATATGTAGTGCTCTTGACAGTAGTTACTAGGAAAGGCAGCTCAACAGTCTATGATTGACTGGTTGCACACACTGGCAGACAGACGCATGAAAAATAAAATATGATTAAAAAACAAAAAAAACAAGCATATAGACACTTGCTCACGGTCAGTCCTGTACGAATTGATAGCCAGAATCAGTCCTGTTTTTGAGCTGTATTGGTAGCCAATTATCCCCAAATCAAATGGTATCTTTACTTTTGTCTTTACTGTATCTGATTTGAAGCCTCTTTTCGCTCAAGTCTGCGCATGCATGTCATATTTTCTATCCCCCGATCTGTTTATTACTTCTTTAAGTTAAAAGATGTTATACAACACTTTATTTCTCCCATTCAGCTTTGTGTTTTCTTCTTGTCAATTGAATTCAGTCACACTTTCCCTTGAGTCTTTCCAGAGACAAAGTCCCCTGTGAAAATAAGTTCTTTTGAGAATACACAGCCTGTTTCTTTTACACATCTCTCTTAACAATTTGGTTCACACAAAAGCGACCTGCTGATGTTCGGTCCAGGACATCTCATCCAATATTTGCTCACCTCTAACAACCATGTAAGACCCTGCCTCTTCCTATGACTGACAAACCCACCCTAACCTTTGTGGCCACCTCAGAAACCCTCCAGAACATGTTATGCAATTGCGCTGGAATATTCCACATTTGCTCCGATTGCATATATGCCACTTATCTAGTAGAACACCAAATGAAAATATACATTGACTGGTTGGTAACAGTTTGTACCCCCACAACAATAATTATTTATGTTTTATATTTTGAAGTTTATTTTTAACAAAAGTAAAAAATGGAGAAGTGACATTCGGCACCCTTGTGACATCCATTGACCAACCACCACTTGAAGCAGCAATGTGTTCAGTTTAAGAAATAGTGAATTAACTGTAGATCCTTTATCCCCACATTCAAGCTGATTTCAGAAAGGTGTTTCTGAAGGGTGCTTTCTCACCTGGTTTGTTTGATCCGGACCTTTGGACTTCTGGTCTGAGGCACCTTTCATGCATTCTATTTTGGTCCAAACCAAAGTAGCAGGTTGTCTCAGACCATGGTATTGGTAAAACAGTTAAATTTGGGGGGTCTGTTTGATTGACAGGCCTGTGGTGCAGCCAGTTTACAGCTATCGGTGGGTGGGACGGGTTTCTAATCAGAATGAGTCAGATCCACCGCTCGCTACCCTTGCGCACCAACCACATCAGCCACAACAAAGACAGACCAACACCTTCAGATGTGAGCTTCACAGCCTCAAGGATATTTTTTATCAGGTGTTTTCATAAATTAATGTCATTAAGATCAGCTGATCTGAGACCAGATCTGACTGGGATCCACAGACATAAGTGTGAAGATTCTCATTAGACCTACTTTCAACTAACAAATAGTCCCTATAAAAACAGTGTGAAGCAGTTGAACTTTATGAATGTCATTTATAAAACGCCATTTTATTGAGGGGATGTAAATAATTTTCATGGTGAATTGAAAATGCAACACCTGCAGCAGACAGACATTAAAAGTAGCCTTTCTTTAAATGTTAATACCTCATTGTTTTATTTGGATAACTTTAATAATTCAAATAATAAATCATACGGCGATTGTGGCAAAATTCAACACCTCTGCCTTCCTCCAACACTCCAGACTAATGCACCCAACCACCTCTCGCACATTGATTAGATCTATCGATTGTTTATTGACCGTGGCATACTCATCTGCCAATAGGACTGAAAACCTGGACTGATTATTCATCAGCATTACCAGTCATCAGTTAATACAGTCCTTATGGCTATGTGTGTGTTGGTGTGCACAACAGTATTATTGACCTTTTCCATGGACCCTGTGTGTGTGTGTGTGTGTGTGTGTGTGTGTGTGTGTGTGTAAGTGTGTCCAATCAATCACTGTAAGTTGCAGTCTCTGAGGACCTCTCTAACACCCGAATAAAAATCTGCTGCCAACAGCCCTCAACAGGTAAATCTGCTTCTTTTGAAGAGCAGAACACAAGCTCGTGATTTCCCTCAAGTCTGTGAAACGATTGCGTATTGAGTTCAGGTCTTAAGATGAGGTAGACATGTAAAAGTCTGTTTGCAGATCCTTGGGTCATTGCAACATTTATTTAGTACGAACACTGCCGAGGGAACATAAAGATTTTCATCAGCACTGCAACCACATCGATTTACATAACATCCTGTTTTCTTCACAGGAGCTTAACTGAGAGTGTTTTTATACTGTAATAGTGTGAAAGTGACTTGTGAAGTCGTTGTATGTCGTGTACCATGAATGAAACTACAGTGCTGTGAAAATGTATTCAATGTAGGAGTAGGCAATATGGCTGTAAAACAATATTATGAAAAATCTGGGTAGTTTTACAAATTTGACAAAATATCAAAAATATTTCATTGTCAACTTTAACAACATACAATTTGAACAAATACCTTCTAGATTAATGTCAGTATAAACATAACAGTATGCCATTAAATACAAGTTATAAACTAAACAAAAAAAATAAAATAGAGATTCCCATTCTGTATACAGCTGTACACTGAGGGATGTTTGGGGATGCAGCGGTGCAGAAGAGATGCTGCTCTGCCAAAATGGCTACCATGATCAGCAGCAGCACTTCTAATTACTTCCTCAGTGTCGGCAGATTCAACGATTTGTTGGCCTGATTTTCTGAAGTTCACCATCAATGTTTGTCCATTAATAACCTAGTTTTGGGCAAGTTGACTTGTTCAGCTGAGCTTCTGCTTCGCCCCGTGTGAGCGGAGCAGGGGTGGAGCCACCCAGTGTGAAACACAGAGAGGACAGAGGTGCTTAGTGCGACTGTCAATAAAACTCAAACTGAGTTGAAAACAGCCCTAATTCAATCCCCTCCGAACTTCTTCAGTTTTTTTTGTCAGTTAGAGGCTGACATGTTTTGACCCTTTGGTTCATAGGGTTCCCATGGGATGGCAGTCAATATCACAATCACTTTCTGTTAGTGGGACATGATGAAAACAAACCTCAACGTGAATCAGAACGACAACAGGTTCATTTTCATTTATAAATATGCACTTCTGATATGAAATAATGGTATTTCCTTTATTTCAAACATAACGCTCATTGTTCTGTCTGAATCCGATTTGGCGTAGACATTTTTGAAACGAATAGAGTACTGTTAACACCGCTCCATGTGCTTGATAATCTCATGCTCCATTTTACCTTTACCCAAAATCATAATTCTGAAACTCCTACACTTGGGGCAGCAACTCATTCCCAACAAATAACCACCTCAGTTTCCACGTCCCTCTGATTCAGCTTTGTGTCAAGGGCAACAGCCCGTGGTATGGTCTCCGAAGCAGAGCAGTCCTTAAGCATCTGTGAGCCCATTTTAAGAGCTCCCCATTAAAAAAACATCAAAGCAATAAAAAAATCAACAAAACAAGTTGGTTTGCATCAATGATATATTTTTAAACTTAAATGTTTACTTCAGCACCATAGAAAGCTCAACATATAAATAATCCAAAGAATTTCTAAAGTTAAACAGGGAGAAACCTGGGCTGTCTCAGCTATAATCATTCTGCAGTGGAAAGCCCTAGCTATATGGTATGTATTAGCTGACATAAAAACATCAAAAACAATCCCCTTACATTAAATTAACAACAAGCAATGGCATATTTTGCTCAGGAAGAAAAAACGTGTTTGAAACTAAGCTGGTATTTCACAATTGCCCTGCTCTTTCAGCACCATGGACAGCTCACAGGCCTGTAGATCGAAAAGGAGAGTGAGAGACAGAGAGAGATTACAAATAATGGAAAATTAAGTGAGGTAGTCCTCCATCTAGAACTTCTCCTTCCTATGCTTGAGTGCTGAGAATATTTTAATAAGTTAATTTGTGTTTAGCGATCTCGTTACTGTCAGTATCCCTGTCTGTCCCTATGTTCTCCCCTATCTCCTCTTCCTTATGTTCCTGTCTTTCTCCCTTTGTTATTGTCTGTCATGTGTTTTTGTTTTGGTCTGTGTCTGGAGGGTTTGGACTCATCCCCTGCCTGCCTCCAGATACCTCCCATTATCACCCAATCAGGTTGGCACAGCTTTCTCTCGTTCCAGTAATCATGACCTGGCTGTATATGAACCCCGGTCCTGCACTCCACTTGCATCAGTCCGTACAATAACCTAACCTGGTACTACGCTGCGGTTCCGTAAGTCAGTTTGCATATGTTTGCAATTCCGGTTCTGACCCTCCTGTCTGTCTCCCGCCTGCCACAGTTCCTAACAGCGTGCCTTCCTGTCTGTGATCCTGTGATCCTGTTGCTGTCCTGTGTCGGTCCTCAGGTACTACACAGTCGATCCTGTTGCTGTCCTGTGTCGGTCCTCGGGTACCACACAGTCGATCCTGTTGCTGTCCTGTGTCGGTCCTCGGGTACCACACAGTCGATCCTGTTGCTGTCCTGTGTCGGGCCACGGGTACCACACAGTCGATCCTGCCTGACGTGCTGTTCCGGTCTAGAGGACCATACGGTCCAGCCTGTCTGATAACCTGTGTTTGGGAAATAAATATCTTTACCTGAAGTTCTGCTGTTGTCCGTGCTGCACTTCGGTCCGCTTACACCACATACCGTGACAGAAACAAATTTTTGTTTGTCTGCTTTCACTCCACATCGTCAAGTGTCCCTCCTGTCTTCTGTTACTTCCTCCGTCTCCCTCTCTCTCCGGGGAACTCTGCTGTTATTTTTTCCTGTTGCTGCCGCTGCCCTCTGCTGGACTAAAATGGAAACGGCAAAAGGGGAAAAGAATGAAAATAAACCCACAGGGATCTTGGATTAATTTGAATGTGTTACATATCGTGGTCACCAACTTCTTTATTATCTGCTCATCTGACGTGTTCGCTCATCACTGGGTCAAACTTAGCAAGCAGCTTCACAAAATCATTCATTGCTTGGTCCATGTAGTATGGAACTGTTACCATGGGAGACAAGGTTTCATTCTTCAAGGTCACCGACAATGGAATTATGTCATGAAGAGGTTAATTTCTAGTGTTTTCTTTCCAACATTTGTATTTTTTGGTAAGCGCTGGCAATGCCGCGTGCATTTTTAAGTAAGATCCAGCTCACACCAGATATCAATGTTGTCAATGTTGAAGTAATACTCTGACTTCACTTGATGCCAAACAGGGCAGCAGAAACAAAAGACTGAATCGAATGATTGGAGGTACCTACAAATGGTTTATCCATCTTTCATCTTTCTAAAATATCCATCCATCCAACCATTTTCTTCCGCTTATCTGGGATCAGGTCACTGTAGCAGCAGGCCAACCAAGTTGGCCTAGACTCTCCCCTGCAACATTTTCCAGCTCATCCTGGGGGATCCCAAGGTGTTCCCAGGCCAACTGGGATATATATAATGCCTCCAGCGTGTCTCCTGGCAGTTGGTCGTGCCCGGAAAACATCCAGTGGGAGGCGCCCAGGAGGCATCCTGATCAGATGCCCGAACCACCTCAGCTAACTCCTTTCGATGTGAAGGAGAACAGCTCTACTCGGAGCTCCCTCCTGATGTCCGAGCTCCTTTTTTTGATTTTTTGATTTTATACACTTTATTAATCCCCAAGGGGAAATTTCTTCACTACAGCAGGGGGGCTCTCAGGGGGGAGCTGCTGCAGCAGGCTGCCACTAGCGCGGCACCAGGTAACCTGACCTGAGGTGCATGTTTTTGGATGATGGGAGGAAGCCGGAGAACCCGGAGAGAACCCACGCAAGCACAGGGAGAACATGCAAACTCCGCACAGAAAGGCCCAAGACCAGATTCGAACCCTGAACCTTTTTGCTGTGAGGTGACAGTGCTAACCACTGCACCACCGTGCCGCCCTATCTCTAAGGCTGAGCCCGGCCACCCGATGGAGGAAACTAATTTCAGCCGCTTGTAGCCGCAATCTCGTTCTTTCGTTCACGAGCTCGAGGTGAGGGTTGGAATGTAGATCGACTGGTAAATGGAAAGCTTTGCCCTTCCGGCTCTGCTCCCTCTTCACCAACACAGTCCGATGTAGCACCTGTTTTACTGCTGCAGCTGCACTGATCCGCCTGTTGATCTCCAGCTCCATCCTCTCCTCACTTGTGAACAAGACCCTGATATACTTTAAACTCCTTCGCTCGGGGCAGGCACTCCGTCCCCACCTGGAGGGAGCAATCCACCGGTTTGCGCCTGGATATCCTGTCCATGAAGGTCACAAACAGGATCGGTGACAAAGGACAGCCCTGGCAGAGGCCAACACCCACTGGAAATATGTTTGACTTATTGCAGAGAGTACAACCACAGCTCCTACTGCAGTTGTATAGAGACCGGAGGTCCGGCACCCCGTACTCCTGCAACATCTCTCACAAAAAACCCTGGGGGACCGGGTTGAAAGCTTTCTCCAAGTCCACAAAGCACATGTAGACTGGATGGGCAAACTCCCAGGACCCCTCCCTTAGTCTTGCGAGGGCAAAGAGCTGGTCCACTGTTCCACGACCAGGACGGAATCCGCACTGCTCCTTTTGAACTGCTCCCGCACAAGTTCCTCCACCAGATGTTCCCAGTTTATCCTCACTACATGTTTGGGCTTGCCAGGTCTTTCCAGCCAACTCCCCCGCCATCCGATCCCACTCACCACCAGGTGGTGATCAACTGACAGCTATGCTCCTCATCCTGATACAACCTATTAATATTTGAAATACTGCCAGTGTGTTCATGGATTACTGTTAATAAAATACACTGTAAAAAAGTTTAAAGTATTTCAATACAACATTTCCACTTCTAAACAATAGTTCAGTGTCATAGATGATTTTGTTACAATAACTCAAGAAACAAAGGTACCGCAAACAAATCTTTGTTCCTTAGTGGATGTATGTGTGCCCTGAAGTACGAATAACTTTAACCAATATTCATAACTTTCTCAAATGATGTATTCAGTCAACTGGAGAACAATGGGCAACACCACATGGAGATCAACACGCTGCAGCAAACAAAGGAAGAGACTGAGCAGGGCCTGATCCAGGTTTCTTATCAGCTCAGATGTTGCCAGATATGTCGAGGCCAAATCCCGTCTCCATAGGCCTGGACAGGAAGTGAGATTTCTAACAGACAGTTCTTTTTTTTAGAGTCACTTCACCAAATTGAATTTTGTTTTGTTTTAGCACCTAATGGGTAAAAACTTGTATTTAAGTGTACAATATAAGATGTTCTCTGATTTGAAATTATACTCGAAGCCTGATTTATATAAGGAAAAGTGCTCAGGAAATGCAGGCTGTGCCACCCTGCCTCTGTATGTAGGATTTATCTGGACCGGTGTTTTACCTTTATGGTGTTTTTGTATTGTCTTTGTTGTGATTTGGACGGCCACATTAAACATATTGTGTTTTAATCATCATTGACTGCAACAGCTGCTATGAACTTTTTTTTTGTCTTTGAATTTATTGGATCAGTCTGGTGCATGAGCCTTCAGCAGGTCTTTGAATAAACAAAAAGAAAAGGTACAAATCCCAGGTGAAAAGTTAGGCTTGTCCTACCAACAAGATGGCAGCCCTTGACATCTCCCACTTGTGACTGTGGAGCGGCAGGATTTGGCCAGGAAGTCAAGCCATATGTTAGTACCAGCATGAGGCCTCGATCCTGGCCACATGAGAACTGCTTCACGCACTGCCAAACCCAGAGTTCACACGCAGTGAACATATTCAGCACCATAAGTGCACTGATTGATTTGTATAACAGAGGGCAATGTGACCTGAAAAGCCTAAATGTCCTCAATTTTTGCTGGTGTTGCAAATTTGACCCATTAAAATTTGTTTTAAAACAAGTTTCATGCATTATTAAGATTTCTCGATGATTTCCCTTACATTATGACAGTCATACGTGCATTGTCATGGTAAGGTCGGGGTTTTCTTTTTTATTGCAGTGGGTGTCATGTTGGTAGGCATTTTATTTTAAAATTACAGCAGGGAAAAAAGCTCACGACTGGCAGGACCTGAGCACTTGATGAAAGCACTGGGATTTCTTTTCATGAGCGGATATCCCTTAAAACATAAAACTGAATTTCACACTAAACTCCTTGGCCTTAAATAATCTATAGAGTCTGAGCAGTCAAAGTTTCCATTACTACCTCATTTCTAAGATGGAACATCATCCAGCAGTTAACAGTCTCATTTATTGCAAATGCACATTTCCCTCCATTATGTTTCCTGCTCACCCTATCCTGTAAATAGCTGCTCACAGTGCTCCCTGCTCTCTTGCACCACTGGCTGTATACATTTTCATTATTAATTCCTACTGATAATGGTAATCAATCACACTTTATTCTAGTAAAAACAAGCAGAGACAAAAAAAGAATGAATGCAATAGCAGGGTGCGTAAAAAAAAACTGTTTAAATACCAAAGTATTGTATGTGTAAAGATCATTTCCAACAAAATTTTAAATTGAGTAATGTTTTTTTTAATCAGTCTACAATTCTTTGTAGATTGATTAAAAATGTACTCAAGTTAAAATTTTGTGTTGGCAAATGCCTGACCCAAGTTGTAACCCACCATGACTTCAACCATTTATGTCTGAACTGTCATTTTGAAGCCGTGAGTCTGACAGTTTGGTCTTCGCTTTGTTTTTTGGAACCAGAAGTGACCATTTTTGGACGAGTTTGGGACAAGTGACGGGGTGGATCTAACTGAGAACCCAAACATATTTTACCATTTATACTGGAAAGCTGTCTGCATCCCAAGTATGTCAAACAAACACAAACATACATCACCTTGAGGCCTATTATCATGATTAATTATTTCATCATTTTTATAGGAAACCACCAAAACTGACCAGAAGAAGTGGATTTATTTCGGGACTTAATAATTACATGTATACATTTTTTTTTTTTTTTTTTTTTTTTTTTTTTTTTAAGTTGCCACTTCTTGAAACGGAGTTCCTTGGAGCCAAAGTGTTTTCTAGAGCCCACCTCAAGTGGCCCTCAGTGATACTGCACTTCTGCATTGGCTTCGCTTTTCAGAACCGGAGGCGACATCCGTTTTTATATAGTCTATGACCCGACCCCATTGCCAATCTTTGCAGGTCGTGGGAGTGCGCCCTTCATTCGGAAAAGGTTAACACGGACAGACCGTTAGAGGTAGGATCAGATTCTTGACAAAGTAATCCAGAACAAGAACTCCTGCCATGAAAGTACAATTGACCGATCTAAGATTGTCCTTTAGTTGAGATAAACAAGATTTTTGTAAACCACTGACTCACGCCTGAATCCAAGGTGATGGCCTCCGGAAGCTTTACCAATCACATTCAAAGCTGCCATCAACTCAAATAGTGGCTTCTTTGAGAAATCTATAAAGCTATAATATGAACCATGGTTTGTTTACACTTTTTTCTCACTACATATATGTTTAGTTTAGTTTTGATGTCTTATGTTTTGTTCCACAATGTAGCACATAGTAAATATGAATACAAAAAGTCTTGAATGGGTTGGTGTGCCCAAACTTTTGACTGATGATGTAAGACACATGAAATAAAAGCCAGAGTCAGTCTCTTCTCTTGTTTCAATGAGGTGTTGACGTGACAGAAGTCTCAACAATAGAGATCCCAAAATAACTTGGAGCACTGTGCGTGCGTGTGTGTGTGTGATGAACTGATCCTTTATTGCAATTAAAATAAATGGCAGTTTTTTTTATTGCTGTTTATTTAATTGCAGCTACGCTGATTGGATTTTGGTGAACAAAAACAACATGTACCTCATCAGTAATAGAAGCAAATTAGTTGAACTCGGAGTTATCAAAGTTCTTTTATGACCGTGTTCACTGAAGCAATTATGCAAGTATTATACTGTACTTTGGACCATGTGCAGGCAGTGGGGACCGCAGAGCTGTAATATTGTATGATAATAAATAAATAAACAGAAGGAAAGTGATACAAAATAATGACTTATGACATTTAAGGCCTGTGACATTTTATGCCTTCTTTATTAATTCCACTCCTGGTGTCATATATCATGCAGCAGTGGCTTTTTTTTTTTTTTTTTTTTTTAAAGAACAACCTTACATAACCAGAAGGCAGCTTTTCTGTGCATGCGGACCCCAACGAACTACTTTAACTTCTGAACGAGTCGGGCCTCTGCCACAGAAAAGTGAGTTGATGAAGTGAAGCACAGACAACACTATCATGGCGCAAATCCCCCCTCTGTGATAAAATAATGAGTTGGCAGCTGCTGATGTCAATCATGAAAGAGGGGAAAAAACAATACCCGCTAAAGTCCCCAGCCCCCCAAACCCCACCACCCTGACGCTCAGAGCCAGAACAGATCAAATGTCTGGCACAGAGATTACATGCACTGCAACCACATCTATTAATTTGGTTGTCTGAATAATTTAACTGAAAAAAGCATTAAAGATAAAAAAGAAAAGAAAAAAGATAAAATATGAAGGCGACATCTGGAGGCTGTTTCGATGGGACCTTCTGTTCTTCTCCCGTCGCTTTGTCTCCCAAACAATGCTGAATTTGTGTGAAAGCTGCCGCAGCGTCTCTGGGACCCGGCGACTGACCTCAACACAGGACTCACTTCCTCTCCGCTCGCCGTCTCTGTTCCTTGCTTTTTTCTCGCTCTCTTTTTAACATCTTTCCTTCTATACTTCTCGCTATTTCCACCTCTTTCATCATTGTGTTTTAATTGGGGTTACTTCCTTCTTTTTACTTCTCTTTTCCGCGCTCCAATTACCAGACTGAGCTTGTATGGATTCGGGACGTGTATAGTGGCTGTTGAAACAAGAAGGATGCTTACAGTAAATGAAGCACAGCTCACAACCTGGCCAGCAAAATTGGGGTCGACAATGTGCATGACACAAAAAATGGTAATGATGTACTTGTACATTGCCACATAGTTCCTTTTGAAACATTTACACACAGAAACTATTTATTACAGCACAAGCGTTGAGTTCAGTTATTCATAATGTTCCAATGATGAGCCGAGGCGCGCACTCTCAACGAATCAACCGTGCAGCCAGTATAAAGGCCTTTTGCTGCTGATTTGTGTTTTGCTGCTCAATTTAAGTGATTACTGCCATATTATGCAGGACAATGGTATAATTTCCCATTCACACTTAATTTTCTGCTTTGGAAACTGAACTGATTGGGTTTCAGTTGTTTGTGTGAACATGTAGCACTTCCATTTTTCAGAGGTGGAAATAGATGCTGTCATTTTGGCAACATTGTTATCGGACAAACAGCCCTGATGGAGCATTCATGCCTCGCTTTTTATGAGAAAATGTGAGGTTTTCACATTCAGTGTTAAATAACCTGAATTTTTTCACGTGACTGTAGGCATTATTTGGAAAGGGATGCTCCTCCAAAACCTGGCTGCTAGAACACAATATGATACAAAGTATGGTAAACTGTATCTGGGCTCTATAGCTGTGTTGTAATATCTTTCAGTTTATTAATTTGTTTGTTTTATTCTTTTAGTACACAGTGGAGGTTTATGCCTGCTGCAAGAGCATTGTTGCCTATATATCTGCCTTCTAAATTATTGTTATTTTCATTATCTGCAATTTTTTTTATAAAATGTTTTGCAAAAGATCTTGAATTATGAAATAAGCAAAGTTCATACATTCCACTCTGTGATTTTAAGACACAATTTTCTTAAAGCTTCACAAAACATATGGAACCCAGGTGTGTCATGTTGAAGGGCTCACTCATCCTGACAAACCCACTGTAATTGCCTGACTGTACCATTAACCTAGCTCGTCTTCCTGCCTTTTAGCTTGTTGGTGTGGTTCTGTGGTCCACACACTCTGCTCTGGAAAAACAAAAAAATGAATCGACAATTGACTTGGATTTGGATTTTAGTTGATTTCGAACAAAAACAAGGGTCAAGCAGTTTCATGTCCAATCACATGTCATCTATGGTTCTCTCTGTTCAGTTAGTGGTGAGAGGCAGTTTCACATTCAGCCGAGCAATCAGTAGTCAGTCAGTCCAGAGCCACATGTTCCCAGAGAAATGTTAGTAACTCCCCAAGTGTTGTCATTCTAAGCTAAGGGTTTCCTTTGATAAAAATATTTATTAGTAACGCTAAACCATGAAACTTTGCTAAAAATGTTCGATATATATATATTTTTATATTTTTTTTTTTTTTGGCCTGATTGCAGCCTAAACGAAGACATGGGTGTGATAGCTCCCATCCTACTAACATCCTTTCCTCAAATAGCACAAACTGTAACTTTAAACCTATCTCTAAACATGTATATGTCATTTACAGCATCCACTAGATTTCCTGTGCACTGAAAGATGTTGCATTGCCGAGGGGATCAACTGTTATGAGAGTCTTCCACAGGTGTATTACAAAGATTGATATCCTTTCTAAAGACTGTGGTATTCTTCTGGGGGCTTGAATCACATATCCAACGTTGACCTTATCTCCAAACTCCATCTCTCTGTGCTCCAGAAGTATTTCCTGCAGTCCTTGTCCGATGACGAAGACCCCACGGAGGACAAGGACAGATGATGGCATCTGTCACCCCATTGATCGCAAGGGTTGATTCGGCTGACGTATCTGACAAGGCGTGTGTCCCCTTCCTCCTTCAACACTCCCTCTACGGTGGCTTGGGAAAATGGTTCCTGCAGCAGATGACCATCCATCAAAGAAAAAATAAATCAATCAGCAGGGTGGCTAAGTGGCTCAAGAAGGTTCTGGGTTCAAACCCCGTGGATGTCCCGTGTACTTCTCCCCATGTTGGTGAGTTTTTTTGCCAGGTGCTCCTGTTTCCTCCCACCATCAAAGATATGTGTGTACTACTGCAATACCCCGGACCAAGGAGCTGGCAAAAAGTAACGCAGTTGGTCCTCAGGTGCTCCAATGTGTGGCTGCCATAGACTGTACATAAAAGTGGATGTAGCTTCCGGCTTTGAAAAATGAGGCCGAAGCGGAAGTGCCTTAAGCTGCGATCCCACCGAGAGCCACTAGAGGCTCCATAGACTCCCATTCAACTAGTCTCCTAAAATTCTCTGTCAATACAATTTCTCCACGAGTTATCTGAAAATAATCCCGTCATTAATTATAAAATAAACTTCAAAAAGTCACGCTTTCGGGGGACATGTCTTTTTGATTGACAGGTGTGTGGTGCAGTCAGGTTACAGCTATTGGTAGACGGGACGTAGTATTGCCGGTATTTCCAATCAGTTTGCTCCACCCCAGCTCACCCAAATATGGTCACTTTCTGCTCCAAAGTGCTACGAACTAAATTCATTCAAACTAAATGCCAAATTCCAAACTCGAGGCTTCATAACGAATGAAGAAATTTCCCCTCGGGGATTAATAAAGTGTATAAAATCAAAAAAAATAAATAAATAACGGCCGTTCACAAACCAACGGATGACGTCACGGCTGGTTGCTGCTCAGTCCTCCTTGTGCGTGTGCGTCGGTTGTGTCAAAAAGCAGGGGATTGATTTCACCACAAGGATCCATGAAATACTGAAGTGAAGTTTGTTAAAAATGGTAATTAGCAAATTACAGCATATTCACCTGGTCACCAAAGTTTTTCATACCTGGAACAAAATCCAAACGTGTGTTCACTGTGGTGTTACAGAAGAACAATTAATGAAGGACAGTGAAATAGTAAAATAAACAAGTCTTCACTCAATAGGGGAAGGAAATACTTGTGTCAACAGCAAAACAAATTAAGGCACACTGACATTTTTTGTAGATGCTCGATGAACAGCAGACACGGAGAGATGAAATGTTTATTGATCTTCTCATCTGACTGGGGGTTAGACAGCAAACAAACATATTACCCCAAAATGTCAGTGTTCCTTTCATATCTTATTAGATTTTGAATACCAAAATGGTGGATGCTTGATAACTGTGTGACTCCTGCTGTTACATGTGGTAAGCGGTGGAGAGCTCCCTTGTATGTAGCGCACATACTTACAGCACTCCTGATTAATTGCTACTACCTCGTTGCACAGTGTGACAGCATGATTTTTAGGATATAATGAGTCCTCAACAAGTGTCTGCCATGAGCTGTGTGAAATTGTTATCACACACACACAGTGGGTAGAACATTGTACAAGCAGTCCTTAACACTTTGTTTCACACACACTCACACACAGCACACACAGACAAAGTGGGAAATACCCCATCTGTGGGCCACCAGATAGCACTCGTAACACTTGAGATCTCACTTGTAAACTCACACACACACACACACACACACACACACACACACACACACACACACACACACGCACACACACATTCAGCGTGAACCAAATCTTCTCCATTTGTGTCGCACATACTCACACAGCCAGGCCACTAGATAATACGCATACTAATTACACAATCATAAGGTCATCAGTAGACCACCCACTCAAACATAGTGTGGGAATTTAATGGCTGGGTATCAAGTTCTTACAGTTCACAGCACACCAGTGAAGGAAGGGCTCTGGGAAACTTTTTCTTACATTGTTATGAATTAATAAATGGTCATATGGACTGGTTATATTTCATTCTTTTTGATTTTCATCGATGTGCTTTGATTGTGTTTCCATCCATTCACCATATTTCTACCATATATTCCTATACTTTGCATCACACCACAGTTTACATTATGCATTATATCCCCACAAGAAACTTGTGCTGATAAATACACGAGAATATTTTCACTGAAATATTTCCACACTGAGCATCCTAAACGCTCAGATATTCAGGGAATATGAGCCACAGCGAACAGCAACATGATTTACAGACATTTTTTTCCAACCCAAAACTATTTACTTTCAATTTGTTCAGAGGCTGGGGGTTTGTTTACATCTCAGGAAACACATTCCGTACTTTGGAGGGTGCTTTAATGTTGTATAAAAAAATGTGTTTCGGTATCTTTAACATTATTTATTGCATTGCCTGAGCCCGCTAGTGTAATGCATGCAAAATGCTGTTTATGGGAAACTGCATGAGGAACGGCTTCCTTGAGCGTGTTTGAAACAGGGCTATTAACTCTACAGCCAGTGTACCCAAACAGCTGTTGAAGAAAAAAAATACAGCTGAACTCAGTTTCTAACCAGATGTTTTACTTCCAGTATATTTACTGTTTCTTGCCATATTGGCATTTATCTGAGGTATGAAAATGAACATGATTTATGTACAGAAATGTTCTCTCCCCATTTAATGAAAGTAGTATCCTCCTCACAGTAGATCATGTTAATATTAAGGCATTATGTGTAAGGTGATGTGACAGAATAAGATGGTGGACCCGAGAGCAGACACACAGCAGGTAGGTTTAAGAACAGCCGCTTTAGTCCTCTGTGAAGCAGACAGGCAAATTAATATACACAGGACGTGCATAAACACAAAAATGTCCAACGGGGCTTGGAAGCCTAATGTCTCTCTCCGCCCGCTGAGTTGAGGTGGGAACTCGACTGTCTCCAGGTTGGGGAAGAGACTCTGAGTCCCGCGAATGAGAAGAGAGGAGGCCCCCGTAATTCTCACCAGGTAGCAGGCTGGCTCAACTGTGTGGTATCCCGAGGTCCGACACAGGGCAGCAGGCAGGGTCGTAGTAGAGTACGGTGCTTAACGACAGGATATCAACATAGCATATTGGTTAGATGACAGGTTGCAGGTGAGTAAACGTAACGAACCGACCACCCAGGACCACAAGACCAGGGTTAATATAGTGCCAGGTGTTAATCAACTGGATTGTCAGCAGCTGTGCAGGCTGATCAGGGCGTGGCCATGGGAGGTGTCCAGACACCGGAAGTGGAGAGACACAGACCAAAACATAAAACACATGGCACACCACAATAAACAGGGGAATGCCAGCACACACGAGGAGAAGAGATTGGGGAAAACAAAGGCCAAAACACACAGGGTCAGACAGGGATCATGACATCATGAAGTTTTGGGAAAGTGACTTTATTGATTATGTGGATTCATGGGTGTCAGATTGGTGTATTTCATAACAAACATCAATAAGACCGATTCCACTGCAGATTGGCAGCAAAATACACTCACGAATGAATAATAATAAAATGAACAGCCTGGGATTTTGACTTTGAGATGCAGCTGCCAGTAAAATGAGTGATGACTCAAATATTGTGTTGGCCAGATTTAAAGCCAGTGCTTGGTTCTCATGATGATCTCTGCATTCCCCTGTACTGTTTCTTAAAAAAAAGTTGGTGTAAAATGTAAATAAAAACAGAATACAATGATTTGCAAACCACATAAACCCATATTTAATTGAAAATAGACCAACAACAACATATTAAATGTTGAACCAGAGAAATGTTATTGTTTTATGTTTTATATATGCTTATTTTAAATTGAATGCCAGCAACACGTCTCAAAAAAGTTGCAGCTTTTTTGCAACTGCAAGGATTTGCACAATAATGAATATATTACTGTGACTATTAACAATAGTGAGTTTGTTAACCCAGTGCAGGCATAAACTGTTGTGTTTTGCAGAGATAGGACCAAAAACAAACAGAGAATCAAAAGTGAAAAGTGAATTTAATGAGATGCTGGCAAGGGATGACGAGCGGAGGCTGACCTGGCTGACAGAGTGAGGAGCTGGAGACAGGAGACTGAAGGCGGGTAAGGGCTGAGAGGAACTCCGGTGGTGTGGCAGGCTGAGCGGAGTGGCAGTGGGAGCTGACGAGTGTCTGACGTGGGCTGAAAAGGAGACTGGAGGAGCGAAGCTGGCGGAGTTGACTCAAGAATGCAGGAGACTAGCCTGGCACCACCGAGCAGGGTGAGATCCTAGATGCAGGGAAACAAGCATGGGGAGGTGAGAGGGAGCCGAGACGCAGCAGCAGAGTGCCACACCAGTACACACACAGACAAACTGACTAAGACAGACCAGAAACACTGGGGGATGAGGAAAATAGGGCCACTGGGAGACAGGGTCAGCAGCTAGCAGAACAGACAACAGCATACAAATAGCTCAGGTTAACACACGATGAATGAAAACCCTTTTAAACACTTACAGATGAAGTGAATCATGTTGTAGCAGCTAATATCAAGGTCTGGGATATATTGGATGTTTAAGCATCTGCTGCTAACATCTTAATGCCAGATACCACAGGGGAACTTCAGAGGTGTCTGAGAGGCCTGTTAACATGAGAGATATCTGGATGAGCCAGAGGGGAGTGAGGGATGGATGTGACTAAGAACCCAAGGGCACTATTGCTGCATTCAAATGGAACTCGTGAGCTCCTGACATGGGAAGTCGTGTTCACCATAGGCTTGGCAAGTGGTTAAATCGTACGAAACACTGTTGCTAGGCAACAGTAATATGGAGGGCGTCTGGAAGCCACAGGAGTTTCTCAGCACAGAGACAAAGCACGTAGGCTATTATCTAGGTTACGAAGACAAACTCTACATGACTAAAATTACAATATATTAGCTTAACTTCCAAAGGCCTCTAACAGATCTGTAAACGTCAGCAAACATGTCACTAATCGTGAACTTGAGGCTTATTGAAAATTCCGGGTTCTGATGACGTGAATACTATGAGGGGGCCATTCACATGGACTCCTCTCATATACACAGTAAATATGATCTCATTTGTACACAGCATATGCTCAACCACCTATACCGGAAACTTGACAGCACTCCAGTCATGTCAATCAAACCAGGCATGCCCCCACAAACCCACCTCTCTTTGAGGCCTAACATCGAATAAATGGTGGATTCATTTTCAGAGGAACCACCAGAACACTTATCCAAAGTAGTAAATCTAACTCATGAAGTTGTTGAATAGGAGTCTATTCAAGCCAGATGTATTTTGGAGCCAGCTGTGCATGGTCCTCAGTAGTGTGGCACTTTGAGGCACTTTTACATTGGCCTCACTGTTAAGACTCTCAGACTACATCTGTTTTCAAATGCAGTCTATCATTACAATGGCAACATACTTCCATTGTTACAGAGTTTCATAAAGGAGACACCATGCAGCAGTGGCCACTACAGAGCTGGAGAACAATGGCAATGCCTGCAATTTCCTATGAAACTTAATAAAGACTAAAAAGAATGAGCCTTTAATGCAAGTTATTAGACACTAGTAATTCAAGTTAATGTCATACAGTAAAAGGCTTGGTTTATGTATTGTACTGTTGTGTGTTCTATTCTCTTTTCTTCTGTCTACTCTCACTGCAGTCCCTTATCATAGTTTGTGAAAGTTTTATTCCAGCATTTTTCAAAAAAAATATGTAGGGAATTTGGAGGATTTGCATGGCTCTAATCAACTTATGCTCCTTTTTACATTTGCCAAGCAGATTGTTATAAACCAATCATAATAACAAAGACAAGAGGAAGCATGGAAATCTGATTGTCAAACTGGATGACGACCATACAAAGCTACAGCAAACTTCCCTCAGACCCCATGCGGACTGTCCAGACAGACAAATGTTCACATACAATTTAACTTGACATATGTATTTATAGTATCCAGCTGGAAATGTCATTATAAATATTTTGTTTAATTATGAATTAGCTTGATTTTGTTTCCTTGCATCATAACACTGAATGGAAAAAAAAAACCTCTTTGTCAACAGTGATACATTATGCCACTGTGTGATGTTGATGCTGCAATTGATTTATAATTTTAGAGATTAAGATAGTTAGTGATTTTAAAAGCAAAAAACTAAGGTTTAGACTTGGCTTGTCTTTATAGCTGCACTACTCAGTATTCCAATATTAAAAGTAAATCAAATGACTGTTTATTGTGGGAGCGGTTACTCATGACAAATCCGCAGATAATTAACTCCTAACTCTGCAGTTTCCTTTTTCTTTTAACGCAACTGTTTTGGTTTTGTGGCCTGGAAACTCTGCTATAATGTAATATTAGACTTCCATTCATGTAATAGTCAGAAACACAAATCCAAATAAACACGAATACAATATCAAGGAAAGCCTTTGCATGGACTGTGGTCATCCGTAGAAAACCCAAGCAGGCACAGGGAGAACATGCACACCACACAGAAAGGCCCAGATGGTGCTCACCACTGCACCACTGTGCCAGTTTGTGGCAACATTCCCGGGAAAGATCACAAGCGGGACACATTTGGTGACACATTTTCCATACCCCAGAAGTGATTATTCTGCCCAGAAAGGTAGGCAGAGCTAACACAATAGACTCACTCTTTAACCACCAACTGAATGACATCACACTGGGGGAACTGTTTGGATCGCTGGGATATGAAGTCCAAAAACACAGCTGTAGTTCCTGCTTTTCACCAAATCGAAAAAGAGATCTTCAAGATGGTATCTTTAAATTCATGGGGGGCAGAAACAGTTTCAAAAGAAAGCTAACAAATGCTTGTTTCACTGCTGCCAAGTGGCCAAAAAATATATTACTGCTACTCGAAGTTGATCAGCTGTTCTTCTAAATCCTAATAATTACACTTATTTTGAAAATAGTACAGAACTCTAATAATGTATTTACTGTGTAATTGGTGGTTAACTAACAAAGTGTTGTTATAACTTCAGCTAGAGGAAAACCTCAGGGTATGATCTTAAATTGACATGTTTGTCTAACATTGGTTAGTAACATCACATTTAGATTAGACTCTTTAGGGAGTCACATTTCGACCAAAAATAATTTTGATTAAATCATACGTGAGAATTTAACAGATTGTAAATTGAAACCAAACTCAGTAATTTTGTGAGTGTCTTCATTTTGTCATTTTGATAAGGCACAGTTGACTCTAAACAATATGAATGCGTGACACACAAAACCCAGGAGTCAGGTGCAAATAAATCATTCTTTATGAATTAATTCTCAAAGGTCCTACACAGCCGGGAAAATAGGGCTTAAGGCGAGCCCAGACGGAAAGAGGTGTGTGGACTCCGTCAAAAGTGAAACAGTTGGTCCACAGTGTTTAATTTCTATTTAAAGGCAGACTGGAGCGGTGGTCTAACACACAGAGACGTCCTCCGTGACGGCGCTCTGACAGGCCCACATTTTCCCCGAGTGTTGCTGTCATTGCAACCTTGTGACTCTGCCACAGTCAGCTGAGAGGACTCGTCACTGTGTGGATGGGTAATGATGAACCTGCCAATTATGTTAATTGGAAGGGAAAAAAAGTAAGGCGGCGTGAAGGAATGGGGAGAGAAAGGAATTAGGTCTTTGTCATTGTGCGGCAATTATCATCACTCCATAATGTGTGTGTGTGTGTGTGTGTGTGTGTGTGTGTGTGTGTGTGTGTTTGAAGGTACAGGCATGTACTGCAGAGGTTATATCAGCCCTGTGGCTCACGATGTGCATGTAGGACCGTAGTCGCCAACGAGGGTGGGAGTGTCACAGGTGGTCCTTATAATGTAAATAAGGTATGTGTGCAGCATCTGTAGTTTTTTTTACCATTAAATTCCTGAAATTAATTTTACATTTATTTTCCAGGGACAGTAAAATTGCTCTTTAAAAGACTCAGTTATCCCCTGGCTAAAATTCAGAAAAACATGTGATAGGATAGCATGATATTGTATTGCTGCTTCCCGACTTAAACACATTTTAAAAATGAAATTCAGATTGAAATGTGACTGACGAAACTAAAAACTAAAAACTGAAACAAACAAAAATCTAATGATAACAATTTACTCAGTCATCAAAGGAAAATCAATTAACTTCAGGTGCCCCAATGAACAAGGGATGCAACATTATTTCAGTCCAACTGTTTGTTATAACTCTTGATAGAACTGAGACTGACAACCAGCTGTTTAGACAGTAATCAGATTACACTTCTGTGAAATTGCATTGGTTTACAAATAGTGTTAAAGACAAATATCTGCAAATGTGCAAGTGTTAATTAGGGAGTCCATTGAGTAGATTGTTAATTCAATTTGATTTAAAGATCCAATAAGAGACACAGATCTAGACCACATTAGGAATGCATGGGGGCTGCTATGGTAATATGTTAACTTCCACCAGAGGGAAATAACCAGATGCAAATGAGCTTCATACGTGGAGTTTTCTTCCTCTTCTAATTCTTTTTATTCTCAATTTCCCATCCAAAATGGGTTCGTGATGAGATGATGATATGAAGTCACACAGCAGGAAAAAAGAACCTCAGAGTTACTTTATAATCCACGAACAGACTCATCAAAGCCATGTCTTTTTATTTTAGTGAGGCATCAATTTTAGACTGCATCTCAACACTGGTACGTGTCCCACATTGTCCCACACTATCACACACTGCCCCCACACTATCCCACATTGTCCCACACTGTCCCACATTCTCCCACATTGGCCCACACTTCCCCACACTGTCCCACGTTGTCCCACACTGTCCCATATTGTCCCACACTGTCCCACACTGGCCCACACTTTCCCACATTGTGCCATACTGTTCCACATTGGCCCACATTGTCCAACACAAACATTCTCTTAGCCCGACCTTTGGCGAGTTCTGCAGTGACAAGCAGCATCTTTTCTCTGTGATTTCTCAGCTGATAATGGATTGCTTATTATCACCATTGCTCCTGCTTCATTCCCTATCAGTACTGGTGAGCGGACTCAATCAGCAGAACAAACTACAACCAGTGACCTCCTGTTGTTTGCACCTGTATTGCTAATCATTTTCCAGTCATGTTGTCCTTGAAATATGTTTTTTCCCTCTCTCCAGGCAGCTTCTGGTTTCCATTAATTTCACAACAGGAAGTCAATGTGTCTGGGTGTGGTGACTTAATACAAATCAGATGTGCCTCTGGTTGTCTGTGTATTATCCTAGTTGTGTCATTAAAGTATGGACATTTGTAAAATCTTAAAACTTAATAAAGAAGTAATGGTATACTGTGCAGAAAGGAACAGGTGAAAACAACTAGTCCCTTTGGAAATCTAAACTAGAGTGTGGTTTGTTTAATAGTTGACAGTAAAGTTAATTAAACCATTGTGTGATTTGTAGGAAATCTACAATCACGTTGATTAGTTTAAATGCTCTTTTTTTTCCCGTGTGTGAATGGTTATGGAAAATCCCCTTCAGACAAGTTGCCTTCTTTTCTCCGCTAATTGGCACACAAATGAAATTATTTATCAAATTAATTATTTCATTAATACTACAACAATTTCTTCATTGCCATACACACAGACCACACACACACACACACACACACACACACACACACACACACACACACACACACAATCTCTCTACACGTGGTAAATGATTATGATAGGTAACGTAATTTCAAAGCAATAATTCTGGCAGTGTTTTGCTCGTATTGTGTTTGCCTGATGATTGAAGGGGCACATTCGGGGAATAATAATGTCAGATAAATTGCCTTCCAGTGGCTGAGACACATTAGCTGTTGTATAAAGTGCTGCTGTCGTATGTAGCGGTGCAGCAGTCAGAGGACACCGTTTGGCCTCTAAAGCTAGAAGAGAGGGGTGTTCGGACACTGCTGCTTGTGATTGACTGTCCACAGTCGCTGTATACTTGAAACCACAACACCTGACAATTACTCATCACACAATTTGGCAGCTGTGATAATCTGTGTTTTAAACATCCCGCAACCACTCGTTACTACGTGTCCACCAGCCTCACCTGCAGATCAAGCCTTCATATCCAGGTGGTCTGTGTTGGAAAACAACAACAACACCAAAAATAAACCATTCTGAAGTGTGCTCCTCTGCAAAAGACCATATGTGTGATTTTGCTTTTTGGGACTGGGCACTGCAATGCTTTTAGATAAAAGCTCACATCAACATACTCACAATAACAACACAGTGATGGGAAAGTCGGTATAGTGAAAAGCAGGTCTGGAGGAGGAGCCGAGTTCCTTGATTCTTACTTGATGACAATTGTTTGTACTTTTTATATGTTGAAGCAATAAATGTCAGGATCCCCCATCTGTTCTCTGTTCTCCCCGAACACCTCTTCCTCATGTTACTGTCTTCCTCCCTGTTTGTTGTCGGTCATGTGCTTTAAGTTTTGGTCTGTGTCCGCCTCCAGTCACCTCCCACTACCACACCTCAATCAGCTGGCTGCAGTTCTGTAAATTTGTTGGCGTGTTACCGCAATCCTGGTTCTGTCTCCTGGCTGTCTCCTGGCTGTCTCCTGGCTGTCTCCTGCCTGTGCAGTTCTACCAGTGTGCCTGTCTGCTGCCCTGTGCTACATACCTGCCTTCCAGTGTCGATCCACGGAGATCACCGACACGTAGAAGCCGTCCGGTGTCGTTCCTCGGAGATCACTAGTTGACGTGTTTTGGCAATCCTGTGTCGGTCCACGAGAAGCCACACAGTCGACGCTGCCTGCTGTCCTGTGTCAGTCCACGGAGATCACCAGGTTATCCAGCCACCGTGCTCAGCGTCGGGCCTCGGAGACCGCCTGCCGCAGTTGCGGTCCCACCCGAAGCCGAGCTGCTCCGGTGTGGAGGGTGGGGACGCGCTCACTAGCTGGCTTGGACCCGCCTACCTCAGCTCCGGGGAGAATTATGGGGACACTCTCACTAGCCTGTACTGGTCTCGGGGACCCACCCCCTCCCCCCCTCCGGACCCTGCCAGAATTCCTGCCCCGACCCCGGGAGGATCCCGGGTCGATTGTGACTGCTGTTGGCTTGCTGCCAATCAGGACTTGTCTCTGTGCTCATGAACGATTCTCTGGACTAATTATCTGGTCTGTGTTGAGAATAAATAGATGTTATATCAAGTCATCTGCTGTGTGTGCTGCTTTTGGGTCCGTTCAAACATCACCTCATAACAATAAAGACAAAAAACAGTGGCCGCTCCTGTACTCCTTGAATGTGTAGTGATGCCTCCTGGTATACAGTTTAGTTTTTGAGAGTCAATTTCAGCACCCACTGCTTCGTTGAGCTGCATCTTGTGTAAATCAGCCTGCAACCTACAAACCCCCAGCAACAAAGGCTTTACAATATACACTATGCCAAATACTGGATGCAATATAGGATGGATACCTGGCTTTAGGATGGTATTCACTCACTTGAAATATTTTTTTTTTACCAGACATATAAGCCAAAACATTTTTTTCTATTCTACTGGAATGTGCAGATATGCAGGAGGGTGTATCCTGCTGGCCCCGCCCATTTGTTTCTGCCCAGCCAATAGATTGGTTAGACGCCACATAAATAAAACTAACTTTTCTAGGTGCTGAGGAGGTTTCAAACCTCTGAGGAATAAAAGTTAATATTTGAGTAAAAACGTACCTTTCGCTTGACCATTTTTTTGAGGCCACACTGCTGGAATGTCTAGAAGTAGAAAAGCTAATTGTAGCAGGGGTTATTTTTTTTTGTATAGGAAGCAGATCCCGCCTAAAACTGGATGTATATTAATGAATTCATATTCAGAGTTTTTGGGAGCATTGCTTTAGAGATGCAAAATTTAAACGTCTAAATGTGTTCAAAATGTTTCTGATGATTTACTATGCTTCAAAAGAGGTGGTCATTTCATGGTAAAAATAATACATGTTTCTTGAAGTGAGAATGATGTAGAATGATTACAAAATTAAGATTTGAATATGATATAACTGCAGATGATGTGTTTTTTCACCTGCAATTTTTCATCTGTTTAATGTCTTCACAGATGGAAGTGTGTTAGGTTAAAAAGGCAGTCGGCTCGGAATCACTGTATCCCAAAGAGCGCTACTTCCTCTCCAGCATGTGAAAACATTCACGCCTGCACAGACACCGCACATGCTCTTACAAACACTTTAAGACGAGCAGAGACATGTATGCATCAGCACACCCAGTCTGTCCATAATTATATAGGAGTACCTGTGTTTTCAGTTGGGTGCAATTATACCCCAGATACAGCTAATTTGCATAGGTGAATAATTTTGCATAATAATGTCTCTGGAAATCTTTCATCGTGCCTCAGGTGGCATCTGTGTGTCTGTCTGTCTCATATGTGCTCTAATAATAACATGAAGCAGCTCTTGAAAAGCGGGAGCAGACAGAGACAGCTGGGGTCTTCGACTTCGGAAGTAAGGAGTCACATTTAGCTGTAAAGTCAAATCTACTGGCATCCATAGACCATATGAATGCTCGACCATGTTGCAGTTTGATTTAATTTCCTTATTAAAACCTGCCTTTGATTTAAGTAACACCTCAGGGTAGAGAGTTGAAATAAAATGAATTGGCCCTCCGAGCTCCATTGTCATCTAGCACCACTCGAAACCTTTTCATTATTTCAGAGCAGCGCCTCAAACTGTCCTGAATGCCCCTATTTGGTGTAATAAGTAGACAACAAGCCCCTCCATTGCTCGTTTCATATAACAGGTTTCTGTTTATGGCAAATTTTGGCTGTAAAAGCAAACGTATTATTTGGAAACGAAGGGTTCTCTGTAAAGCTTTAATAGGGAGTTCTGGGTGAAACCTTTGACGGACAGGCCAATAGGGCAAGATCATCAGGAGTGGTAAACAATTTATTGAAGTAATGACACTGACACAAGTGACAGCTCAGAAGAAAAAAAAAAAACTAGCATGAAGGATAAAACTCCCCTTCAACAGGAAAAAAAAACTTCTGACAGTGGGAAGGAAAACTCCTTTTTAACAGGAAGAAACCTCCGACAGAACCAGGCGGTGAGCGGTTATCTACCTCGACTGGTTGGGGAGACGGGAGAGCAGAGATGATTGATGGGAACTTTGGGGGAGATTTCCAGGAAAACCAGGTGTATCGGGTGGTGATAGGGAGGAGGAGGGTTGTACATCAGGAGGTCTGAAAGGTAGAATGAGAGAATTACTATGATATTTAAAGAGCAGGGATGAGAAACTGAGCGCGGGAAGAGAGATCATTGGACAAATATGGTGATGGCAGGATTATGAATGAGTGATTTGACATAGTGGGAAAGTGATGCAGAAGATAGCACCGCAGGGTTCATTTAGAGGTGGAATTAAACCATGACGCAACGTTACAGATCTTCCTTACTGAACTTGTGTAAATCCTCATTTAGAACCCAGTGAAAAGGTTCCAAATGCAACCTTTATGAAGGGTTCTACCAAGAATCAAAAAAGTTATTCCAAAAGGACAAGCCAATAAAACCTGTATGGCTCTAGTTCCAATACCATTATTTCAAAAAGTGTTGCATCACTTGAAAATCATCAGATTTGTTCTTTAATAGTTTGAGAAGAATATGATACATGTTGTCATGTCCATCTCGTGCTCTGCAGTGAAGCAGCCACATTAAGGCTGACAAAAATCATTGGCGCCTGAAATGTTTTCTTACTACAGACTCCAATGCAGCTTTAGTCTTTCATGTGTTAATCAAGTATATGTATGTATATATATACATATATATATATATAGTATACAAAATTTCCAGTTAATTGCACTAGAGCAGAGGTCTTCAACAGGGGGTCCGCGGAGGTACTGCAGGGGGTCCGTGAAATGTTTGGTTGATTAGACAATTTTTCATATTATGTTTTTATTTTATTTTTGTCTCCAATTTTTTCCCCACAAATGTAAATGTCTTTAAATACACATCAACATGAATCCAACATATTGTAGTGAATGGATAAATGGAGGCAGAATATGTTATCCTTCAGTGGACACATTCAGCGACACACAGGAGCTCTCTCAAGCTGGACACCGGTTCACTCAGCGTGAGACTAGCCTGGACCTGTCCCTCCAAGCCTCCTGCACTCCTCCAGTTTAATATAAAACACAATTTTATACAATATATATAGTAAGGGGTCCCTGCTCCATCTCTCTATCAGTTTGGGGGTCCTTGGCCTGAAAAATGTTGAAGACCCCTGCACTAGAGCACAACAAGCAATTTCAGTAGTAGACAGTTTAACTGGTAGATTTCAAATGCTGCTATGATGTGAGTGATGTGACTGTAGTGCTTCAGCTTTACCAGCTGCCTATTATCCAACATGTCATTCAAACCCAGTTTAATGTACTCATCCATTCGTCTGGCTGTGTAACTGATCTGGAGTGGGACCATTAGTAGGTACTACACACTTCCCCAACCTTGATGGTGTCAGCAGGGCCTTGTAATTAGACAAATATAAGTGGCCATCAGAGGGTGTTTCATCACCTGTAAGCCTTATACAAGGCTGTAATGGACAGTGTGACCTCATCAGGATGCCCTTCGCCGCACTGCCTGAAACACTAAAACATCTATGTGTCATAGATGTGTCTCTTTCTATTTGAGGTGTCAGACACAACGACGTGGGGATTTCCTTGATTCATTAACAGGAAACAAACACGTCAATATCTGTGGAAATGAAAAGTGCTGCGACTTATCTCAGCAGTCCTTCAGCAGTGTGTTGGACGCTCACTGGCCGTACGTCCTACTTTTGGAAAGGACTCACACATTGATATTTGATTTATCTGCATAATCTAATTAAAGATTAACACTTAAGGTTAAATGTATCGATTAGGAAGCAGAACGGAAATTATTGCGTCAATAGCAAGGAAGCTAACATCTCTTACGTTGCTCCAAGCACTTGAGCCCCTTCTTGTTCTGTTGTTACAGTCTAGTATCAAGTGAGGACATTTCATTTTATGTAAGAAGGTGAGGAGTAAAGGTGTGGAGGTCAGGGTTGTCACACGGCAAATAGTGTGACTGACCTATATGCAGGAGATGGGAGTTTCCATCCTATCCAACACCTGGAGTTAACGTTCACTTTTTTTTTTTTTTTTTACCTCAAACTACTTTATTTTCTGAACATTTTAGTGAACTGACCTTAACTGTAGTTTTTTTTTTGCCATTTTACAATAGCAATAATCTGTAAATATACAAACAAATCAATAATCCAACTCTTCTAACTTAACTTTATACAAGCAGTTGTTGTGCACTTAGTGTTGGGCAAAGAGAGTTTCAATGGTGATGCATTCACTTACTGTTGGAATAAAGTAAAACAAAATACATAAAATGAATTTGACAAATTAGAGTTTGGTTATTTAAGCAAATTTTTACTTAAAATGCTGATACTTTAAATTTCAAATAGATTGTTATTTATGCCAACAAATGTATAACCGTAACATTTTGCAAAGATAAAAGGTCTCAATATATATAATCATACCTGCAATATGATTCAATTATCAACTGCTCTGTATCTGTATGATATAATTCAAATAATTTACTGTGCATTTTTTTAATGTTTTGTGCTTTCATTCAGTTGTTTATTGTAAACCCAGGTTGCAAAGGGTGAGCACAATTTATTAGCAGTGGCACGCATACTATCAAATCACTGAGAGCAACTTGCAGGTTGGAGCTATGAGTCCATTCATGTGTAGGATAAATACATACGTAACTGAACATTTAGAGTTGTTTTTGTAAGTGAGTTTTATACCTGCCTCCAAAAAATGGTAAAATGGCACTTATCGCCTGCCTGTTGAGAATGCTTCATAGTTTGCCTCTCATTCACCTGCTCACACACACCAATCACAACAGAGCTGCCATGCAAGGTGCTCACCTGCCATGGAGCTCAGTGTCGTGCCCATGTGGACCCGGCATGTGGACAGGAGGACTCAGGGATCGAACTGCCAACCTTATGGTCCGGTGACAGCCTGCTCTCTCATCTGAGCCAAAGCCAGCTCAAAACACACAGTTTGGTCATTACATCTGAAAATTAGTGGAGAACCAGATCCATAAGACAGCTGAATATTAAAATGATGTGGATCGTGTGTTTAAGCCCTCCAGTTGCTAGATCTGAACCCCAACTGAACATTTATGGGATATTTTGGAGTAACATGCTTGAAATAATACCTAACTAACACACTTTGCTTTGATTTATCGTCTTATTTTTCACCCATCTGTAGGTACTCTACAAATGCTCAGATTGTTTGCCATAATCGGTGTATTGTCCCCAACACAGGCCAAATATCTGTAACCTCCTGAGGGTTGAACAAGATAATGTCTTCAGTTTTTTTTCTATAATGTAGAAAATATTAAGAAAAAAACTTTGAATGAATAGATTTGTTCAAACTTTTGACAGGTTCTGTGTAGGAAGTGTCCATTTAACACAACAGCTATAGGCTCACATCCCACACATACCGAAGCGGGCTCACACAAATTTTGAAATGCACATTTTCTCACAAATGGAAATCATATCTTCTCATTAGGGGATGGTATTTCCTGAGAGCAACCAGACTTAAACGGCACCTCTGGTATTGTAATTGGCGTGTGGCAGCTGAGTTGTGGCTGACTCCATTTGGATGACAGCTGACAGTAAATCACTCGCTAAACTGGAAATGCTGATTAGCTGTTTTCTTACTAAATATGGAGCTAAGTGTTGGGCCTGTCGGTCTAACGAGAGCAGAGGCCACGCTCACGGCCCTCTGGAGGAATAAAACACCGCCGTATCGTAATTCTACATCCACAACATTCTGGCATGACTTAAGTGTTTACAATGTTTTCAGGAAGGTGACATGTCCAGCAATGCAGAAATGAAGTTCCATATCAGCTTTATTTCTCAGCTCACCCACAGCACCATCTCGGTGCTAAAGCCGGGTGGTGGTGATGGTGGTGGCAGCATGTCTGTCTTTACAAGGAGCAGGGTCCCTGACGTAGAAACACCATCTGTTACATGAAGGGGAATTATGCTAATCACTTACTGCTACACGACGGGAGTCTGGCAGAGGGGAGAGGTTGGGTTGAGATGTGTGTGTGTGTGTGTGTGGGGGGGGGGGGGGGGGTGGCATTTCAATGAAAGTGACAGGAGGGGGAAAGAGAGTGAATGGAAGATAGCGAGAGATAAATTACGAACTGAAATACATCCCGTTTGGGGAGTTTTCAGTCCCGCTGTTAACTTGATGACATCACTTAACATTCCTCCAGAAAATAGTCCAGACAATTTTTTTTTTCATCTCTGCCTACATTCAATCAGTATCTCAATAATTCCACAGCTATAAAATAAATGAACCTTGGACTGAGGGATAGTTGGGAGGAAAATTGGGAAAAACTGCCATAATAATGTGAAGAGATACTGTAGCTTTCCATGTTGTTTTTATTATTAGCCACAATTTGGCTCATTTTGGAACATTGCACCCATTTCATTCAGAACACGTTGGATAAATGCAGATATTATGTTTTATATCGTGTTGTATATAATCATATACCAGTAATTGCTTCAAAGGTGTGATCACAGTTTAAATGCATTAATAAGGGGGCCACAAACCATTTATTCTTCCATCATAGTTCTCAAAATCCTGGAAAAATGGTAGATTATTCTTTAATCTCATTTTTCAAAGCCCTGAAAATAATGGTCAAGTAAAATATACACTGTGCTCGTATTTCTCCACATTACATCTTCAACCCCTCAATGTCATCTACAATAGTCTCTACAGATTTATTTTAAGGTGTCCCTATCAAACATTGCTCCATGTACGAAACACAGAACTGGTTACCTCTCAACACTCGGAGACATTACCACTGGCTGCATGCATTTTCATATGTATCTGTTTTAAATATTCCTCCTATTTAAAACAGCATTTAACATCGTTCACTTCTTCACACTGAACCACCTTTTCTTTTCGTCCCTAAAACAAATTAAATAATCATCAGAAATGTAAAGCTCTGCTTGATTGGAACCATCTGCCCTCTAACATCAGAACAGTTCACTCATTTCACCTCATCAAGAACTCACTGTATTCATTCCTCAAACTCCATGCTGCTGCTTCTAATGGTAAAATACTGCTGCTCAATACTGCTAGACACCTGCTTACTTTTCACACTATTATTGTTACTTCTGTCACTATTTATGTCATACCTACATGCTATTTATGTGGGTGGTTTGGTCAATAAGAGCCTTTATGCTTGTACATTGTATATGATTATGTATGTTGTATTTATATGTTTTGTTTTGGAGCCCCTTTGAAAATGAGATGCTTCATCTAATAGGGCTTGTCTATTCATAAATGTGTTCAACACTCAGTAAATATTGGTAGAAAAAAGTGTTTGGAAAGTAGTTTAAAGTGTCTTCATATGGGCTCGGGAAAGTTCCAGAAGAGACCAGTGTGTTTGAATTTGCGCTGTGGAGAACTGATGTAAGTGCAGGTGTCTGATAAGAAGGGCCACAGTGACCGTGACCGTCTGTATAGAGTCGTGGAAAATCCCCAGAAAATGAATTGAATAATATAAAAGGTGATCTGAAACCAAACACCACAAGACGTGGTTGCCTTTACGTATACAAAAGGCCATTTTTAGTCACTCCACAAACCGTGGATATTTCAGGTATGAAAAGGGAAATCCAGAAGGACAACAAGACAAAAAAGCTGTCGTGACTCTGAGATGTCAGAAACAGTATTCTACAATATTACAGTGTAAAATGTACAGTACGATATTGACTTCCACCTTACCTGTGAGTGCAGTTCAAGAAGTAAAGGATACTACTAAAGTCTACTAGAAGGTGTCCCTCTGCAACAGCTTTGCATATATTAACGCTACCATTACTTTTGTAAAGGTGCATGACTTGAATTGGCTTTGTGGTACTGCTGAGGCTTCATATTAACCAATAGTCATGAGAAGATCTAGTCTCATACATGTTCATGCTTTAATATTGTCTTTAACAGAACTTCCCATTAATGACTGGCACATTAGGTACATTTTCCTTAACTGTTCGACTTCCTGGTTGGTCACCTCCAGTGGATACTGGAATCAGGTGGGAAGCATCTTAATGGCTCCTCACTGTTGGTTTGAAATTACAGACAACTCATTTCAAACCAAGGCCTCTCTTCCTTCTCGTTTAAATGTATTTAATTTTGAATGCTGAATGTTCTGAATACTAAAGTAGTACAAAAACTATCATGTCTGCAGGAAAAACATCCGAATCCTTTCTATTGAAAATAATAAGAGAGGGAATGCAGCTCTGAATAGATGGACTAGTTCCCTGTGGATCGCCAGCGTGTGAACGTGATAGGAGGAAGCATGAGGGGAAAGGAGGACGCGAGAGATAAAGGAGCGGTGAACAAGATAATTAAATAAGGAAAAACAAATGTTGGGGGTTCAATTGGAGGGTTTGCTGCATGTTGGGGAGCCAGACAAGATGGATAGAGCTACTGGAGAATAAAATGGCACTTAGGCATCTGAGGGTGACTCAACAGAGAAGCAGAGGTCTCATTCGTACTGCATGAGAGACATGGAAAGTGGGTAATGGGAAAGAAAGCAGTGAAGAGTGAGATGGCAACGTGTAGGATTTAAAGGTCACGGGAAGGTCAGAACAACAGTGAAGGCTTTCATATATATTGTTTCCCTTATTTTTTTGTCCAAAGAAACATTGTCTCACTTTACAATTAAGAAAATTGAATTGAACAAATTTTAACAATTTTAATGATGAGGAAAATGTCCTAATTGAACTGAATATGAGTAAGCCATTTCAGCCTGCAAAATATTCTGTTTGATCATTTTGATATAGTTTAGGTGAAATTGTCTCTCAGTTCATATGAAGCTTTTTGACAGGGTGAGGTTGGCATCGTTCAGTCTGTATTAATTGGAGGTACTACACCCTCCAGAGTGCTAACCTATCAGGGACACCATGGCATGAAAGTCTCCCATTTTAAAGTGGCACAAAGCTGTATTTTTATATCAATGTAATCAATGAATATGTAAAATCTATGTGACAGTGGGAAATGTGCTGCTTGCACCTCCCTACAAATTAACATGTTGCAGTGATTTTAGCTCATTATTTTGCTCTCCAGCATGAACCTCTGCTGTTTTGACTCACTGTCACCCATCAAACAGTCATTTTTAGTCACAGCATAGCAGCTGTTTTAAGAGAAAAAGCTTTACAAGCCCACTCTGCACTACCTGCTCAGCACCAAACAACCACCAGACAAAGTGAGCTACTAGTTGGTAAGCAAAGTTGAGCTGAAGAGCTGGTTGTCAAAAACAAAGTAAAAATGTCAATCTGTTCGCCCACCACATCATTCCAGACTGAACTATCTCAATATCTACTGAATGGATTAGAATGGATTCTATTTTTCAGTCAAAATCTTTTTATTGAGATTTAAACATGGCATACATAAAGTGTGGTGCTGCTCAGTCCACACCGGACACACACCAAGAGCAGTTAACCAGGATGAGCTTTTGATGTTCATGGTCCCCAGATGATGAATCCCCGTCATGTTGATGATTTTCATACAGTATGTTTCTTCCCGCACCACCAGCTGTTGGTTAAAGTTTGTAAAGTACTTTGGTTCATGATAATATCTGCAAAACTAATGACCTTCTAATTAACCTCAGCTGTACTTCGTATTGCTAATTAGCAAATATACGCACGCTAACAGGACGCTCACAGCTCGTATGGCAGCGGACTTTATAGTCCTGCTCGTGTTCCTCCATCAGCTGATGAAACTTACTTCACATTTTCACACAATATGCCAAAACACATGCCAGCACAAGGCCTCTAAAATCTTCTAATAATCAGGGAAATGTGGTTCACCTGTGAACTCAACTTATTTGTTGTCATTATAAGGCAAAGTCACAAGTTCTCCTCACCAACACCGATGTCCTCCAATCAACACAACAATTAGATGGAATCTATCTAAAAAGCAAATCACTAATGTTCATAGTAACTACAATAGTATGTAGATGATGTCTAAAAGAAGTACAGAAACCGCAAAATTGTCATTGTCAAACAGAAAAAACTATATTTTTCCTTTTTTGTGTTCCTAAAATTATCTTTTTCTAAATGAGCCTTTGGAAAGACTGTAATACAAGAGTGTATGTAGCCAAGATGCCCCCGATACTGATGATTTAAATGTGTGAAACAACAACAATGCGATGAAAAAAGTTTCTGATTGCAATTTCACTGTCAACATTGAATCATAGGCTGCTAGTGTCAAGCCCATATTTTACAGCTGTGTTGAAGTTTCTACCACTTCAGCTCATTAGTGTGCCAGTCTGCATGGTTGAGGAGGAGTGGTGTAAACAATCCCCTGATATAGAACCATGAACAGCAGCTAGCAGCAAATCCCCAAACACACGCCTGGCCAGTTTGAAGAGAACAGCCAAAGAAAACAATTAGCTTTCTTCACCAGTCAAACACTCCAGCTCAGTTTATCTTGTGATATTGGAAGATGATTGCAGGCTGTAATTTGCTATCCTATTGTGGTCAATGGCCCAATGGAGTGTTAACAAAATACCTCAATTTAAGCAAAGCTACAAAAGCACCAGTATTTTTCTAAAAGTGCCTTTAGACTGCGTAACAATAGTGATTGCATTAATTTAGCACTGCAAGAGAGTCTAATAGAAACTCGGTTGTCAATTGTGGCAGACTGTACAATATGATTTTGAACCACGTCTTATTATGCAGTACCTGCTTACTGAATCATGAATAGAAAACAGTCCATGACAGCAGATACACATTGATTGCTCATGTCCTTCATCTGCACTGCTCCTTTCTTTGGAAAACACAAAGTCATACACTTGGTCCATCGTGTAGACTATTGTAAAAACTTCAAAAGAGGAAGGAATGTGTGGTTTTTCAAACTTTATTTTAAAAATGGGATTTTTACCAGAGTATTGTGTATTATTCTATGATGCATTCTGATTGGCTGATTTGTCCAAAATGTTGATTGCTAAAGGTCCAAATTAGTCGTTGGGGGACGTGACTCCCAGTCAAATCTAAAATCACCATTTTGATTAAAAACTGAAGATTTTGAAATATAGTTGCGACTTATTTCAACCAGCCATGCTTCCCATTAATAAATATATTACGTTTCTCTGGGTCAAGGTAACTTCCCACTCCCCACATCCGTTAAAGATTGGAGGAGAGGAAGAGTCACACAACGCAGCATGGATTGGGGTGACTATCGCTAGATCCATGTAGGTGTCCAAACAACAAACTGGTGTTCATGGACATGTCTGAAGGGTGATTCAGTCGGTCAGCAATTTGCCCCAAATGGAAATCCCTAATGCAGGTAACACAATTACCGTCATTCAGGTATTTACTTTCAGAAAGACTGAAAACAAACATTTGAAATGATTTGTGTAAAAATCCCGTTTTTGGGAAAGCTAAAGGGAGATCACGTTAGACGCCCATGAATGTACACTACTTTGTGCGACTACGCGTCTCCCCAAATCTTGTGCAAATTCAGCATTGATATGGGTCTCAATAGCACATTGAGACACAAAAGTAAAACAAAAAAAAACCTCTACTTTGAAACCACAGCTCTGACTGGCACCTCATTTTGTTCCATAGGCACTAAATTGTTTTTGTTTGGGTCTTTACAGATTCATGTTTCTTCATTTAGAAGATGCTTTTGTCCAAAGCTCTGAAGGAATGAGATACTGTCTGAGCCATAGTTGAACAAGGAGTAACTCAATTCCTCATTCCATCTAACACAAGTGGGAAGAGGCCTGCAGGTGTTTGAAGTATCATGCAGGTGTCTGGCAAATAAAGTGTTATTTTAAGAAAGAACTCGAACCGGATTGAGAGACAGTGACAAATAGAAAGAGCTTATTAGATGGGTAAGTACTCCCTGAAAAAGTGTGCCCGCAAGCTGTTTCTGAAGACAGAAACGTATTCTGGTTACTGAATTGAGTCTGGTAAAAACATTCCACCCAAGAGGAAGGTCACAGACGGGTTTCAATTGAGATTTTCTGACTGAAATGGATTTATAAATGAGTCACAATTATGTATGGACATGTGCAAAAGGAGAGGAATTTAAAGTAAAAACAGCCCCAGGCATGCATCAGTGTAAAGTGAGGAACAATCATGAGACAGTCGTTCATGTAATCTGTTGTGTTCACTGCTCACAGAGACTCACAGTATGTTCCCTGACATGAAAGCCTGAAAGGCAACACACAGGAAGTAGATTGATAAAACTGCAAGTCTGGTAGTGCTGTCAGAGGGACAAACGCAAAGTGAACATGACCTGCAAGCTTCATAGCTCACATGAATAGAGCAAAGACATCAGTGCACGTTTAACCCTTTCCACACCGGAGGTCTCTGCACTGGGACCAAGCTGTATCTGTTTACACACCCGGCGGCTAGTTTTAGAAGGTTGCCGAGCGTGGCGCATTCAGTGGAGAGGCCACCTGGAAATACTATGATTAAAATGGATGGAGCATCGTTGAGCTGCATGCGAGCTAGAGGAGGGGGTGATATTCCAGAGGGAGACGAGACAATGGACACAACATTTGATAACCGGCAGAGGTGTGTGTGGATACGTGGTGGAGGAAGTATTGGGATTCAAAATGAAGGATGGAGATGTACTGCTGCATTTTGGTTCATTTGCAAAGGTTTTAATACTTGGTTAATAATGCTTCCACTTGCAGTAGTATCACAGGTGTATATTTGTATTTTGGTGTCATGTTCTGTCACTTTAAAACACTCCTGTGGTTGCCTTTAAGGAAGAAACACACCTTGAGTTATTCCCAGTTTAAGCTGATTGTGCAAGCAGTAGCTCACTGCACCGATTTTTTTTTTAAGAGTTTGTTCATTCTTGTTTATGATTTAATTATTGTATCAATGCATACAGTACATGCGGAGAGGAGCTCAGACATGACAAAGACCTGTGCAAAGTTTGGTATCCTTCCTATGTCTGATCCATGGATTATGCCAGGTAGGCTATGTTGTTGGCCAAATGATCCAACTACAATGCTGTGTGTTTTTAAAAAAAAGTCATTCATTTCTGAAGATTCATCTTCATGAACAGTCGAGTGACTGCTTAGTCTGTCCATCATCGGGATACAGTGACTTCACTGGGAATCCTGGTCTGCAGTGACTTCACTGGGAATCCTGGTCTGCAGTGTCTTTACACAACACAGGAGACATAACATGTGTTCATTGTGCAGAAGCTGAGCAGCATATCAGGTCAGGTAGGACTTCATCTTTGTCATGTTATATAGTTTGACACGACACCAGGATAAATTAGACACTAAGTCAACAGTCAGTCCTCATAATCAATTTGTTTGATGCAGGAGACCAACACCAGAACTGAGCAACTTTGGCACAATTTGTACGGCCAGATGGCTGGATTGGAACATATACAGAGCAGCAAGGATTGTGGGATGCTCTAAGTCACCACTGATGATCTCAAAGCCCAGCCCTCGACGGGTTGGAGCTGTTTTGGTGGCACAATTACAACCACAGCATATTCAACCACGTACCATGGAAAAATGTGAAATAGCCACGCCGGCCACTACAGCAAAACGTGAGATAGCCATGTTCTGGCCTCTTGAAGCGAGACAGTTTCACGTTTTCCTGTAGTGGAAGAAAGTTAATCCTACTGCGTGCCTACAGCCATGTGGTTTACGGGAAAATGACACATGGTTGGGCTCAGGGCACAAAAAAACAACTCAGAAACAACGTTGTCATCTCCTGGATACGAATCTCTGCTTGGACATGGCAGTCTGATTCATGCCACCAGGCCCGATACCGCCGAAAAATGTCCTTTGTATTTGGTCACATGATCCTTCGTTACGTTACTTTTACTCGCAAAACGTGAAACTGTTACGCCTCGGGAGGCCAAAGCGTGGTATCTCATGTTTTGCTGTAGACGCCCAGCATGTCTTTTTCATGCTTTGCTGTGATACTGGTTTGGCATATGAGGCATGTGTGGTCATGATTATTTGGTTCCTCAGTGAATAATTTAATTAGATCAGAATGCTTGAGATTCATATTGTAATAGGAAAAGTGGCAATATGGATTCAGTATGAAGGAGGCAAAGATGTAAGAAAAAGGACAGAGAGAAATAGTGACCAAGAAAGTGAGAAACCCACCTACACAGAGAACAGGACAGAGACAGACAGAGAGCAGACGGACCGCAACTCGCTGTGTTTCAAGGTTGGTTTCATTCACCGGCTGTGCTCACAACCAGATGGAGCGATGCGGCGCTCGTACCAGATTGTGTGAGTGTGTGAAAGGGCGTGCATATGCACTGTAATGCGTTCGGCTGCATGTTTGCTTGGATGTGTGCTTGCTTGCTTATGTGAAAAGTGTCTGGGAGTGTGTGTGTGTGTGTGTGTGTGTGTGTGTGTGTGTGTGTGTGTGTGTGTGTGTGTGTGTGTGTGTGTGTGTTTGCAGACAGTAACTGTTTGGTTGTGAGTCCAGGTGGAGCTATAACTCTGAAAACCAGCCTCTCAACGGAAGAATAATCATTTATATACACTTTGTGTGCCTGACTGACTGTGTGTGCGTCCATGGTACTGGTACAGATTCTGTCTGTGTTGCAGATTTATACACTTTTATTGTGCACGTGTCTGTAGTTGCATCACACATCATCATTTATCCAGCATCATTGTGCCTCTGCCACTGGTATTTAAAGCCTTGTGTGTGTGTGTGTGTGTGTGTGTGTGTGTGTGTGTGTGTGTGTGTGTGTGTGTGTGTGTGTTATATAGCATCTGCCTTTCTCAAAAGGCCACACTGCTGGAGCATTTCTCTTCGAAATGGAGACAAGCGATTTGCTCAATTGTGACCTGAACAAAACAACTATTTTCCCCCTCACTAGTAGGGAAAATGTCATATCCTTGAAGTTGGCTTTGAAATAAATCTGCTGTTTTTTTTTTTTTAAATCAGGGTTATTCTAATGGAATATAGTGGAACACATTTTTACTGCTATTTTATTGCTTTTCTATTATTCTATTATTATCTTATTGCTTCTCTATGCTGCTGTAGCGAAAAAATGTCCCATCGGGGATTAATAAAGTAACTACCTAACCTAACCTACCTACTGCACAATATGTCCTCAAGGTTATGACATTTGGCTTCAAAACATCATATTCAAGGTTGGCGAAGGGGGAATAAGAGAGGCTGAGACTGTGCATGGAGAGGCTTTGTCCATCCATTACTGTGACCATCTGTGTCCTGATCATGGCCCCCTGGTCTCCATGAAATCATTCTAGTGTTAATTTTCCAGCATGGTGCCGGTAACCACGCCGCTCTGTGTCCTTCAAGGACAACATTCAGCTGGATGAACGATAAATGAGATGTTCCGTTTGAACACGTCACACATCAAGGAAGCTTTATTGTTCATAGTCTCGCATTCTTCTGTACCAGTTTATCCAGATGCATTATTCTCTCAATGTTGTTACATAGAGTATACAAGAGTCATCTGCGTAAAAAAAATATATGAAAGCATCAGGATGAATAAATGCACTTTAAAGGGATAGTTAAAGAATTCAAAACATTTTCTCATTTGCTTTCTTTTTTTTAAAATTGCATGTCACTGTCGTCAGGATGTTGAGTTAGGATGAAGAGCTGAAATGGAGGAAATTGCAAGCCTGTCAAAATCGTGACTGCTTACAAAATATAGATTTAATATAAGTTTGCCAACTTCTCCATTAAGTAAAAAGTCAGTACATTTTCTCGAGGGTAAATCAATAAGTTCTGAGAGTACTGCTCATGTGTGCTTACTAATGAGTAACTGGTACAAATTCTGTGTCTTGATCATCATCAGTTCCTGAGTTACACATGTTTTTGTGAGCAGTGAACCGGCTGCATCGGCCATTTCTCTTTCAACATGACCAGAGGGCGCACGACATATTTTGTATTAAACTCTGGAAATTGGCAACGGAGACTCTTACAATGATTCAGGAGGGCTGCGACAATGAAGCAATGAGCCCGGAGAGGTGTTCTTCGTGAAATTCGGGTTTCCGAGGGGCAGAACGTTGCTGTCCAAACCTGAAAAAAGTGCATCAGGTCAGGCGCGCAACCTGAAATTCGTGCTGCTGTGAATTCATCTCTAGGAGGCTCGCAGCGAAACCACGGAGATCTGCTGTGACGGTCTGAGGCATCTGAGGAAAACAATTTGAGTTCAAATGACCTGAATGGTGGCGATGGCACTTGGGATCTCCGACATGACAACACGCCCGCTCACAGCGCAATGAAAACGCACAAGTTTCTCGGCCACAACAACACAATCGTAGCTCCTCATCACTCCTTCTCACCGCATTTGGCTCCCTGCGACTTCTCTGTTCCCCAGAATTTCTTTCACAAACTTTGATGTTCGCTCTCTGCTAAAGTTTCAGGTGTGTAAAATCTTGCCAATGCAACCGGTTCACTGATCACAAAAACTGCTCCGTGCACGTGCTCGGTGCTGTGCTCCGTAAGCGTGCATGAGCAGTAATCTTGGAACTTATTGATTTATTGGTGTCATTAGTTACATTCAGGCTTCAAAAAGAGAGATGTTTCGGGACATATCTGGTTTGATTTACACGCGTGGGGTGCAGTCAGGTGTCAGGTATAGATGGGCGGGCATGGCGTACTTACATTCAGTCAGCTCCACCCCTTGGTCTTCCCCAGCTGGTCCAAATACCATCACTTCTGGTGAAAAAAATGTAGTGCTGCCAGACTAGACTCAAGGCTTCATAAACCACTGGTTTATGTAGTGCTGTTGATGTTGTGATGTTGCAAACACATTTGATGTCATTTTAAACTCAGACAGAAATGCAAAAATGATCATTTGTGATTGTAGAGGGAGTTATGGGGTAGAATGATTTATTAGTAAACATCAGATAGGAGAAGTTATTTGGTGTAGCGACCTGGAATCACAAAGAGGTTGCCAGGTTTGGTATCATACCTGGAGTCAATATGTAAATATAAGTACAATTGGTCATTCACTTTTGGCCTTTACATTTTCATAACAGGAGGCTACACAGCATATTGTCCTTTAAGAAGTATTTATAGTACGCAACCACCTCTAAAATTACAAATGGTCATTAAAAAAAGGTGAGTTTTAGGCACATTCTGTTCTGTGTTGCTGTTTCCCCACAGTTCAAGATAACTAGGTCCTGACTCCAGCTCCATATTAAACACAAACACCGGACTGATATCAATCTTTCCATTTAACTCTTACACTGAGTAGCACCCCGTTTACTGATAACACTGTCATTGAAGTCTTTGCTGTTTATACTGACGATGTATCGACTTGCGTGTTGTTTGTCCCAGAATTGTGAGCCATATTTTTTCAACCCTAAATTGGATAACATCTTTTCACAGTTTTGAGATACCTGGATTTGCCACCTGCAGTCCTCCAAAAGAAACCAGGACTCTGTAGCATGTAAACACAATAACCAGGTTTCTTAACGATGAAGACACAACTACATGGCTGATCAGAAACTTGTACGAATGATAAAGAAGAATACATAAACAGGTTTCTCATGCTCCATGCAAAACATCTCAAACAGGATCAAAACCAGGACAAACACTGACTGACTACACTTCTGTGTGAACACATGCAGAAAAGATACAGGTCAAGGAAACTAACTTTTATATGTTTGATATTTGAATGTGGATGATGCCTGAGGAGACCAGAGGCAGAAGCTTTGAAAGTAGCTGAAAAGGTAGCTAAAACTCAACACCTTTAAAGTTGTATTTTAATGACTTTGTTGAGCTTTAGTAACTTTGAATTGCAATTGACTTACCTCAGTGGCTGCTGCCCTATAGGCACATCCACCTGCTCTCCGGAGACATCAAGAATCAGGCTGGCAATAATGAGGTTTTGTACTCCACTAAGACTGCCAGTGTCACCTCCACATCAGCCCAAGGCAAGTTCCCACTCATGCATTATGGTGTTGCAAAGTTGTTGCTTTTATCACTTTTTAAAGGTCAAACAAAACATCTGAAATATTAGTGTGTTTTTATCTGTGGAAGGCTGTCACTTCGATGAATCCCAACACAAACCTTGTGCTTTTTTTCCCACATCAAGCACATGGTTGATAGACTGCATACAGCATGGTGCACATGGATGGTTTGGTATTGTTGTGCATTTCTAAAACTGGCTGTTGCATCTCACTGTCACACTGCCTGTGGTTAACTAAAGAGACATTCAAAATCTTTTGAGTATCGAGCTGTCACTCCCTGCAGGCCCAAAAGCTGTAAAAGCTTTGTTTGCTCCTTCACTAAGAACAGCAGGTGTTGTCAGCTTGGAATCCAGAGGATTTTTTTTTTTTACAGTGAATAAAAAGCATCAAAAAGTCCACACAAAGTTATCAAACATCACTACTGTCCATTTGTTTGTCACATTTTACGAAAAATATGACAAAGAATTGCAGAATGACAATAGCTTTGATTCATGAACACAGGCTTTATAGGTAGAATATGGACATATTGTGTGTGTGTGTGTGTGTGTGTGTGTGTGTGTGTGTGTGTGTGTGTGTGTGTGTGTGTGTGTGTGTGTGTGTGTGTGTGTGTGCGTGCGTGCGTGTGTGTGTGCTGATGTAAGTCAGGTGGAATTTGGTGGAATCTGCATGTTAACATTTCAGTCCTTCCTAAGATGTTGTGCAGATACCACAAAAAGGCTGTTTTTCTTTTGTTTTTTTACCCAGTCGACACTGTATTTTTATCCAGCATGCTCTGAATACAGCTTGAAGAGTTCTGGGGTGATGTAACTCACACTAAGGGCTGCACACACTGACTTTGACTCAGAGAAGCTGAATGTGAGCAGGTCTTACTGTCATGTCTGAAAGGATGCGTTCCAAACTTTAGAATTGTCTGTATTGGACAACAGTACAAAGCTGCACATTGTGATAAGTGATAACATTCTGAACGCAATCAATCATCATGATGGAAGTAAGAAGGAACACACAATAACCAGCATTATCCTTTAAAGAGCAGGTTTCTGGATGAGAAGGGTCAACGCAAGAAACAAATGATTGATTACAAAAGAAACAAAACAGTCTGCATCACATCTACCCCATATCTATTAAAAATTAAACAAAGTGAAAAAGGAGATAAGGCAGAATATAAATACATTAAAAATACACCAGCATAAAGAAGTGAAATTTGGTATGGGTGATGAAGTTCTGGTGTGTGTTGTGCGAGCGCAGGTACTTCTGTGTGCGTTTTCATGGGTCTCTGCAGAGCACACTGTTGCAACAGTGAACCCTGAATAAGACAACATGGACTACTAGAGACTACTGGAGCAGAATCAGTGCAACAGCACAAGCTTCTCCTTTTTAGACATTTATTTAGCAAGTCAGCCAACCTATAAAATGAAACTGTTGACTGTTACCTAACAAACATACAATTCAAATCAGATTCTATGGTAATGTAGACTCTGACAAAGATGGTACTAAAAACAATATTCAACTGAGGCTGTGCCCGACAAAATATTCTCCTCTTCAAATAATAGTTGTTTTTTTTCATGTCACGATAGTCGCCTCATAGTCACACGTTTATCAATTGATTTATTTCGATGTATTTGGGCGATCATTAAATGGTTTTTGTTCCAGCGTTTACAGAGAATGTAACAAATAACATTGTTAACGCTGTATAACCTTATCGAGAAACACAAAAACTTAATAATAAGCTTTTAAGATATAACCTTTACAAGCACACGCATGAACCAGGCCAACTGTTAATGAAACTGCTACTGGTTGAAAAGCTGAAATGACTCCGAATGTGTCAGAACCACCAGCATGGAGCCTGAACATTTTATTACTTTATTTCAGTGTATTATATTTGTGTCTCGGATACTGACAGATTATTGGCAGCCAGGACATAAGAGGGCCTGTGTGTGTGTGTGTGTGTGTGTGTATTACCTAGCCCTTACTCCCTGCACCGATCCTGCAGTGATGAGGAGAGGCAGCGACTCTGCCGTACTGTTGCATGACCCGGCCTTTGTTTTTCTTTCTTGGGCAGTAACTGAATTACTGCTGTCGGCATGCGCTTCACAGTGGCCTGCTAATATTACTTGACACACCTGTGTTGCTCACTTCTCAGAGCCTACGGTCTCTGGAAAAATGTTGCCTGTTACACGCAAGGTGACCTCCCTAAAGGGAAAGGCTCAGTCGCTAACAGATATCACTGAAAGTTATTTTTTTTACTGTTTAACTTTTTTTTAACACTTACTCATCTATTTGGGGGCAACCCTCCACTCACCAATAACACTTTTTGCAGTTTTATTTAGGTTTCTGAAGTTCTGCCATTTTCCAGCCTCATGCACTGTAGGTATCAAATGATAAAACAAAAAAAAACAATTGACGTTATCCTTTAACAGCTAGTAGACTGTTGCCGTTCGTAACTGTCAGTTGAGGTTACATTTTTTTTCACCTCAATCTGACTTTAAGTGTTTCATTGTTGGGTATGCGCAAATACCAAGTCCAATTGGATACATGAGTTTACCAAAATGTTGGTTGTCTTGTCAACCTGTGAAACTTACATTTGATAACATTATCTCAGTCACTGAAAGACCGACTGAGGAGTCTCAAACAGTATGAAATGCTACCGTATCTGATGACTGTCATGACGGGGTAGTGGAGCTAACATGCACACTTGCGAGATGCTCTGATGGTATATTTAATGCTAGCTGCTCACTATGGATTGTGCAACCAGTATTTACAATGTTCTATGAAACTTGAAGATCCTACCATAAAAAAACATAAAAACACTGTTGGATTCTTGGTCAAACAGGCTAATATGACCCAAAGCTACATTTTATTGTGACAGTGCCCTCTACTGGCCGTAGTAATTATAGCAGGAGCACAGATGTAGGTATAGAACCACAAAGACTGCATATGGGAGGTGGTCGGGGAGGATGAATGGGTCGACAAAGCACGGGAATCTGCTGTACATTTTCTTTTTCAAACTGATAGTGTTACTTTTAACCATGGCCATATTCATAATTGTAACCATGACAACAATGGTCCTCTATTTTACCTTGTTAGCTGTCCCCATTGATCTCTGAGCAGTATTCCTTTAAATCAGCTTTAATTGTCCAATGTGGCATAGTCATTCCTTATCATGTGTATTTGTACGTTCCTCTATTACTCTGGTGAGTGTGTGTGTGTGTGTGTGTGTGTGTGTGTGTGTGTGTGTGTGTGTGTGTGTGTGTGTGTGTGTCTGTGTCTGTGTTTGTGAGAGCGAGTGTGTGTGTTTACACTTCTCCCAAGTCAAGCCAGCAGCTAACAATCTAGGTTAAAGATCCCTGGCTCTTCGGATCGATCCGTCCCTCAGCCTCCATCGGCCAGCCTTTAATACTTAATGAGAAAAGCTGTTTGATGAATGTGAGCCACCCTGCTCCCTATGTGATCTATTAACACTGCTTTACATTCATCTATAGGGCTGTGGAACACACACTCACCTTCAACCTCCCTCTGCATGATATCTGTGGATTATGTAAATTTGACTGGTCTTTTTGTGGTCTCATTTTGTGAGACTGCATTAAATGAAAACGTTTTTTTTTTTTAAACATGTCCGACTGTTTGTATTATTGTCGTTTAAACATCTAGATAAGTTTAGTGTTGCAGCGCATATGTGCAAGCCGCCTCCATAATTCATCCAACCAACCAAAGGTGACTTCATTAGTGAATATAGAGGCATTCATCAAACTACTGGCGTCACTTCACCACTCACTCACTCACTCATTCACATATGATGAAGGTATGTGACGAGGCAACCCCCTGAATAAAAGGAAATGGTTTATGTGAAGATGCAGAGTAATGAAGGTGATTGAAGTTTATAAGAGCAACTCCACTTTCACTTTGAAACAATCCACTATCTTCCATCTCCTTCACACCGGTGATCGTTATATTCCAGTAGTAAAACTCAACCATTTTTAAATTAAATTAAATAGGAACACTGGCACCAATTGGATCAACAGAAAAATGATAAAAACATGCATTGTCACGAGGTAGAGGTCTTTTTTTTTTTTTTTTCTTCTTTTTTTTTTTTTTTTTAATTGTATGTACAGTACATGTTTAGGTTTAGAAGAAAGCTGCAATTTTTTGCGATTTTTAAATAAAATAACTGATGTTTGCATTACGGTATATAAAACCATTGCTTCAGGTCATCTGGTAGAAAATTAGTTGCCATTTATCTTCTCAAAATGTGTTTTTTTTCCTATTTTTAGATCCAATTTGGAGGACGATGTTGGTAAGATAAGATGATATCTGTAGACATTATCACTGAGTTGCAGTGCTGTATATCAGTGCTGCAAAGCCCACAGGGATATACTCTGAGAATCTTTGCTCATGCAGTACGGCCTCTCTGAACAGTTGTCGAGCCATCCATTGGATTTAACTTGAAACTGTTTTTGTTTAAAAATTAAGAAAATAAAAAAAAAAGTATCACTGTTGGCGGGACATGATGAGTGTATACAAAAAAATACAAACATCAAGATGACAAATGGTAACAGAGAATGTAATAAGCTGAGAGGACAAATGACTTAATTCTTGACAGCAGAGTCTAGTGCAGAAGAATGAAATGAATACATATGAGCTAAATTATTCAAAAGAGAGAAAAGTGAGAGATTTTGAATGTCTGAGAGATAGAACAGTAAACTAACCAAACTTATAATTTATTTTATTAATTTGTTTTAGTTTAATTCATGTCGTGAAAGCTACAAGTTGAGTCCAATATATATTATTTTTCTTACAGAATGAAAAGGAGTCATATTTGGACAGAAGATTGACGTTATATCAATGCTGACGTAGTTACAAGTCCATTGGAAGTGTCAATAGAAAATTGTTTGCTAACATTAATACCATTCTCCTGCGGATAAAGGAACTTTTCAAGTTAGGAAATGCCCAGTTTAAGAAAAAAATAGTTGTGGTGGGGGGTGGTTTGGCTCAGCTGCAGGAGGGACTGATTGGGGGAGTGGTTCAGGGAAAGGTGCCTGGAAGAGGCTTCATTAGCCTCAGCTGAAGTCAATGACTGATTGTCCCTCTCTTCCTTTAAAAACCCAGGCAGCAGGACGCCAGGTCTCTCATTCCTGGGGACACGGAAAGGCTGCCTGGCTGCCTGGCTGCGGACAGGTTGCGTGGCATGTGCTCAAATTCCTGGCAGGAGAGCACCAGAGTTAAAAGTCATCGTTTGTGTGGAATAAACCAGTTGGAACATCGTACTTTGGTGAAGTGTTGTGCGTTCAGCCGATAGAACCCACAGTGACAGCAAATATATCTGTCACAACAGTCCTCAACTTCAAAGTTTTTAGTGACCTGAAATATGTGAAACTACATTTGTGTTTCAGTCACAGACTCATACTGTTTCCTGTCAGGCTCCATAATACATTTTCTCTGAATTTCTAAGCATGTTTCAGACTGTGATTTCGTGCTCATCATCTGTGACATCTGTAATTGTGGTGCCGTTTGACTCCAAACGACAATATATGGACTAAAAAAACTGGCCAGCCTGGCAACACTGAGGCTAAACACAACCCAGAAAGCAACACTGTAAAAGACTGTTACACTGGTGCTCTCCATTCTAAAGAATATCTGATGTCAACATAATTACGTTGGCATCCAAGTCAATACTAACATGGAGATTGATCATGTCAGTTTTTCCAGTAGCTGACATGCACCTCAAATGCTCCCATACATACCTTGGTTTGGTAGCCTGACATTCTTTACTTTGTAAGGTGAAGCATCCACTTCAACCTCCTTCCTAAAATGTGAACCCGTCTGTGCTGAAATGGATGGAAGGGCACAAGAAGGGGTGTATTGGTAAAGATGCTTCGGTGCGTTGCAATTTTTGTTCCCCTTTTTAGGTGAAGTTGTGCTTCCCTCTGCAGCTGCTCCAGTGCAGGATTATCTCCGTGGCTTCAGTGGGCAAGAGTGCACATTAACAGACTTATCCAAAATCCCACAGACAGGTTTGGTGGATGTCTTGCGTATTTAAACCCACTTACATAAATAATGAACACAACTTTTTTTAAGGTGACTCTTGTCAATTGAACTGAATGTAAATGTCAATGCCACTGATTGACGTCTATAAGACAAGTCTAATATCACTGAACTGCTTCCTCCACTGGGCAGTGGTTCTCATAATACCAATACAATATAATAAAAAGGCATTTATTGCAGTTACTTCTCAAGCCCACGAAGGCCGACTCGTAGAACCATAAATCCGGTGATTACGGGCCTGAACATCCCGTACTAGTATGTCTGTTTCCTCCTGAGTAAAGTCTGGCTGCCTCTTCTTCAGCTACTACCAAATAGACAGTCTGCTGCGCCTCAGGGGTTTCATACGGGATGAGAGGAGCTGATTTGATTGGACATGATTGACGTCGCCTGTGACACACCTTCTAATTATATATTCCTCCTACTTCACCACTGCATCACACTGCGCCACAGATGCGCCTGCGTTTGTGTTCCCCAAAATACCAAAGTTGGCCACACCTTTATGGGTTCCCGGTGCACCTGTAAGTGTGCTGCAGCTACACTGCGCCAATGTGAATGAAAACAGGGCCCACTATTTCCATCACCAACTTATATAGTTTTGACAGCAGCATAGATTTAGATTTTTCCGTCTGTCTATCTCTCATATTTGACTACTATCATCCTGATCCGGTCCTTGGCAGTCTTCGTTTATCATTCGGCTGCTCACTGCATTTCAGCAGACAAAAGAATAAATCCCCTCAATAGAGTCCACTCGTCAGCAGATGTCCAGACTGTCATGGTTCATTTTATCATAATTGGTAGTTCTACCTCAGGGGAAGAGAGAGATAAAAAGGGGGTGAGGGCACAGGAAGAGACAGACAGACTGGGGAGCTGGGGAGCGTTAGACAGGGGAGGGGAAGAAGAGGAAGGGAAGGATGGATGAGCTGAGAAACAAGTGGAGACGAAGCAGAGGGGAGATAAGGGGTGGGGGGGGGGTAATCTGTGAAGGGGAGAGAAAGAGAGGAGGAATGAAAAGGACAGAGAGAAAGAAAGAAGCCCTCAGCCAACAATTTAACAGGGTTGGCCTGGCATTTAGATGGTCAGGTCTCACAGCAGATGGTTAAAAGACTCACTCTGAGGCTCACAATGGTGAGCAGAATGTTGGACATTGAGGCAGGATGCACTGCAAAGCGCAGTGCATCCTGCCATGAGATATAAGATCCTGGGTTAAACAAATGGTTAAAGAGGCAAACATCCCCTCCACAGGAGTAATGGTCAGTGTCAGAAAGACTCCACTGCAGTGATTTCTTTAATTTCCCGCTCTGCTCTTTCTGTCAGATGACTGTTGATCAGGTGTGTAAATGACTAACTGATACACATTTAGAAGACTGCAGGAGGAGAAAAATACTGTCCAGAAACAAACCACCAAACGGCACCAAATTCTCTGTCAAAGTTTGACTGTCAAAACCAAAATCTTCTAAGTAAAGCATGTCTGTGTGAGAGTGTGTGCAACTCAACTTGCTTTTTCTTGATTGCTATGACTGTTTTCAGAGAACTGACGTGTTAATATATGAACGAGGGATGAGACGAGTACTCTGCTGAAACGAGTATCCGGTACAGATGATGTACTTTTGACGAGTACTAGTATCATCTGAGTAAATGTGTCATTGCATATGGACAATTAAACAATGAGCTGGAAGTCAGTATAGAGACCCATGCTTGAAGTGAGAAGCAGGGTCAGGTTATAATTCTCTAGTCTTATCTCTAGAAGTAACACCGTTCACACTGTTTCCACATTGCTTTCACATCGTCTTGCTGCAATTTTAACATTGTATTTGCAGTCTGTTAAAGGTGCAGCAATATCATGAAATACTCAATTGATAGTCTGTCCATACTTAGTAGTTTCTGTGTCTACACCAATGTTTCCTAAATGCATACTGCAGTGCGTGCAAATCGTGTGTGACCAAACCGGTTTGAAAAGTGTCAAATAAAGCATTCCAATATAAGATCTAACAGGAAAATTCAGTGTTTTCCCTTTTAATTGGGACCCCCTAACACTCCTGAAAGAAACACGTCTAAGTCAAAACCTAGTGTAAGACTGGACCCTGTGTAAAACTGGGGGGCTTTTAATTTGAACTGCACCCACACGGTGCGGAGCAGTCACAGGTGAAGGACTCGTTCATCGATCGCGTTAACAGTATTGTTCTTTTGGACTGATTAAAAAATAAATACATAAATGGATCGGCAAAAACACTTGGGCAGCCGTCAACATAACTGGGCGTCCCGCCCAAGTAAGTCTATGTATGGAAAACACTGCATATTGTTCAAACCTTTCACGATCTACTTATAACCGGGTCCTGTTCTACTGGTAGATTGTGATCTGCGGATTGGAGACCCCTGCTGTAGTGCATGGGCCGTTGGTGTTTACTTGTACAAGCTACATGCTTACAGTTTGTTTAGACTCCATTAATCAAAGAGCTCAAATCCTCAAATTAATCTTAACACTAACAGCTACTGCTACTTTTAACTTACTGCCACTTAAAATGTTTTTATTTGTTTTATTTTACAGCTGACCTGCACAGTATGGGATCTGCTACCAATTAAGGTGAATCATTTTAGTAACAAATCATTGACGGTGTATCTAAAAATATGTCAATTTTTTTGAGAGGGACAGACGCACACCTACTGCTACTTTGACAAACTGGGGGGGGGGGGGGAAAGCAACCCTTTCCTGCTCTTCTAGTGTGCTTGGTTTGATTTCACGAGTGGAATTCACACTGAAGAGGGCTTCAGAAAAGTCAGCCAGAGCCAGCGAGATGATCAGAATGAGAGGGATGTGGGAGCGAGAGCAGAAACAGTGGGCAGCATGATGACTGGCTGCAGAGGCCCACAGCAGATAGTAATAAAGCCTCTCGGGATGTCACATTATCAACGAGAAATGCTGTGGCTTTCAAATCATACAACATACAACTATTCACTCTTAAGTCCGTTTCACGGCCATTTTTTATCCGAGCAGCAGCTAATTATCTGAATCAAAATCTGTTGGTCAAAGAACCGCTCGCTGTGTGGAGTAGGAAGTTAGAAATAAAAGTGTATTTCATCCGTACAACTCATAATCTTAGAAGTCGTAATCTAATAACTGTCTGAAATTTAAGTAAAATAAAAAAAAAATATTGATTCGTCTGAGAGTTCAACTTTAACGCCAATATCCCCCTTGATCAAAGGTTAGATGTGAACACAGAGAGGCAGCTATTATATTTTGGTTTGTTGTGAAATCACAAGTAGCAGGTTTACAACTGAGGCCTACATTTACAAATGATTTCTGAAGGTAAGACTGTTGCACTCCAGTAAATCAGAATAGAATCAGAAAGCTAAGCAAAGGAAGAATGATGAGTAGCAGTGGTGAAAAATAAAATGCACTGTACTGTGTATCAGGGCAATACAAATCAAGATTACTCACAATTCACAACACCAACGCTTTCAACTTATTTTTTTCAGTCGGCTTGTAATTTTTAGATTTTACTCATTCTTTACTGGAAAATACCCAAAGTTGTTTACTCCCATTGGTCCAGAGCTGCATTCAAAGACAGTCAGCTGTTTATTTGTTTATACATTTATATGTGTGCTGCTTCATAATAAAAGTCATCATTTAAAAGTTAAATGCTATCAATTTTGTTTTGTAATTGTGATGTTAAGTAGGTAGAAGTACCACTCCACAGGTAGTTTGTAATGTGTAATCCGACACATACACAGAGTTGTCAGGTATACACAGAGTTGTTTTTTATATTTCATATTTTTTAAGAATTTCTTTTTAAAAATTGGGGTTTGGCACAATTTATGCACCAAAATGTAGAGATATTTTTACTGAGATAGAGCTTATAGTTTGTGCCAATATTCCTTGATAAAATGTTTGCTTAACAACAGGCCTGAAATCAGTGTGCCTACAGTATATACGTAATATACAGTAGGTGCATGGAAATAAATCAATTCATTCAACATAAGATTGTGCAGCACACAGTGAAGATTTTTGTGTTATAGGACTTGTAATTTTTGCTTAGTAAGGGGCTTTGCAAAGCCACCTTCCCCAGTCTGTCTGTATAGAGTCTTTCTCCTCCACACAGTCTATTTTACCTTCCTCCTTCCTCCCTTCTCCTTGTCTTGAGTGGCGGGGATCACCCGCCAATGACTCAGCAGGTGTTGACACTGATTGTCCAGCATGACTGCCACAATGTAGCCATGACTTCAGAGGGCATTACAGTAACATGTAATCATTTATGTGACATTCACACACACACACACACACACACACACACACACACACACAATAATGTTAAGATAACTTCAGAGAACATTTAATTGACTTTGTCCAATATCCATTTGTTAAGAAGGCCGGCTCCATAATTGGCAGCAAACTAGACAGTCTGGAAAAGGTGGTGGAGAGGAGGATGCTGAGGAAACTATTATCCATATTGGATAATCCTGACCACTCTCTCCACCATCTACTGCAGGGACAGCTTTCTCCTACAGACCCATCAGCTCTGCTGTCACAAGGACCGATGCCGGAGATCATTCCTGCCCACTGCAATCAGACGATGCAATAGTTCAGCTCTGGACAAATCTGTCCAACATTACTGACAATATTTTGGACTAAACTGCTGACCATTGTGCTGTTTTTGTTTAATTTAATTCAATTTCATTTGTATGTACTGTTCATTTTTACATTTCTATATTTTATATTTTTAATTAAATTTTGATTCTGTCATTTGTATTGCTTAGCCTTTATCTTTACATGCTGCTGTAGCAGAATAAATCCCCCTTGTGGAATCAATAAAGTATATATATATCCTTATCTATCTACAATTATAACTTCCCAATCTTGGAGGGACAGGTCCAGGCTGGTCTCACGCTGTGAGTGAACCGGTGCCCAGCTTGAGAGTTCCTGTGTGTCGCTGAATGTGTCCATTTCTGACTGAAAGATAACATCTTCTGCCTCCATTTATACATTTGCTACAATATGTTGGATTCATGTTAATGTGTATTTAAAGATATTTAAATTTGTGGGGAAAAAACTGGGGGGAAAAATATTTTTTAAAAAATGAAAAATTGTCTAATCAACCAAAGATTTCACGACCCCCTGTTGAAGACCTCTGATATAAAACATGAACATTTGAATTTACATTAGCCAGAATAGCAATGCAATAATATCAATTGAATTGCTTTCTCATTGAGTATGGGTTACTATCCTCACTGAAAACCAGTTTAACAGAACAATGGGAACCATTTCAGGGACTAAACCCCACATAAGACTTTGCCTGTTATTTAGTTTCACTATACTTCCACCCGTTTGAGGAGACGTTGCAGGACTGATCCATGAGGCAGGCTCAACTCCTTGAAGCTCATCCATTTCAGGTGGACAACACTAAAAGACCAAATAAATAAGGATGTAGTGTCAGGAGTTCAGTTTTGTCCTCCGTTTTGCCCCCGATCACTTCTCCTCCTGTGTCCCCTGTCTTTGTCTGTGGCCACGCCACTCACCTCCCGTGGCCACGCCCCTCACCAGTCCCAGCAGATGCAGCCACTCACCCCTGATCACCACCTGCAGGTGTGCTGCATCTCCCTGATCACCTCCCCAGACTATATGTAACCTGCCCCTGCACAACTCTGGTTGTCGGTTCATTTTTGTTAGCCACCCGTCCGTCCTCTGTCTGCTCCCCGTCCGTCTTCCGTCTGCTCCCCGTCAGCTCTCCGTCAGTCCTGTTCCTGTTCCCGTTCCTCCGGCCTCTGTGTCTCCTGCGGATATCCCCCGTCAAAATCACCAGTCGGTGGAGTTGCCCTCCCGGCTTGGAAGATTGTTGACGCCGTCCCTTCCGCTGGTCTGCCGGCTGCCCTGTTACCCGTGTCCCCCTGGAGCTGTCGGTTGAGTTGCCCTCCCGACTGGACGTAAAGTGGACACGCTCGGTGCCACCTTTTGGTTTGTAGTTTTTTGTTTGTTTTTTTGGACAATAAAGACTGTATTTTTGGAACTTGAAAACCTTGAGTCTGTGAGCTTGCATTTGGGTCCTGGAAAGACACCCCCCCCTCATAACATGTAGTCAAATTTCTAGCCAAACACATCCTCTGGAGATATTTTTTCCAATGCTTTGAAATCAGTTAAACAGACATTTTACATTCACTTTGTTTACAAGGATGTTTCTCATGAATAGAATATGAAAATATAAATTAAAGTATATGTATTATCTGTTGTATTCTTTGTATGTTCTTATTGTCAACAAACCCCATACAAATCCCCAGAATAGGAGCTGTTACAAATCAAATATTGATTTGATAAATTCATGTTTTTCCTCAACGGGACTCTGCATTCATAGTTTTGGAAAAACTCCTCACTTACTGCAAGATGAAGTGTGGACAGGGAACAATCTTTTTGCTTGGGTTTTTTGTTCTAAAGTGTCACACTATAAAGCATTCAAATGGCTTTCTAGTGTAGCAGTGACACCAACGGTTATTTTAGTAAACTTAAACCAAGTTGAAAAATGTGGCCCAGTGACAGTTTAATCTCTACTTAATTCATACATGTTTTAATGGGACTCTTCACAAAATTCCTCCTAAAAAATAAATAAATGGATGAACAGTGTTGGTAAGGTTACATGTTTAATGTAATTAGTTATAGATCAGGTACTTTATTGAAGAATTTAAGATGTAATGTAACTCATTTAACTACTTCATCAAACTAATGGAATGTATTGCATTTGATTACTGGGTATTAAAGCTCTAAAAACAGTTCTATAAAATAATTTGAAACTCGGCAGTGTAAACTTCACAACCGCACTAAACACTGATTGCTGTCAAACTTTTATTAAAAGCTCATCAATATAATTTGAAACACATTTGGAATGTTTTGATTTTAAAGCACAACTACACTAATCCCAAAGGAAAATGTTCCCATAACCTGAAACCACATCTGCATTCAGAGCAACTCCAATGTGACTGATGGTACAACCATCAACAGCGCTCGATAATGTTCACAGGTTTTGACACAGATTCCCAAATTACTTTTTTTTATACCCCTTTGTCTTTTCTGACGACATGAAAAAACGCCTTCGGTTCAAAATAAATATTTGGAAAGGATTATTAAGGGAAAGCAGAGCATGTATGCACAGTGTGTAAGTTTGGTGTCTCTAGGCTGACCTCATCATTCACCGCGAAGAAGTAACCAAGCTCAGCACAGCAGGGAGTGACGATAATGACTTTACCCTATCCGTGTAGACTGAAAGTAAAGCTTGTTAAATTTAAAGCTGCAGTAAAATGGGAATGCATAGCATCGTTATCTTCAGCACTGTGGTGTATTTCACAGTAAAAGAGAATATGGGGGATTTAAATCAAATCCATTAGGTGTGATTGGGTTGTTCAAAAGTAGATGGGTCTGTTTCACAACAGGAGGAAAGAGTGGAAAGAGTTTTGATATGGAAACACTCAAAAATGAGTTTTCGACATATACAGCATGAAACAAGAGATAAAATTAACCTCATTAGATAGAACTTTAAAAATATTTTTCACTGTTTTGTTCCTCTGTTCAGAACAACATGAGCATTTTACAAAACAATCTTCAGAGTGGATACATGTTTAAATACTGGCTTTTCAGTGAGTATGATGACCTATAAGAAGTACAGATTATATATTATCCGTATATAAGCCTGCCCCATACAGAAGCTATAAAATGGGCTGCAAATCATAATTATTCCTCATTTGATTACTTTCACTTGATCAATTATTTGAATAACATCCTGATTAACTCCCTGAATAACGCCCCATAAAACCTTTAAATATAACATGTTCTATCAAATAAAACAAAGAAAATAAGTCATTCCTCACAAACTAAAGGCTTGATCATGCTTGTGTTGAATGTCTGGCATTGTAATAGTACTATTACCAATCAATCAATCAATCAACTAATTGTTTCCGCTCAAGTTGTCAGAAATTTGGCAGCAATAGAAGCAGAGAGCTGACAGTATAGCTACCAGCAGAATGATGTGACAGCCGACAGGCCAACAGATTGTGGGAATTCCGTTGCGGTATAACGAAAAAATGATTCCCTTCATTTAAAGGTTTGAAATAGAGATTATGACCACGGTTTCACTTGTACACAAACTACATGCAAATAAAGTTGTTTCGATGATGTACAACCGTTGACTCTTTATTACAGATTTGATGCCCCGTCTGGACTTCTGTGTCATGGCAGTCAGTCACTGCTTTCCCACATCTCAGCAATTACATTTCTGAATACAATGTGATTATAATTATTACAAATGACAGCTAAAACTACCAAACTAAGAATATGTTTTGTTATAAACCAGAACAAGTAAATTGGGTTGACATCAGTTTAATTCACGTTTTATCCCAGGATGCAATGGACAGTAATCACCCATGCATGTCTTACAACTGCAAGTAGGAAATCATTGGAGCATAAAGCTTACCACATTATATCTGCAGAGACAGGATGGGTATTTTGCTGTTCCTTTAAAATGAGCTCAACACAGCTCATGTGTTTAATAGTAGCTTCAAGAGCTTTATTCTCTGGCGTCTGTTTTCATAAAAAAGCACGAGTTTTTAATAGAGTTGAAGGTATTCCTCTTTCTTTTTTTTTAATGTTTAATTAAAACTGGAAGTCTGATGCAATTCTTTTCACCTCTCTTCCCTCTCCTTTTCATTCCTGTCTCACTCCTCTTTCCACCTGAGTGACCTCGCTCCTGTTTACCATCATTAAAGATGAATGATTGTTCATGAAGGCCCGTAAAGATGAATCATTGTTTACGAAAGGCCCTGAAAAATGTGTTCATACTTTTCATGTTTGCCTCGTGTCATTTAACCCGCATTAATGATTCATCAAAGTAATGGTTAATGCTTGTTGGGGTGTATGAACTGAAAAATACTCTTAAACCACTGTAGGAATTAGAGGCTATCTTTCATGTGCCGGATGCAATAACCCTTGTTTGGGTATGAATCAGTCCCTCCAGGAGTTTTCTTGTGGTTGTTACGATCAACAATGCTTGATTCTGCGGTGAATTTTAAGTAAGTTTTTTTGCAGAAAATTGTTGTAATTAGACAAAATTGCAATAGGAGAAAGGAAAATGTGATTTTTTTGTTGTTGTTGTTGTTGTTGTTTTTTTTAAGCCCTACCTGATGAAGGAATAAATATGTAATCATGTCCTTTGATGATAATCATGCCACACATCAGAAATATTGTAGTTCTAATCTTTTTTTACTTATCTATAGAACTTAGCCATGGGGCTAAAAGTTACAATAAAACCACAAAAGTGACACAGATTTACAAAACAGAGTGTGTGACTGTAATATAGAAACAACGACAACATCTGCCATCAAAATAAGAGCTTTAGATGCCGTGCTGAATGTAAATTAGTTATTTTTGGTAATAAAGTGAGTTCTGTTTGAAAATATTTACTTTATGCTGCAATACTTCCAGCACGGCACTCAAAATCATGGGAATTATAAAAAAGAAATTGCAAGCTCCCATAAATATTGCGGAGTTTGCTTGAATTTGCATTAATTATTGTGATTGCAAGATCGTGATTCCGTGGAGGGAATGATGAATAAATAAATGAATATGTGTATTCTAGTGTCTAAGACCTTACATGGTGGACATAAATGCAGTATCATTGGGGTTATAAGACTTTCGCTGTCACATGAAATCTAGTTTGCTTTTGTTTGTGTCTTTTCTCAGATTTTATATGTAGCAAGTGTTAAAGCGTCAATACTTACAGGGCATCTGATTTGTAAATGTCATTTGGCATCCATGCTTTGATTCCAGCTGGCGGATGAGAGGATTTGTTGCACGTTCTCTCCCTCTCTGACCCCACATCTCATGACAAAATGCCCCAAAAACATCTGAGACAAAGTACGTATGTGCTCGCATTTAATTAAGTACGAATATTTGATTAAAAAGAGAGAAGTTAACACCCCCTTTCATAGTGTTCTCCATCAGTGTGACTTTTTGATACCAAGTGGCGATGTTGGTATTTTAATTTCATGGACAGATGCCAAAGGCAGTTATTGAACTCACTTCGGTTCGTTATACCCCCACACGAGTGTAATGACACCCTGAGGTGTGACATTATGTTGTTTGTTTACCCCAAATAAACTTTACATTATGACATCTTTAAATTACAAATTAGTGCAAGATATTATCTAGCAATAACTTTGCAAGCAAGATTTTCCTACTTTGGCAGAAAAGCACTTTTTACATTGTTCTAAACATGTACATTACTCCGTGTCGAGACATCCCGCTAATCGAAAGGTTGCCGGTTCGATCTCTGTTTGCACAATATCTTAAGTTTTCTGCTGTTATCCTGTGTTAAATTGTTTTGTGACAATAAATGAAACAGACTGAATAACAAATCACCTTGAATATGTTTCCCACAGCTGCTTGTATAATACATAAATAATGCATGCCTTTAAAAATTATATTTATTCTCTTAAAACAAATTAATGTCAGGTCCATACCTTTGGTAAGCAGTGCTGATAGAGAATATGTCAGGTAGTGTAAATTAAGTCTCTGCTTCTGGAAATCAGTTCTGCTATAAATTAAACTTATTAGTTTTACTTACAAATTAAAAAATAAATAAAAAATGAACTTGGAGAAAAATGAGTTTCCCAGACGTTTGTAACCCACTCCTCTTTTCTGCACGCTACTTTAGCTGCTTCGAGCATAACACACATGAATTTGGACAAATTAATTGTGGGTGGATCAGTTGCACTGTGGGTACTGTTGGTGTGAGGATTTTGATGAAGCATGAATGCAATAAAAAAAAAAACTGACATCTCTGTTTGCATACATTTTTAAAGTGAAACGCTGATTGTGAGTAGTGCTCACACTGCTATCCTATCAAACAGCACAATAGGTCCTCAAATGCTGAACGATTAAAAGGACAAACTTAAATTGCTGATATGGATATTTGTGGTAAACACTTTGTATGTTATTAAGATATGCAGTTCACCACACAAGTTGACATACCGTCTAGCAATGGCTCTCAGTCAAACACTCCTATCGCAGGTGTCCTCTGAGAGCGTTGAAGCTTCGTTTCTGTTTAAAAGAATATGTCCCAAACACCTTTTTTATCCACTAGTGAAACATTTGAATTTCTACATTTATAGCTACAGTTGCATTATGAAGTTTTATTTGATAAGGGGAATGAGTAAGGAATATTTAAGTTTCAATTATACATAAAAACCCAATTTTCCTGCAATAATTGTGGAACTCATGAATAAATCCATCAAATTGCTTTGGTCTTGTGATTTATTAGGTAGAATGACATTTTACATATTTCCATAGCTCATTGAGTTCTGTGCGAGTGTAAAGGAAAATGAGAAATCAATATGTATCTCGTTGTCTCACCTCACGTCTTCCAGCTCCTTAACACAACTAATCACCTGCTAATGTCAAATTAATGAACCTTGGCAAACTGTGTATGTCCATATGTATGGTGCATTTCTGTCTGTTTATATTTTATTTCTTCTCCCCACCGGATACATCTACAGTGTGTGTGTACATGTACGTGTGTGTGTGTGTGTGTGTGTGTGTGTGTGTGTGTGTGTGTGTGTGTGTGTGTGTGTGTGTGTGTGTGTATTTGTGTGTGTGTCCATACAGCAGTAATTTCCTGAGTCTCTGTCAGAAGGTTAATGATGCATGGAGTCATTAATCAAGGCACAATGAGGTGCTGTTGCAAAAATAATTGACAGTTATGTATATCCTCCTGAGTAAACATGTTTGTGTACAGTATGCCTGCATTCAGTGTCATATTAAAATACCTTTTACAATCAGACCACTGTGTTTGCGTTCATGTCATTTTGTGTTGTCATTTCGCTTGCATCTGTGTGTTTGGCAACTGCATGTCATTATCGGTGAACATTTTACAGTCACACTTGAGGGTCTTGAGCTTCCGGCAGCGTGACAGCAGGTGGTTATTGGTCCGAGGGTAACGTGGAAAGTCACTTCAACACAGCGTCTCCTCAACCTCTCAGAATGGTCAAAGACAATAACGGTTTAATTGGTGATGATATTGTAGTATGTGTATCCAAAGCCTGACATATCTCTGAACTCCACTGATGTCCAAAATGGATTCAAACAACATCATTGAGCCACAGTGTTGCATTGATTAAAATGTTGCTTCATTACTATTAAAATATATTTTGAGTTTGCAAAAATGTCTCCGAGCTCTTGATAACTAATGGACTTCAGGGCTGAGTTCAGCAGATAGAGTTTGGGTGTCAGAAAGGACTGAGAGACAGACTAATGCATGTTGATTTAAAAAATGTTAACAGATCGTTTGAAAAAATGTAATTGAGGATTGACAGCTTTACCCTTTAACTAAGTGGTCCTGAGGCACGGGACTACATATTGACTTAAAAAAGGAAGCTGAATTGCAAACTTAATTAAAGCTGACTCATGATTAATACAAAATATTTTGAGCTGAGTTGTACATTCTGCGATGTTTGAAGGTCATCTGTCAGAGGGCAGAACAGTTGATGGAGCTTGTGCCGGTTGTGGTCTTGTCTGAGAAACCAACCTTCCTGGTTCTGTTTCAGAGGAAAGAAGACCTCATTTAAAATCCCACTGATGCATGTAATAACACTTCTAATGGAAAACACAGCTTTGGAACATAGACTTTTCCAACAGTATATTTCATGGCTCGCTATGTACTGTATGTCTAAGATATTTTAAAAACTAGAATGACTGCTTGGCGGCAGTTTGCCAACCATAACTGTCCAGTCTCATATAACAGGGAAGACTTTGAAGGAATCCATAGGTTCACATCCTCAGCCGATAAAGTTGATCCTGAAAGAACACAAAGTCGTAACCTTGGCAATATACAATGTTTACAATATTGATGTTGCTGCAAAGAAGCTACACATTCTAAAACATGGATCACAGATGTCTTCAGCCCATCAGCACAGATAATCACCACAGTTTTAAGGTGGACACCAGCGATTAGTGCCACCAACTCAATATCTGAACAAATGTGATTCTTTTCCAGCGTTATGGTGTTGAACAGAAGTGTGTTGTTGCAGAATATTATCATGTGTCATAGGGGAGTTGACCTTGGACCGTTTGGATATATTCTGTCATAGTTAGCGTATGAATTCTTGAGTTATGTCCACAAAACTTGAATCAGTTTATTCTTAAGTCAAAGTGAACAGTTGTGTCAAATCCTTCCAAATTTCCTCAAAGTCTTCCTGAGAGTGTGGCCGAAAGATGGGACAGATGTGAGGTCACAGTAAACATGGACCAATGACAAGCACATTTTAATTAATGCATTTTGAAGTTCAAGTGAATGGTTGTGTAAACATTTTTTTTTAAAGTCCCTGTAGGTATTGCTGAGACATCTGTCTGTCTGCTATTTTATTGCTTTTCTATTATTCTAGTATTATCTTTTTGCTTCTGTATGCTGCTGTAGCGAAAAAATGTCCCCTCGGGGATTAATAAAGTAACTACCTAACCTAACCTAACCTAACCTAACCTATATCCGTCCATGAGAATGGGATAGACAGGTGGACATACATACAGGTGGACGGACAGCCAGAAAACATGACGTCTATGAACTATGATGGTCCTTTGTCTTTTCCTTCTGCATCAGCATCAAATCTCAAAGTTGTATGTGCTGTGAGCTAGCATGAGATAGACCTTTGGTCAGGATTATGTGTGAAAATGTTTGCAATATTTAATCTGCAGTGTTTGAATGGGGCCCTATATATTAAACAAAAGGAAATGTTAGTATTTGCCTTCATTTGATTCTGTAAAATCAATTATAGTTTTATATGTAAAACATATAACCATAAAAAGGCTGTGGATTATCACATTGTATGAAACAGGGGCACAATCTCATCCAAACATTAGAATGTAAGAGCATGGATCCAGCAGAGATTGTCTGCTTCGCTTAAAAAAAAAATCATTGTAAAATATATTAGGTCTTAGGCTTTGATAAATGAAAAAAAAAGGATATTTTTCCTGCCTACTCAAATATTTATCAAATTACCCTAATGAAACCTCATCTCATCGTTCCCACTCTGTTGTCGGCAAATGAACCCTGAGGCAGTGAGCAGATTTTCAGCCACAGTGCCCCTCATCTTGAGCCACAATCACTTACCATCATTATCTGTGGATTTGTAAATGTGCTGCCCATCGATATACACAATTATTTACAGAGGAGGCCAGCCATTAGCTTCATTAAAGCTCAAATGTACAGGATACAGGAAGTAGATGCCATAAAAAGCTCGCGCAAGAGTGTATGTCGGAGTGTTGAGGCACATATGGCTCATTATTAATGTATGATTTTCCTTGGAAAGGCCAGCATTCACACTATATATTGTATAAACTACACTGTATGTTTTACAGTGCTTAAAGCATTCCTACAGCATGTGTTTCATGCTTTCATTGTGATGTAAGTTCAATCATTTTACAAGGTGTTTAAAAGGAAAATATTTTTTTTAATGACATTTCCAAGTTGGAGTATTATCTGAGCAAATCCAAAATGGACGAACTTTCGTTTCATTTGTACTTCATACTTGCACCAGTTTCCCCTCAGATCAACGTATGTGTGTCTGTTAGTCCAGCACTGCAGAGGGCTGTGTGCTGATGAGGCCTTTCCATACATGCAGGGTGAAAAATCCCTACTTAGCTGGCTGCATGCTGTGCCCACCGGGTCGTGAAAGTCACTTTGTGTTGCAGTAATTTGCAGGTAGATCCGCCACTTGGTGATGAGACACTTTGCTGTCGCTAAAGACGTCTGTGTATCCGTGAAAAATCATGAAGGTGGCTGTGGAGAAAGATGTCTCTCCAGTTGATTGCATATTTTTGCAGAACATACTTGGTGTATGTGCAGTCATCTACGTTTATCATGGTTTCCAATACATATTGTGATGGCCTGCCTGTTTTCTTATCTATTATGCTGCAGCTCTGTTTTCTAGAAGGCTGGAGCCGGCCGTCAGACTGATTGGGGACACCTGCGACCGGTGTCCTTTCCCTCGCATGTTTGGTCACGCCACACAGCACAGCTTCACACCATACGAATCACCCATCCGTACATACATTTGACAACTGACTACCACACCTTAAGTATTCTCTGTTGGTCTTTTGATTTTACTTAGTTTAGTTTAAATAAAGTTGTTTTGTTGGGCTTTCACCTGCCTCTCCTCAGTTTTTGTCACGGCTTTTTGAGCCGGGTAGTAACAATATACTCTACTAGAGGTGGCCCGCCCAGGTACCTGCAAAATGCTATATTCTTTTATCTTTACCCCTAAATTCTTCAGTTTTCCGAATGTGCCTGTATGGATAGCGATTTTTTTTTTTTTACGTTGCAATTTAGTCACAATTTTCTTGATTATACTGATGATATTTGTATTCCACTTAGAATCACTCTTATTTACTAACCAGGAATATTTAGCCCTTAATATATCTACCGGTTGAGGTATTGCATTATTGGCTTTTGATGTTATGATATTTTATGAGCCCAACCTTCATCCAAAGGGTCAGATCATTAACAGGAGGATTCAATTGCGTTGTTATGTGTCCTCCTTGCCTTGCCTATCGTGTTTTTTGCCCACGATAAAATGGTTATATGTTGATCTGTGAGTGCCAATATTCTGCTTCTTATTTTTTGTAAAGCATTCAATCCCAGATGTGAGTTTGTGGCAAGATAGCAGGGCCAAGTGGTGACCCAGCAGACCAGAAGCTCTATTGTGGAGGTGGAAGAGGCAGATGGCAGTGAAGCTGTCCCAGCAGACGCCAGAGGTGCAGGTATTCCACTATCCCCCAGAGAAAGGTAATGTGACGATGTAATCAGAGAGATTAGACTCGGCCACATTACCTCATATTCCGTTATATCATCCGTTGGGACTGGACGAAGCACGTTTCTACTGTGCCACTCTGCTTTCCTTTGCTGTCAGTAAGTATTGGAGTCATCTTCTCCAAATATGAAGGAATGTGTCAATTTTAAGTATCTAGGGAGTACTTGCTAGTTTTGAGTTACAATTGTTAGAATAAATTATCTCAATTCCAAGTTGTATTTGTTAGCTTGCGAATACTTACTGCAGTACCTGGAGATAATGATGGCAGTGGTGGGTTTGAAGCCATGCCTCTATGGACACTGCTGCATAAATCCAGCACCTTGGACCTCTCAGCTTCTCTACCCTTGGTTCTCGAACATTATTTTCTTGCAACAGAATTCTAACCTGTCACTGTTATTGATAAGCACAGCTGGTGCCACCCGATAGTGCTGGTTACTCAAGCAGCTGTTTCACGGTGCGCAACATCAGGGAGGAGGACCTAGTTTCCATTAAGAGAACTCAGTTACTTTATTAGTTATACCAATGCTTTTCCTTTTAGGCCACGCCCAGAACATGTTGCCGGGTTTCCAATCCGATCGAGTCAGAGCCACAGCTCGCTAACCCACCCTCGCCCAAATATGGTCATTACCAGCTGCAAACAGCTCTGTAACTAGTAAGATGGCAGAGGCTAAATTCCAAACTCGAGGATTTATAACCACCATTCACAAACCAAAGGGTGACACCACTGTTGGTTGCTAAAGATGGCAGTGATGAGATTTGAAACCACACCTCCATAGAGACTTTAGCCTAAATTAAGTGCCTTAGACCACTCGGCCACACTACCTCATCTTTTACAATGTCATGTATTAGGACCGATAGCAATCAAGAGTGAGAAACAAAAATCCTTTGAAATTCTAAAGTGGTATCCATAGGGACTGTGGGCCCAGCACGTTTCCACTCTGCCACTCTGCTGTCCTTTGCTGTCGGTAGGTATTGGGAGTCATATTCTCTAATTTTGAAGGAATTTATACATTTTAAGCAGTTAAGTACTAGTTTTGAGCTTTGGTACCCCAGGTTCCCGAGCATCAAGCAGCCATTTGACGGAAATGTTAGGCAATGTCTTACTAAATCATCAAAAATCGAATATTCACTGCCAAGACAGTGAACGAGCATGTGCACCACAAGGGTCAAAAAAGTAATTTCCCTGAAGATAATTTGGTTGTTTCTACTCTATTAAGTTACAACAATGAGTTTCCTTTCTCGTAACATGTTGCCATTGATCAAGTCATGAACCTGCAATCTTGACAAAGAGGGAATACTAATGATTTTGAGGAAGGGGGTATATGCAGGGTTATGGGTACAACATACTGAAACTACTTGGTAAAAGCAGTTGGCAGTGATGGGATTTGAACCCATGCCTCCATAGGGACTGGAGCCTAAATCCAGTGCCTTAGACCACTCAGCCACACTACCTTAGGTTGAGCAACATTTGCTGCTTGAAACAAGGGTATTTTCGAGGGAAACACAAAACACTTTCAAATTCTAAACTGAGAACATACACAAATAGATTAAGATGGAAAACTGGCATCATCCCTTAATGCTGAACAGTAAAGAGCATTTTCACTATAAATAATCAAACCTTGAATATTGTTATGAGAGCAGCCAGTATACGCATATTGAGCAACACAGCACAGCTGGATCACAGTTCTTTTGAATGTGAACAGCTTTTGCTTTTCCCACTATACCATGGCTGGAAGGGGATGCCCAGCCATCTCATTAAAATATTTGTAATATAATAATAATAAAGTTTATTTGTATAGCACCTTTCATACAAGAAATGCAGCTCAAAGTTATTTACAGCAAGATAATTACATGCTGTGTTTCACATAAAAACATATAAAGGAACATTTACAAATATAGAAAATAAATTAGATGCATAAGAACAGATCAAATTCATAAGCACAGATCAAATGCATAATATTAAATACAAATAGAGTCAAAATATAAAATAAGCAATATCCATTTTAAAGGTTACATATAACAATTCAAACATTGGTGGTTGTCAATTGACAAACTTATTAGAGGATGGTTTCAATCCATTGAACTCTGGGTTATGGGCCCATCACACTTTCCTTGAAGCACTCTGCTTTCACTTGTTATGAATAGCTTTTGGATCCATATCCTCCGCTTCTAAATGAATTGGGCCAATCTTGAGGTTGTGAATAGATCCTGCAGTAACTGGAGATAATCATGGCACTGGTTGCATTATGCTACTGATGGAATCTCACAAATGTATGTCCTCATGCAGAAATGACAGTCATTACACTGAATATGCCCGTAGATTATGGCTACATCACTGTACTGCTGTGCGTGTGTGTGTGTGTGTGTGTGTGTGTGTGTGTGTGTCCACACTGCCAGATGTCTGCTGCAGTGATGCTAATGCCAACCCTATCTTTTTACATTGATTTTTCCTTTGATAACGGCCATCAATAATCACATGTTTTTGGTCCACTAGGTGAATAGTTGAAACCAAGCGGCAACCAGCAGTGACGTCGCCGATCGGTTTGTGAAGCCTGGAGTTTGTATTTTGGCCCTCACCATCTGCTGTTTGGAGCCGGTGATTTTTGACATGATTTTTGTTCTACCTGAGTCTCTTTTTCTAAAGTGCTGGTGCTGGATATGGGCGTGCTTGTGTGATAAAGGGAGAGGGGTGAGGGGTGGGGACAATGTTCAGACCTTATGGGGTAATGGGGGGGAGACGGGAGAGAGTTGAGCATCCTGACAGCCTCATGGGCGAAGCTATTCCTCCGTCTGGAGGAGCTGCCCGGAGGCTGCGGTGCCTCCTCCCACAAGACAGGAGACAGACTGTGTGAGGGACGGGTTGAGTCTCCCACCATGCTGACTGCTTTGCGGGTAAGACAGGTGTTGTGGATGTCCAGGAGGAAGGAGGTGTGTGGAACCAATGATCCTATCAGCTGCCTTCATTACGCGCTCCAGGGTCTTGCGATTGGAGGCGGTACAGCTCCCAGACCACATGGTGCCTCGGTAGAAGGAGCACATGATGGGTTGTTAGGGTTCCTGCTCCCTTTCAATTTGCGGAGGAAGTAGAGGCGCCGCTGGTCTTTCTTGGCTTTCTTGGTGTTGTTTGTCCAGGAGAGAAGATGTTCACACCCAGACATTTGGTGCTGCCGTTCCACAGCAGAACCGTTGATGGTCAGAGGGAGGTGTTGGGTGGGTTCTCCTGATGTCTATAACAATCTCCTTTGTTTTTGTCATGTCGAGTGAGAGATTGTTATCCTTGCAACATGTCGGGTTCACCTCATTCCTGTAGTTTACCTCATGCGGATGAGACCCACAATATGACAATGTTTCTGCCTATTTTTTAGTAAAAAATTAAATTAAACTTTATTTAGAAAATATTATTGGTGACATCATTTGAATATAACATTTTCTATTGGTATACTTTATTAGTCAATGGCCTCATCTGGAGCGTCTCGGTGAAGAGGCTTGTATCAGTGTCTCCGAGCTCTTATTAAAACACAGACCAAAGGTGTTTTGTGTGGGTGATACCACGACAGACTTCTCCGCGGTGCGTTTTGTCACTCCGCCGCTCTCTGCCATGGGTTTTGTTTGGACAGGTTAATTGGTTGAGATGGATTTTTCCACCCTCTGGGGAATGCACACATCTGCACAGACATTATTGCTGGTATGCAGCAGAGTTGGTGTTTGTTTGACTCGGGTATGGGCGTATAAGGCTCATGCTTCTCATCAAAACCCACAATGAATGAACAGTACTGTTCTTTGCTGCTTTGATTGACACCTTAAGCAAAGGTTGTCAATATTACAGTCAATATCTGCAGGCATGTTTTTGATAACTCGGCATCTCCTGATAAAAGTGGGAATTTTTGCAAAAAGGCAAGTAGAGCTGAAGAACCAACAACCCTCTGGCTCACAAAGCAGCATGTCAGTGTATGTTTCCGCTGTACTCCGCACCTGAAACAAAATATTCATCATAATCCTTCTGCAGGTTTTCAGAACCCTACACATTGATCACCAGAAAGGAACAGATATTTATGAATGCTAACAGGCAGAACATAATTATAGTGGTCGCAGTTCGTATTAGATGTGTCAATACGATGTCATTAACACACTTCTACCAAAGTATCTTTTACTTGTGGGGTGGACCAGGGCAGTGCGTAACCTTGATCTTTTCTGTGAAGGCTTTATTGGCATGAGAGTGTCAAAACAATGTAGCCAAAACATCAAAATATAATTTGTCCAAATTGGCGAAATCGGGTCTCTTTGGTCCTTTTTTGTCGTTCTGAGCACCCGTACTGTAACACCACGTATAGTCTCGCACTTAAAATCCTAGCGGCGGCTTAACCAGTTTGGTTTTAACACATGACACAGTGCTAAAATCTTAAAAATTAATGAGTCCATTGTTATCTTTTTTCAGATATCTTACTTACAACCAAACTGAGCAAGCTGAGCAGTTCAGCGTTTCTATGTTCTGTATTTATTCAGTTTGAGAAACCATCTCTAGAAAGCAATGAAAAGGACTAGAGCTCGTCTCTGTTGCTAGGGTCGTTGCTAAGGGTCGGCCTACTTCCTGAAGTAGTAAACAATCAATACATTACATTCCCTTGTACTGATGCGACTGATTGTTTTCCAGCTCTAGTCATACTTCATGTGTTGCCATGGAAACAGAGATCACACTAACAAAATTGTTATATTTTGAGATTGAATTGCCCCACAATATGAATACATTTTGATTCTATATTGTATTTAGATGCTAACTTATTGTTTTATCACAATATTACATGAGAGGGTGTACTTAAACGTCCTTATTGGCATTGAGGTTAAAGAACACCCTCTTGTGTAATATTGTTTAACTGATGACTCAAAACATTATGCCTCTAACTAATAAGCTGTTGGTCTTCAATGTGTCACCAAAACAGCTCCAATTCCCCAGGAGGGACAGACTTTACCTGCTCTGAAGGTGCCCCGTAGTATATGACACCCTGTCCTGTCCAATCACTTCATGCTTTGTCCCTCCTCAGACTACTGTTGGCAGATACTCACCACTGCTGACAGGAAGCACCTCACAAGTCTTGCCATTTTCAGAGATTCTCAAACCCATCATCTGGTCGTAACAATTTAACACTTGTCAAAGTCGCTGGGGTCTTTTCACCTGTGACTTTGTACTGCATCCAACATATTGACAAGAAAAGACCTTAATGTGCTTCATTGTTACAAGATATCACTTCAGCTGTGAATGGTCATAATATTCTGACTTATCAGTGTACGCAGCAATGCAGCAAGGAGGAGACTGCTGGCCAGTGCACATGAATGTATACAATGCAAATGTCAAATTTATGGGGAAACATGACATTGCAAATGTTTTATGAGGATGAAAATTAATTCACCTCATTTTTAAACCTCAAAGATACACATACAGTTGTTCTGAAGAGTAATACTGGATGTTTAGGTACAATAAATGGCCACACGCCACCTTTAAGCAGGTATGTATCATCTTAATTTTGGATGTTATTATTCTAACTTTTGCTGATTAGCACAAAAACAAAACAAAAAAACAAGTGCAGCTGAGGCTGGGGAGCATGTCGTTAGTTTTGAAAGTATTTTTTTTTTCATAAAGCTAAGTATTGACCATATATTAATCTGCAGCTCTAGAAAAATTCAGATGGTCTTTGAAGTTAATAGGATTCACAATCTGGTGACCATGAATGTATATCTGATCAATGTTGACATATTTTCAGTGTGGCATGACAGAATGAACCGGCTGACTGGCATTGCCTTCCATACAGCCATGCTACAGCACATGGCTAAACATGATAATGGTATGGATGGTGACACATTGGACTGATTCAGGTAAGAATCATAATAATAAGATAAGAGTTAGGCTGAGAGCCTACAGACATACACTGCCTGGTAGTAGACTGAAAGACAAGAGACTGAAACTGACTGACTGTGAGAGAAATACCGGTATTGGGGTTATTACTTGAATTTGTTATTTTTCTTTTATGTTGTTCCCTTGATTTTCTGTGCGTGTTAATAACTATAATAAATTGCAGTTCAGTTCCTTGTTTTAAACTGCAAACATTTGCCGTGTTTCATTCACTCCCAGAGCGACCTAAAGACAGTCCTAAACTTAACACAGGAAATCTAGTGTTACATACATTTTTGTAAGTACTGTACATATGTAAGGTACATGAATTTTACTTGAGTAATTCCATATAATGCTAATTTATCTTTCTACTCCACTGCATTTCAATTGAAAATATTGTACTTTCTTCTTCACTAAATTTGTCTGTCATCTTTAGTTACTTTTTTAGGTAATAATAATCCAAAAACATCATATAAAGTAGTTAATTCACAGGTAGTGTTTTCTGCAGTGTCTACTTTTATGTTTATTACTTTGAGAACATTTTACTAATGATGTTTATATACTTTTACATAAGGTTTTTAATTCAGCACTTTTACTTATCCTGGTGTGCTTTCACAGAGTGGTATTAGTACTTTTATAAAAGCAAAGTTATTAATACTTCTTCCACCACTGCAAATTAAAACGTTATGTTATTTAAGGTTTAGGGTTCCCTGTGTAACATCTGCAGCCTGTTTGAGAAGTTTCAGACAGCATATCTCTTTTTTTTTTATTTTCAAAGCTCACCATAGAAGGGATTTTATTTTGATATTTTCCTCTGTACTGCACATTTGATATGCTTACTGTCAGTTCAAAGGAATAGTCCTAATACTTGTTCAGCCATGAGGGAGGACAGAAATATGTATATGTCCAAGCAGAGAGCAGAAACATGCAGGAGAGACTTTCAGCACAGGAAAGACAGGCTGCACAAAATCATAATATGGTTGTTGCGGTAAACAGCTAAACTGACGCGGTGCGGTGTGTTGCAGTGACTTTTACAGACAGTTAAAGTCACCGCATGTCCCTTAAACCCCCATCAAAGACTCAGAGGACGTCCAAAGAAAGATCATCAGCATCAGAGCCCATGTTTGAACGGTGACAGGCACCACACTCCACTGACATACAGCCACCTTTTATTGTCTCAATATTTAAAACCCAAGTGATTTTTTTTTTTTTTAAGTATCTTTCCGGAATGGATGAAGTTGTGTTTTTGGGGGCGTGTCTGTTTGATTGACAGGCATGTGGAGCAGTCAGGTTATGGTTATCGACGTGCAAGACATAGTATCACTGGGTTTCCAATCAGATCGATTCACAGCCAACGTTAGTCTCCCCCATCTCGTCCAAATATGGTCACTACGGCTAAAATCTAAAATCATTAAGGCCGTTCACAAACCAGCAGGCGACGTCACCATGGGTTACGGCTTGTCTGGCCGACATACCGTGTAAAATCAGTGATGACTCCAGAACACAGACCAGATAAGGGCCACATCCGTCCAAGGTATATTAGTTTCACAGAATTGTCATGTAATACATTAATGAGGACAATATTCATATTGTTAATCTGAAATGTTTTATTGAATTACTGGCGTCAGGCCTGAAATCTACAGAAAAGTGATACATATGTTTTATCGATATATGCTTTATGGAGGAGGTGCCTTTAATGGATTTTTGAAAACAATGTGAAACTTTTGGGAAGTAAAGCAAGCAGATGGAAAGTTGATATGACAGAAAACATCTTGTTTGCAGCAGAATGTAATTTATTGGAAACACCCTGGCCAGATAAATATATCTTTCTTGAACAGCAGAGTGAAACAGTGGAGCGGTCAGCTATTTGATCTTTCGGTTCAGTAGCTGAGTAGGGTTTGAAGTTGCCGCTGGAGGTTTGGCTACTTTTAAGTAGAACTGTGTACCCATGCTTGTAATTTAGTTTGGGTCTGGGAATACAGATGGGGTATGAAGAAAGATAAAATATGATTTTATTTTTTTCCCCCATTCCCCTCTCTGGATGTTTATTCATGTTTTTCTCCCCGTCCTCAATCTCTCGCTCCTGGATCTCTGAACTTCCTGTAGCTTCCTCTTTTGGTCCTCTCTCTCCATTTGTTGGTTTGCATCCATCTTGCTCCCTTTTTCTCCCTCTTTGTGTCATTGCTTAACTTTTAATCTCCTTCCATGTTTGGCCATCTGTTTCTTTCTTCCTTTCTCCTCTTTTCATTTATCTTAGATTTTTCTCCATTACTCTCTTCTCTTCTTTCTCATTTGATCCACATCTCATATTCCCTCATTCATTCTCTTTCTACGTCTAATATCTAGATTTCCTTTACGAAAATCAGACATGTCGTTAAGAAATATTATATCAACTAAGGTAGTCTGACACGTATTATCAGGTGAATGGCGATAATGACATTTAATCATTAGTGTTATCAGCAAAGGTTTGATTATCAAGTCAATGTAAAAATGTTCCTATTTTATTGATTCTTCTCTGTGAAGATCAAATGTATCCGCTGTCTCTACGATGAGGACGTATTCAGTTCTTTCACTTTTTGCACACTTTAGTGGTAAATATTTAATTTCAAATTGATAAAGTTGCCATTGTTTTGTCCATCAATCTACAATGAACGAACCATGACAAAGAAGACATGAAAACATAGTACTAGAAGCAAATTAATTAAAACTTTACATTTTTTACTCGCAAAAGTATTTGAACCTTTTTATTCCAGTACGTTGTTAAAAGCCCTTTGGCTGCAATAACCACTTCAAGCCTTGTTGGTGAGTCTCTACAAGGTTTGGACAACTAGAGTTGTGCGATTTGTTCCATTATTCCTGCAGACCCTCTCCAGCTTTGTCAGGACGAATGAGAAGCATCATGAACTTCCGTTCTTCATGTCTCCACAGATGCTCTGTGGACGCTACGTCTGGACCGAAGCCACTCTTGCATTGTCTTGTCCGTATATTTGGTTCATTGTCCTTGAAAGTGAAGGACCTATGAACTAGAAGCCATTCAGATAGACCCTGGCAGTAGAGATGACCAAAATGGGGTCTCCACCTACAGCGTCTGCTGCTCCACATGGAGCACATCACAGGCTCATGCCCATCAGTGGGCACGGCACTGCTGCCGGTAATGCCAGACAAAGACACCCATAAACTGTTCCTCCTGTAATGTGCCTTTTTGCTTTGTTCCCACCCGAGGCTGCTACAATGACCGGCCTGCTGCCAATAACCTTTAACAGGTAGTGGCCATTAAAAAAAAAAACACTGAATTGGCTGCCTGATGGGGATAATGGGTTTTATTTACAAACGTCATCGTGTTCATCTGATGGTGTTGGAGATATTATTTTTGTATGCTGTTTTACATAAAGTACAGTTTCCACCACAGGACTTGTTTTGACAATTTATATAAGCACAACGTGCTGACACATCTTAAAGTACCTGTCCTGTCTTTCCTTACCTGTCCTCTAGATGGCCTCTGTGTTTCACTGACTCACACACACCTGTGGCTCACACACCTTCGGCTCACACACCTGTGGCTCGCACACCTTCGGCTCACACACACCTTCAGCTCACACACACCTTCGGCTCACACACACCTTCGGCTCACACACACCTGTGGCTCAATCCCTTGTCAGCCCTTGTTCTCTGTTCCCTGTCTCACCAGCTGCACCTCATCAATAATTCCTCTCTATGTCTGCAGTCTGTGTTGTACCCGTATCAGTTTCACAAGATTTAAGCTGCCTTTGTGTTGTTACTATTCTTGTTGTCTACAGTATGTCTTGCTTTCCTGCTGTCCAATCACCGATAAAGCGATCTCCCTTTGACTAATTTATGTGACACCGCTGTGGCAGGTATCTGTAGTTTTAATGTTTTACAGACTTGACCATGAAACTACAGTAACAGTATGCATTTTGGTGTTTCTAGTGCCCTACATAGTGAACGGAATTCACCGTGGAGATTTCGAACAACACTACAAAATGGCTGACATACTATGTAGTGGACATTTCCAACACAGCCATAATGAAATTGATGAGCAGAGAGAAACAGGTGTCTGCCAGTCAGCAGCCATGAGTCAGAGCCTAGGAGCTACACCTACACTGTGACAGGGAACAGGGACAAAAGCCTAATTGTAAACCAACCCCTACACACTGAGGCCTTTTCGGTTACAAGTTATCACGTGTCGGACCTCAAACATTCAATGGCGATGGCCATTGATAAATAGAAACTCAATGATTCAGTGACAGGACCTGCAGCTGGTGGAACTACACAGGAATGGTGAACAAAAAGGCAAAATCTAAACAAAACGGATAAATTCAGGTTTTTTTTGGCCCCAAACGAATCACAATGAGAGGACGTGTTTTGTCTTCTCCGACAGCATCTTGTGCAATAATTTGGCTCGACTGCAGCAGTGATGGACTTTTTATTCAGCTTCTCTTGCACTCTGTCCTTTATTATTCCTGATTCTGTCTTGCTGTACCTCTCCACTACCATCCTCCTGCCTGTTGTTTCTTTAATTATCCTGCTTTGCATTCCACCCTTTTTTCCTCTTTCCTTCAACTGTACTTTTTGTCCACTTACTACTTCTACACCAGCTGGTACACTTGTACCTCTCCTGATACTGAGAATAATTCCATCTGTTTTTATCTCTTTATAGCTCTGAAGCCAGCTTGTTTGTGTTACTGATACAGTTTCTGGATTCTCGACTGAATGAAATCCTGCATTTTCAAAAAGCAGACACAAAATGGTCACTATAAAATAGCAGCTGTGGGGAACAGTGACATGCACCATAACGGTGAAGGGGTGTATATCTTTTGTGGAGTTTTTCAGTTCAGTAGTTATGTAGTATTTTGGAGAATTTTGTATCCCATCTTGTATCCCATCTAACTCTAGATGTATAGAATTACAGAAAGGAGCTGCAAGGAAGAAGAAGAAGAAGACGAAGACAAAGAAGAAGAATTAGATGAGAGAAAAATTTGCTTTGGAGAAGAAAAAAAACCTGCTTATTTTTACAAAGGTGAGTACTTCATTATTAGAGTGCACTTTATGCACCCACAATGAAGTCTCCAAATAAAATTTGAAATTTGCAAAGTGATGCACAAAGTGTTATTGTTGCTGCTCTCTATCTGAAAACAGGCCTTACTCCAGGTTATGCAAAATAGCAATTTTCAGTTTATTCTGTTGTCTGAAAAAACAACAGCGGTGAGAAAGATTTCAGACTCAAAGAGATGAATTTATGCACTCTGCAGGTACCAATGCAAGGCTTTTATCATTGTCCTTGATTTGAAGGTGAATACAATCCATGGATTCAAATTCAAGTAATATCTAGTCAATCATCTGGTACAATCGAGCATGACACTACATTTTTGACTTTGAAAAATAGCACAAAAAGAAAAAAACGGTCTTGAATCTGTCCACACAGCCCGGTATCACACCAAAGCACACAACCATCCACCAGGGGATACTGTGTCATTGTCAACTTTTGCCAGACCTTGGCATGTAATGTATACACACGTATGACCAAGGGACAAAATATGAAGAGTGATGAAGTCCAAGTACAGCAGAGGTCAGAGGTTATTAGATAGAGCAAACAAAGGATGACCTGGTGTGTGAGTCTGTGAGAAAGTAACATGAGTAAGGTGAGACATATTTAAGTAATGTGCACTAGTTACGTTATGTGACATACTTAACATTCCCTACATAAAATTACTTATTTTAACCCAAACCATAATCCTTTCCGATACCTAACCATGTATCCCAAACATGACACTGACACTTTCTCACAGACTGACAGGTGTATTACCTACTTTGGTATGATACCAGGATTTTAACAGATTCATTTTATTTATTTGTTTTCCTACTTTATCTGCACTCACTTCTTTGTGGTATTTATGATTCAGATTGTGAAGAATAGCTGGAGAATAGGAGAATAGCTGAATGGGAGTCTTTGGAAATGGAGGCTTTTTGGAGCCAACCTCTAGTGGCACTCGGTGGTATTGCATGCTCAGGCACTTCTGCATCAGGGTCATTTTTCAGAGCCGGAAGCTACGAACACTTTTATATACAGTACAGTCTGTAGTTTGAGCACAGGTGGTCCAATGTGTAGTAAGGCTGGACCTGCAGAAAGAAGGAAGCTGGTGATTATTCAGATGCGACGTGAGGAAGCAGCAAAGAGATGCGTTGGGGCAGTTGCGAAGGATAAACAGGGACAGTGGGTGAACTGGGAGAGTTGAGACAATACCTCAAGCAGTGGGTCGGCGGGGATACAACCTGTATATTATGTTCGGCGGTAGAAATGATAAAACACATTCTGGCAGGCTGCAAGATTAGTTTGGTGCAGGTTAGATGCACATGGAGGCATAAGGAGGTACTGATGTGCTTGGCTGCAGCCATCAAGAAGAGAAGAATGGAAACAAAGAGGCAGCTATTATTTTATCTAAAGGGAATTTGATTTTCTCATGATGATGTTGAGTAACTGATTGGTGGCTTCAGCAACCTTGATACATCCATAACATTAGCTTTCCCGCACTGTAGTCTTCATGGTCAGATCTAGAAAGGAATAGGAATATAAAGACTAGACATTAATATTTAAAAGACTTTTATTGAGATTACCAAGAATCTGATGTCTTTTGTCATCCGCAGCCACTGTGGGAATGGAAACAAAGCACTGCTTTGCAGCTCAGACCACAACAGATCTGCTTAATCATTTAGCAGAGTACTCATTAATTAGGCAGCGAGCAATCAATGGTATTCCAGGTTTGTAGACATTACAAGAGGAAAATAACAACTGTTGCATTTCGGCCAGAGGATGAGAAATCTGTTTCTAAGTTGTGCAACAGAAATCTCCCTAAATGTCAAGTGTAAAGGAGATAATGTCATAAAATCATTTCACACCATTAGCAGCTGACATTAGCAGGTGTTAAAGGGGGTTGTAGCATTTACATGAGGGCAAATGCTTTTCCACACTGCCCTTTCACTCAACAGCTGCCCACGACCTGCGTTTGCAGATGGATGACTTGAGCAACATCATGAAAACCAAAACACGAAAAGAGGGGGGCGGACACGAAGACAGATACAGCCACAAGACAAAATCCATGACAGGAATAGGGCAAAGTTTTATGGACAGTGGTTCATTTTGACAGAGACACATTGGACAGTCCCTTCTGCTTGCACCAAGGAGCCCAGAGTTTCAACACCATAACTCTTAGCTGACAAATTGCTTCTTTCCCCAGTCGCATGGACATCACAGTGCCAGAGCGAGGAAGGTAGTGAATCAGGGAAGGTAAAAGAGAAAAGAGGTTTCAAATGAGACTGGAAGGAAGCACGAGGCAGACAGCTCTCCATTTTGTGCAGTTTCAGCACTGATTTTCACCTGAAAATTGCCTTTATGCACATTCCCATCACATTTTCTGCCTCTCTCATGCCTCACTTTTTTTTGTAGGTCCTGAAAGTAAGAATATGAATAAAACTGCAAGTTTTGTAAGGAGGGATTGGGGGAAAAGAACAACTGGGGGTTTTATAGAGATTTGTATGCATATTTAAGGTTATATTGGGGCGGGGGGCGGGGGTGTGTGCATACCTTACCTATTCTTCACTGGGTCTTACAGATGAGAGGAAGCTGCAACACAGCCTGACAAAAGCTTTATGCCTACATAATAATGCCATACTCCTTGCATACATAAACAATGAGCGTCATTTTTTCAGCTGATCCAGACATTTTTTTTAAATTGGATTTGTATAATGCAGATTAAAATGCATTGTTTTCCTCCCTGAACTCTGCCTTGTGTTGTCCATTACAGCCCGCTAGTGTCACAGTGCTGTGCTCCTTAATGACAGGTGACTCTACAGTGCAACTTTTAACTGCATATGAAAGTGAAAAGTTATGTGTGTAACGTGAGCCGTGAGCTGAGAGAGCCTGAGGGTGTCAACCAACAGTAACGTCACCCATTGACTTATCGTCTGTTCACCATTTGTGAAGAGGTGACAGTCATTACACTGAATTTGCTTGTAGGTGATGGCTACCTCCTCACTGTACTGCTGCCACTCACTTGTGTGTGTGTGTGTGTGTGTGTGTGTGTGTGTGTGTGTGTGTGTGTGTGTGTGTGTGTGTGTGTGTGTGTGTGTGTGTGTGTGTGTGTGTGTGTGTGCCAACCCTATCTTTTTACACAGATTTTACCTTTGATACAGCCATCTGTAATCACATGTTTTAGGTCCACCAGGTGAAGAGTTGAAACCAAGCGGTAACCAGCAGTGACGTCACCTGTTGGTTTGTGAACGGCCGTTATGAAGCCTGGAGTTTGGCCATCACCATGGGGCCTGTGGTGACCATATTTGAACGAGCTTGGGCGGAGTGAACGGAAGATGTCTCGATCTGATCGGAAACCCGGCAACACTACGTCCCGCCAACCATTAGCTGTAACCTGACTGCACCACAGGCCTCAGACCCCCCCCAAAAAACAAAAACAAAAACAAAACTAATAAGAAGGAGTGACTTTAGCTAACAAAACCAAAATATCTCGTGGAAACAATTTATTGACTTAGAATTTTGTAAGAGAAGTTGAATGGGAGTCTACGGTGTGTGTTTTTTTTGGAGCCAACCCTTTGTGGCCATCTGTGGTATTGCAGCTTAAGACACTTCTGCATCTGCCTCATTTTCCAGACCCGGAAGCTACAAACACTTTTATACCCAGTATGTGGTTTCCTCTCTGGAGCTCTAGTGGCCGCAGACACAACAGCAGCTTCTTCTCTGCTGCTGCTGCTGATTGGCTCCATTTGTTTTTTCCCATTCTCACACAAGTTTCACACATTTTAATGTGACTTTTTTAAACTCTGTACAGTGATTTTAAAAGTAGGTAGGTATGATATTTGAGATCAAAAATACCTAAGTAAATTTCTGTTTAACCATGAACCTGTGTAACTATATATAATTGGAAGTAGCAAAACTCAATAAATTATGCTTTTAATAATCACAATCCGATTCCTGTAACATAAATGACTAGGTGACCGCTGTGAATGTTTGTGTTTCTAAAATATACGTTGCATACATATACAGTAAATACCATCAGTGAACTAAAACATTCCTACAGGCTACAAGACCTTTCTTTTGCTAAGACAGTGTATCAGTAATTTTTTTTCACTCATTTGTGTTTGTAGGACTTTCCACCATTTGCAGACCAGTCAAAAAAATGGGGTGTTCGTCTGGGCTTCAGGGAAGACTAGTGTCTGTTATGTGGCACTCAAACACAAAATACACTTTAACACACTAAATATTAACTAAATAATTAAGGATAATTATCAGATGTAGTGATAATGAAAGTAATTATTGGTTGCAGCCTTACTACTACTACTTTAATGTAATCATACTTACATGTGTGAGTTAATACACTAAAAAACAACAACTTTACAACAAACGATTTGACAAACACCCTCAAAAAAACGAAACCACATGAGGGATGGAGAACCGATCATTTGCACCACTGAAATATTCTGTTTCAGTGGTTCTAAGTGGTCGACTACTTTGCTCGGTTCATAATCCAGCCTTGCTGCAACGTCTCCTTCTTTTCATCTGAATGTGAATTGTTGGATCTGCTTGTCATACAGAAATGTTAGCTTGGTAGTTATTATTCTCACTAAACTTGTTATCGACTTTAAATAAGCCTCCTCAACACTGCTTAACATCTCACTTTGTCTTCCTCACTTCTAAACTCTGTTAAAGTCAAAACTTCCTCTCTGTGTTGTTCAACTGTTCAAACACTGTCAGACATCTCTACTTCCATTAATCACTGTTTCCTCTGCAGTTTCGGTGTAATATTCTATTTCCTTGTCTGCTCGCTGTATTGGTGAGTCAGGAAGACCAACCGATGTCCACAAACTTCATCTGTTGTTCCAGCAAGGCCCACTTTAATTTCAGGCTGCTATCAGCATTGTATCCCTCTGCTCATTCCAGGACATTGATTACGTTACTGCTGTTTACCTTCTCAATGACTTGGATACAACATTTTTCATTTTCTACAGGTATAATTACGAGAATATATTATTATTTGCTGCCCAACAACCAATGATAAAATTGACATACCATGTATTTTCTAGTTCTAACACATACATGCTAGTTTTAAATATGGCGGTACACATTCTGTATATAATTATAGAATATTGAATGATGACGGTATGATTTTGATGATTTTTAACACAAATCTATCAGCAACGTAAACACCGTATTATTTGACAATCTTTATTCCAGTCAGTCAATGTTCATAGAAATGTTTTTTCACGTGAATGCAGCACAGCAGGTCACTTACTGGTATCTGTCTTGGATTGAACCTCATCACTCCAGATTCACTACATTCAAAGAAAAGAGAGGCTGAGGAGTGACGATGGAGGATTTAAAAAAAAAAAAAAAAAAATCAATGCAATAGATGTAGAACCAGAGATGTCGTCTTTTTTTTCTTACTCACAATGCAACAGGGCTGCACACAGTGTGGTCAGAGATTTTAGTAGCGGCTAATGTAGCCTCAAGCCTCGACATGCAGCAGAGACTTCACTTCTTTCTACCTCCACATCTTCATTTTTATTTTTCAAACTTCTTGTTTTCAAGACTGACTCATTGAGGACATTTATCAGACAGCTTCATCCACATATTTGTTTCACACATGCAGTGTTACTTTGGTGCAATGTAACCAACATCCTTACCAAACTTTGAATGTCCCTAAAGCGAGTTCAACTACAGTGCTGTGCTTGTAAGTGTATAATTTGAAATATAATGTTTTTCTCTGACATGAACTTACTGGGTGAGGTTTAACAGTGAAACTGATCAGATGAGCCTCCAGTGTTAGGAAATGTAATAACACACTTTGAACAACACATTCATTCAACTCCTGTAATATCATACTGTTGTTAACACACTTTGTGACCAGGGAGCACCTCTTGATGACAGTAACAACCAGTTCATCTCAGAGATAAATTGATATGATCATCAAGCTGCCGATGTTTGTTCGACTCCTGGAGAAAACAAGCCTCTTTCTCTTTCCACCAGTCCTTTAGTTGCACATTATTAAATACACCTGCCCAAACATTTGCTGAAATGTAGGTGCAATGTGATGACAGCAGCAAATATCAACTGAAATAACATGGCACAACCCTACTTCCAATGTAAGCAGCGATCAATATGAATGTGGATGGAAATGTTCAGAGACTGCTCTCAAACGGTGCACAGCACTGTGACGTGCACGGAGCAAAAATAAGCTCTGATCTTGGTGAGTAAGTACTCCAGGTTCCGTTGCTTGATCAAAATCAGCATCTGAGTTACGACTGCTTTCGTGAGCAGCGGTTCGGGTGATTCTTTACGCACCTGAATCCTGAGCAGACAGTTCCCATCAAAGTTTGTGACAAATTATTGGGGAACAGAAAGAAGTAGCAGGAGTCAAACCCAGTGAGTAGTTGTGGTGGTAGCTTGTGCATTTCCAATGCACTGTGAACAGGCACCAAAGTGCCATTGCTCCGCAGCTTCGATGGTTTGCACCTAATGTTTTCCCGTCAGATGGAAACATCACAGTGGACCTCAGTGTTGACAGTCTGATCCTAAGGGATGAACGCACGGGCAAATCAATTTCACCTGATTGCAAGCCTGACCTGATGCGCCTTTTTCGGTTTTGGACAGTGACCTTCCGCCCATCGGAGATGTGAATGTCACTCAAAACATCTCTCCAGGCTCATTGTTTCATCGCTGTAGGCTTCCTGAAGGATTTCAAGGGTCTCCATTGCAGATTTTTAACAGTAACAGGAGAACATTTGGTGCGAACCACCTGAACTGTGGCGCAATGGCACTTTGGTTCTCCAACACGACAAACACACAAGTTTCTCGCCCACAGCAATGCAGTTGTTGCTCCCCACCAGCCCCACTCACTGGATTTGGCTCCCTGCTATTTATTTTATGTTCCCCATTAATTTGTCAAAAACTTGATATTCGCTCTGTGCTTAAGTTGCAGGTGCGTACAGGAACACCGACACAAACGCACCACTGCTCAAAAAAGCAAGTGTAGCTCCGGTGTTGATTTTGATCAAGCGACAAAGCTTGCAGAACTTATTCACAAAGGTTACAGCTTCTCTGTGTTCACGTCACAGTTCTGAGTACCGTTTGCGTGAAACCTTCAATGCAGTATTTTCCTTCTTACTATTACAAAATATTTACCTGTTTTTGTCATACAGTACGGAACCGCACGGCAGACTTTTCTCAGAATATATGATCCAAGAAAACCTCCAAAACTTCAGAGTATAATGTTCACCTTTCCTGGTGTATGTCTGTTTATTCCTGATCTTTTCAGGCTGCATCCACTCTTTGGCCACTTTATTAACTCACAGTAGGTTCAACTGACCCTCTGTAACGCCTATTGTAAAAATTATCCAGGAAAAAAGGTATGAATTATATTTAGATTGGGCATAACTTTGAATGTTTTTTAAAGTATGGCCAAGGGCGCCAATAAATCTGCAGTAGAAAGAGTGTGAAGCTGTTTTTGAGCAGAAAAGGCAGAAAATTGATTACTTTCCCAAAGCAGAGAGGAGATAACTTCTCAGCTGGCAACCTTACTGAAAAATCTGCAGCGCTCTTTCTCTTCCTCCCTCTCCATCTCTCTCCTCAACATCCAATAATTCATTGATGGAGTACTTTACCTTGATGCCTTCTGGCCGAAATAAATAGAAAACAAAAAAAAGTACAGTGCCGGAATGATCCAATTTTCAGGAGATTTGAAGGCTCAGAGCTCAGCTGTGCATACATCTCTCATTTCTCACTGTAATGCCAACTATAACATGCCATCTAATTTTGCACTGGGACCGTCCAAACAGAAATGTTGAATCATAACCATCTAACCAAGAGCGTAAGCCTTTTCTTTTTACTGGGTTTGACCCAGCTTAATGAAACGCAGTGCAACACGTCATAACGGGATTCACAATGAAAACAGCGATGTTCTTCTGTTTTTTTTCAAGCCCCATTTTTGGCTGTCTATGTAAACAATGAGGCAGTGGCAATGTTGCACTTACTGAAGGTCACCAACAGGCCGAAGGACAAATTTACTTCACATCAATTAACTGACAAAAAAACAAACAAAACTAATAAGCGTGACAAAAAAGGATACGGTTAAATACAAATTCCTGTATTAATTAAACTGTGCTTATTGTATAACTGTTTTCCATGGACCTGGTTATGTCTCCTACATTTCACATAAATGATTTTAAAGTACTTGGTGCCAACATTTTGTTCATAAACTCATAAAGAAACTGCAAGCATGAGAGAATACTGCAGATAAACCACAGTCCTCTCCATGTTTAAACATGGGGTCTTACGCACCATGTTTATTTTTATTTTGATGAGTTAAAAGTGCCCAAATTAACACAACAGAAGATGATCCCATGTTCTAAGTTGCAGCTTAAATGTAGCGACCTTCATAAAACGAACTCTATGTTCACAGCAGAAGATAACTGCACGAGTAAAATGCTGCAGTGGAAGAAGGCCAACGTCAGCTGGCCCCTCTGTTGGTCTCCTGCAACAGTTAAACTCATTATATGTAGGCTCTGCTTTGAAATATTCTTCACCTCAATGTCTTTGGTTTGGAGTTTAGTGTCCTTCCTGTGTTCTTGTTTCTACATTAAGATGTCAGCTTCACTTTACTGTTTACCAGAGCTGTGTCAAGTTACTGCTGATTTACAACCGATATTTCCTGTTGTTGCTTTATCACATTAAATATGTATGCTGGATGCTGTTGTGCAGGTAAGAGGCTCTTACTGTGACAAGCACACCTCCAGCATGTCATCAATATTTGTACCCTGCTGTCTGGTGCAGTGGAATAAGAAAGTATATGTGTAAATGAGTGGGGAAGATCTGTTGCATCATACTTCATCTTCATTTGTGTGCATGTGTTTTTCCTGCAGCTCCATTTTCTTCGTCACTTCCGCTATCCCACGTTGTCAGATCAGTCCTTTGGAAACTTGTGTCGTCTCGTGTCATCTTTCAGACCTCCCAATACACAATTGTAAGGGTTCTGTCTTATGTCTGTCCTATCTCCTACATCCATTTGGGACATTGCTCTTTTAGGTGGCCTCTCATTATCAGAGCTGAAGTCCCAAAATTTCTAAGTCAAACTGTCATTACTTGAATAATGATCTTCCATTATTGAAACAGCATTTGCATTGTGCTGGTGAGGGTGAGGGATGTTAATTGTGATTTAATTAGAATGTCAGTTGGAATAATTTGGTTTACTTACAGTAAATTATCACAGCAATTTAGATAAAAACACTTCTTGATTTAATAACTAATCAACTTTAAGTCGCCTACAGATGAATGTCCTGGAAAATACTGAAGCATATTGTTTTATTTCAATTCAAACTCTGTAGCCTTGAAACACTCAAGAGGTCCAGACTTGGTATAGACAGAAGGGCAAAAACACTGGAGCACCATCGCTGTTGTTTACCAAAAGGAGAGCTGATGATTTGATCCAGTTGGCCTTCGTCTATTCCTCCAGGTACTTTGGGAAGGTTAAAAAACAGTCTCCAAATTTTGGGGAATTTCTGTGGACGCATTTATATTTAATGAGTCTACCCCCAATCTACGCTGTAGAGTTTCTCTCCTGATTTGGCTGTGGAGAGAAGTGAGCGCAGGAACACCACCAATTCCCCAAGATACGATATTTTGCAAGATGAGCTTCCTGTCGATCCATCCTCGTCTTTCCTCCCCCACTTCATTTCGCTTCTTGCCTTAAAAACATTGCACCTTCTTTTTGTTTGTCCGGACGAAGGTTGCTGAGAATAAAAATTCTGTTCAGCAAACAATGGACAACGATGGAGGTGATGAGTGCAAGTAAATATTTGTGTAAATAAATAGAAAACAACTATTTAACGAAAGCTACTTCATCCTTCGTTTCTGTAAAGCCAACATGGACATTTTACGACTCTGTGTTGCCTTCAGCCATCTTCTATGCAGCGGTCTGCTGGAGCTGTGCAGGAACAGAGATGGACAGGAGGAGAATAAACAAGCTGGTCAAAAGGCAGCTCTGTCCTGGACAGTCCTCTGGACTCCATAGAGGAGGTGGGTGAGAGGAGGATGTTAGCCAAGCTGACATGGATCATGGACAACATCTCTCACCTCCTCCATGAGACTGTAGGAGCTTTAAGCAGCTCCTTCAGACTGCTGCACCCTCAGAGCAGGAAGGAGCTACTGCAGCTCGTTTGTCCCGACGGCTGTCAGACTCTTCAACACCAGCCTTAAATAACGTTGCACCGTACTTCATTTCATAGCACCTGACACTTTTCCACTTTTTCCACTCATCCCAAGCCGTATTTTTTATTTTATTTTATATTTTTTGGTATATATAGTTTGTGTGTGTGTGTGTGTGTGTGTGTGTGTGTGTGTGTGTGTGTGTGTGTGTGTGTGTATTTTATTTATTCACTGCTCTTATTTCTTTCTAAAATAATTATTTTTTATCTATCTTACTTTATGTATTCGTATTTGTAAATGTTGTCGTATTGTGTGCACCTTTTTTGTGTTTCTTTGCTGCTGTAACAACTGAATTTTCCCACTGTGGGATAAATAAAGTCCAAGTCCGAGTCTAAGTTGCAGTGTCACGGTGGACCAATCTGTCAGTAGCATCATCTGCTGGGCCAAGAGGGACCACGTTCTGGCAGATGATGCATTGGTTCCCAAATTTTGCAGAGTAGAAGTGACAATTTCCTTCCTTTTGTCAGTGTCCCCAACAGTATTTTTTTTTCATTAATCTTATCACTGCTGTTTCTGCTTAATGCTGGTAATGTAAAACGCAATATGGAAGTGGAAAAATATAGCTGGTGCAAGGAGGAAAAAAAGACGCTATGCCGCACAGGAGTTTCACAGCTATCACATTTCACATCAGGTTTGTGTGAAGTTGTTATTTTTTAGACAAACTAATGATAACTGTGGTCAGACATGTGGCGATGTAGGAACACAAAGTACAGGATTCCGCATCCCAACAGTATTCGTCTGCCGCCTGTCAAAGTCCAAGGAATGGCCACTACGACACACGCTTGATACCATTGGATGTTTTAGAAGCCAATCACAAACATGTTAACCCAAAAACTATTTACGCGTGTTATCTGAAATACAGAAGCAAACGGGTGACATTTCAGTCAGAAAGACAAAACATCATGTTTCTCTTGGTCTGTCTCCGTGGGGCTGAGCTCCTCCTCCTGCAGATTCCTCATTCACTCCACCTGCTGCTGATCACCTGCCACACACCTGGGTGCTATCTCATCTCATCCCCTATCTCATCAGCCCTCCTCTGCTTAAACACTCCGGTCCCGCCGTTGCTCGGTGCCAGATTGTTTAGTCCCCTCGTGAGGTAATTATTTTGGATCGACCGCTTAGGTTATCAAAGTCAATTCTGTTGCTTCAAGCTCTAATTGACCCCCGTCTCTCTCGTGTGCCTGCCGGCCGCCTGGTTCTGTTCTGCTCTCTTTCAAGAGGATCCCTCGAAGCTCAGACTCACCTGCTGTCCTCGAGTGGACGGCTGCTTTTCTTACATGATTTAGCATGACACCAGGTTGCATGTCCTGACCATGATCACTAGCAGCCATATAACTTCATTTATAGTTTATGGATGTGACCACAACAAGAGAAGTTGACACATAACAGTGTTATTTAATTTCATAAATAGTTAGATAATTATGATGTGATCCTAGTGTGACATACAATTTCATCTTTAGAGAAAAATATATTTTAGCAGATGACCTTATAGTTACATATATGTGTAAAGTATGTATTCTACATGTATTCAATTTTAATAAATTGATTAACGTTTGTTCAAATTGTTCTGTATTTGTTTGTGGACTGGACAATGCAATTGTTAAACACAGAGAATCCATTTTTATTTGTAGATCATATAATTGTCAGTTGTCACCCTTCTGAGACAAATTCCTCTCCAATGTGTTAGACTGAGAGATGCGACAAAAATCAGCTGCCAGATTTCAACACTGTACACCCCTTAACGTAAAACCCTTGGAGTATTTGCCATAAACGTTTATATTTTACTCGGCTACCACTGGGATGTCAGAGATGATGTCAGAGATGGTGTTCCTTGGATGGTCCCAAATTGTAGAAGAAATGATTCAAAATGTTATCTGCAGAAGCCAAGCCATCACTTTAGCAGGATAGTACAGAGGACCGAGAGGAGGGGATGAGGCAGTATGCAGTTACAATTGTGGTTAATGGGTGAGGTGCAGTGTGCATTTACATGCTTGGGTCTTGGAGGAACAATTTAATAAAGGAGTGATGAGATCGAGAGGTAAAAACTTTCATCATACAAGTAGTTCGGACCCAGAGATCTGATTGGTCAACTGAACATTTGGAACGTGCTCAAATCATCGTGACAACACACTCTGCTCATCACTGGAAAACATCACTCCGCCTTCTCAATAGCAATAAATAATTGGAATTTAACTTGACATAATATGCAATATAATGTTGTTTGAACTTGCTATAAACCTATTAAATGTGACCCATTTGGCGACATTGGGTCTTAAAATCCTAGCGGCGGCTAGCTTGACCTGTTGACACGGTACTAAAATCTTAAAAATACATGAGTCCATCGATATCTTTTTTTAGTGGATATTTTACTTACAACCAGACTGTGATCGCTGAGCAGTTTAGTGTTTCTATGTGCTGTATTGATTCAGTTTGAGAAACGATCTCTCGAAATCAATAAAACGGACTAGAAATCCTCTGTTGCTAGGGTTGTTGCTAAGGGTCGGCCTACTTCCTGGCGTAGGCCAGGAACTTTATTTACACGTATTGCAATCCCTGCCAGCTGATTGTGGGGAGTGAAAGCATTTGTTGTTGTTACACTGCTGGTTTCACTCTTTTCTGTGTACAGATCCATTTTCCAAGTTCCCACCAGGACTTTTTTTTGACTTGGCTGCCCAGAGCATTGAACGCATGAACACACCAGTTCCCCAGGTACATTATCTTTCAGGATGGTCCTCTTTGCCTCTTTGCCTCTCTGCCTCCATCCTACTTGTCTCCTCTTCCATTAAGTTTGCCCCAATAACCTTATTTAGTGCAAATCATTGTTGCTAGCACTCTCTACAACAGAGTACAAGTGTAAATTTAGCGCGACCCATAGAGCTACAATAACCATATTCATGGAAATATGCCAGGTTGAAATTGACAGTAAATATCCTTTAACCCCATAAACCACACATTGTCTGTTCACACGTGTTTATGTATTGATTTAAGAACATTTATCGTAGCTGGTTACCTTTTGAGGCGCTGTCTCCTCTGCTTCAAGCCATTATCATATATCAGTCTTTATAAACGTTCAATTAAAGTCCACCAACTAAAATGGCACAGTTGTGTTTCAGGCAACATTCACTTCATTGTTAGGACAATTCAAAAGGACCACAGAAACGTCAACCAGTGCTGTAAAAGTGGCATGAAAAAGCATCAGTAATGGTCTCCAGAGCCAACCAGTAAAATATTACACACACACACACACACACACACACACACACACACACACACACACACATGTAGACACACACATATCTCCACAGACGGATATGCACACACACACACACAGAGACCTTGCGGGGAAACAGCAGATGAGATAACATTAAGTCAAAGAGACAGCTTCTTCTTTCTATGAGTCACAATAAATGTACTAATATCTGCACTCAGTCTTTCTGTGTCTTCCTCTGACCTCTGCCTCCATACCTCACTCTGGTTTTCTGAGAAAATAGGAGAATATTTACTGTTTCACTCATTTTCTGCCTGTGTCTTATTCACACAGGCCTACGGCTGTCAATCATCTTCCATTCAACTTGTTTCTGTTAAATCACGCATTGTCGGTTAATTTGCAGTTATCCTGATCCCACATCTGGATTTTCTGTGTAATCATGCGGTGTTTGTTGCCATGCAAGCTGCATGACCTTATTAATGGCAATGTCGGTCAGTTCATTAGTCCACCACTTCGTTTTAGACTGAAATATTTCCAAAACTATTGCATGGATTAACATGGACCTAGAGACATGTATGGCACCCTGACGATTAATCCTGAAGAAAGAAGAAAAAATACTTTGATGATCCCGTCTCTTTAAATACCACCAGCCGCATGTCAAAATCTTAAATTGATGAACATTATACCTGATTATAATATACATCTTACCATTGCTTTTGTGAGCATTAGATTCTTGGAGATTCTTGTTGAGACAAAATGTGAAGCGCATTATTCCTGCGGAAGGATTACATACACAGTCAATGCGAAGACACCAATTTACAAGAATTCGCATCCACTAGAGTTGAAAATATTTAGCGGCGGTTGTCGCGCAAGTAATATGAAGCAAATATTCGCTCTGCGTTTGGTCGGAACAAACCTTGAAACGCATGAAATTAAATGTTTAAGAATGTCTAAAGAAGCAATCAAACCTCACATTGTTGTTTTTTTTTTTAAATCTAAAAAAAAACATCATCAAGGCTGATATTGTAAATATTAGAAATAATCATATAAATATTTGTCTCTTGCCTAAAAGAATAAAAGTAAAATTGTCATAAACATTCCCAATTAAAAAATGTATCATAATTATAGTCAATGTAGTTATATAATAAATGTGTAATACTTTTCATCTATATCATGGTTTTTGGGTGCGGCTACATGAGTATGAAATGGGCCAAAGGCAGAAGTTCTGCTCCAATTCTATACTACATCTTTAAATCTACACTTAAGTAGATTTTCATTGAGTTGTGAGATCACACTGGAAGCATGACAATAATATGCCGACCAAAATGTGTCATGATGCTAAAACTGCCTGTTTTTTGATGACAACTATTGGCACACAAGGCTGTTCAAAAAGACTCATGTGCAAGAGGAAAAATACATATTCGTACGAGTGAGCAATATGGATGAAAGCCTATTAAAGAGAGGATTAAAATAATGACAAATAATAGCAGATAGGTAGCACCAACAAATAAAGGCTGGGTAAAAATAATTGAGTTGGGATGGGATTACATGCGCTACAGTAGCTAACATGATTAATGCATCCCAGTGTATAGCAAGCAGAATTTATCAAGACCACAGGTAAACATGGGGGAAGTGTTGAGTTTGCATTAACAGCTAATTAAAATGGAAGCAGAGGAGAAAACGGAGGTTAATTATTGAAATATGGAAATATACACTTATAAAAAAAGAAATTAGAAAATGAAGGCCTGGATTTTTCCACAATACAGGCAGATGTGAAATAAGACCGGAGCTCAGCTGCATCTCCTTCAGCTTCACAGCGTTAACAACTCATCCACAAGTATTAAAATCCTCTTTCAGATTCTGTTTTACGCTGACCAAACAAATATACAATGTCAGCTCCTCTCTTTTGATATTACTAAACAGCTGCAGCTATCACAGCCGTAGGATCCATACTGTGTCTCCAGTGAGCGCGGAGATCGTAACTTCATGAATTATTAAAATATGTTGACGTGTCGTTGTGATCTTACAGTAGTCTTATTAGCCGGAATGCTTCTCTGCGCAGCAAATGGGGGAGCTGCTGCTCATAAATTCACAGTTCCTGCAGTGAAATCAGTGGGAACAAAGCGGCTGTGCTCCGGATGAACCCAGCACCATCAGAGCTGTCCAGACATTTTCAGTTTCAACTAAGGTCCAAATGGTCTCCTGCTGATTTTGCTCTCTCAAGTGGAGTATATGAGTTTCCTGAGTTTTTTTTATAATATCTGCCGCAGTGTCATTTCTGCAAGCATGGAATAATTATATATTGCCACGGCAGCATGGCAGTGTATTTAGATAAAGACTTACGCATTTGGGGTGTTGTATTACTGTCTTTTGGGACTTCACAACCCTTCTTAAATTGATTTAAAGGGATTGTCCCATCAAATACAGTATCTGTCATATATATATATATATATATATATATATATATATATATAGCGAGAGAGAGAGAGAGAGAGAGAGAGAGACATCACCATGACGCACTAAGTGTGTAAAATAAGAATGTTGTTATTTTGAATAGTTTTTGAACAGCCACTTTATTAGCTACACCTGTTCAACTGCTCGTTAACACAAATATCTAATCAGCCAATCACATGGCAGCAACTCAAAGTATTTAGGCATGTCGACATGGTCAAGACAACCTGCTGAAGTTCAAACCGATCATCAGAACGGGGAAGAAAGGTGATTTAAGTAACTTTGAACGTGGCAGGTTGTTGGTGCCAGACGGGCTGGTCTGAGTATTTCATTAACTGATGATCTACTGGGATTTTCACGCACAACCATCTCTAGGTTTACAGAGAACGGTCCGAAAAAGAGAAAATATCCAGTGAGCCGTAGTTCTCTGGGCAAAAATGCCTTGTTGATGCCAGAGGTCAGAGGTCAGAGGAGAACAGCCAGACTGGTTGGAGATGATAGAAAGGAAACAGTAACTCCAATAAGCACTCGTTACAACCGAGGTATGCAGAATATCTGAACAACACCTGGAAGCTTGAAGCAGACGGACTGCAGCAGCAGAAGACCACCGGGTCCTCCTGTCAGCTAACAACAGCAAACTGAGGCTGGATTCACACCGGCTCATTGGACAGGAGAAGATCGGAGTAACGTCTCCGTCTGATGAGTCTGGATTTCTGCTGCCACATTCAGATGGTCGTCAGAATTTGGCATCAACAACATGAAAGCGTGGATCCATCCTGCCTTGTATCAGCGGTTCAGGCTGGTGGTGTGGTGTGGTGGCGGTGTGATATTTTCTTGGCCCACTTTGGGCCCCTTCGTTCCAACTGAACATCATTTAAACGACACAGCCTACCTGAGTATTGCTGCTGACCGTGTCCGTCCCTTTATGACCACAGTGGACCGTCTCCTGATGGCTGCTTCCAGCAGGATAACGCACCACGTCACAAAGCTCAAATCATCTCAAACTGGTTTCTTGATCATGACAATGAGTTCACTGGACTCCAACGGCCTCCATGGCCACCACATCTCCATCCAATAGAGCACTTTTGAGATGTGGTGGAACGGGAGATTCACATCACGGATGTGCAGCCGACAAATCTGCAGCAACTGCGTGAACAGCAGTACATACTTCTTATTTAGTTATCTATGAAATTCGAGATTGTATTAAAATTGAATAAATATCACGACTGTTTTTAAAGAGAAAAACACTCGCAGCACTACTGAACCACTGCAGGACTATCACTCATTATATGGTTCATTTCTCAAGCATTGTTTTAAAGTCAAAGTCATCCATGATTCAGAGCTGAGCTACAGAAGAAGCAACATATCATAGCAACATGTTCCTGTTAAAGGGCCAAAAGCAACATTATAGAGCAAGCATGCTGGATTTCATATGCACATAGTGCCTCTGAATCATTAATCCACACTATAATCAGCATAATTTGTGCACACACACACACACACACACACACACACACACACACACACACACACACACACACACACACACACACATATTCACAAACATACTGACATTTTATCCACTGATTGAGCAACCCATCATTTGAGTATGTATTTCACTCAGACAGACAGAGGAGATGAGATGCACGATAACTATTCAAATGTCAATATAACACATATGCACATTCAGTACTCACATTTTAAACTATTGATAATCCACTATGTGTGGGAGCATTTCCAGGATCGTTTGAACTGAGCGTGACTGTTCACAGCCGCAACATAATGAGAAGGCCCTGCAGACACAAACACGTCCTGGTCAGCTTAATACTCTTTCTTTTCCCAGATGATGTTCTGTTATTGATATATTGTCAATAGCATAAACAATTCCCATTCCTTCAGTGTCTGCAAAACAAATACAGCAATTAGAGGGTTTGTGTTGCAGGTAGCCGACTAATGACACCAAGTCTGCACTGCTGACTTGATCCCTGAATGTGTTCGACAGCGAGTACACGTCAGTGAAACCTCATTTGAGATCTGGTGTGGATGAAAACATGATTTTATCTGTGGACTCCACTTGTGCTGCAGCTGGTTGCTACGTTACGATGTACTGTCTATAGTTTGATTGTCACAAGCAATTGTAACACTGAGTCAGGTTGCTGTCACAATAGAAAATAAACCCATATTTTTCTGTCATAGTGGGACAATGAGTGTGTTGTACCAGGAGCCTTCAGGTGGGTACAACTGCCAGATAAACACAAAGCACACTACAATTCAGGTACACATGTTTGGACTTTTGACTCAAATACGCAAGTGGTTTATTTAGATGTTTGTTTATTTGTTTTCCCGACACAGATCTAATGAAATGCCAGCATCTTTTTTGCCGGTAGACGTGGAAACTACCAAATAAATCAATAAGTGTGACAGTCTACAGCACATGTCAAACTCAAGGCCCGCGGGCCAAATCCGGCCCGGCACGTCATTTTATGTGGCCCGCGAGAGCTTGAAAGGCATATGATTGTCTTAAAATAATATAAAATAATACAAAAAATAATGACCACGGTCATGAAAACAGTGAACTTCATTCGGGCGCGTGGCCTGAATCATCGGCAGTTCCAGTTGTTTTTGGAGGAGGTGGACTCGGAGCATCGAGATGTGCCGTACCATTCAGAAGTAAGATGGCCGAGTAGGAGGGGGGTCCACAAAATATTTTTTTAGTTCAGGGAAGAAATTGCTCTTTTCATGCAAAGTAAAGGTAAACTCTTGCCTGAACTGTCAGATCCAAACTGGCTGTGATTTTACTGTTGTGTGACATAACGGAGCATCTTGTCCAACTGAATCAGAGGCTGCAGGGACGCAAAGTCATCACGCAGATGTCCGACATGATCACAGCTTTCCAGCATAAACCGCACCTCTGGAAGTCTCAACTGGAACAGGACAATCTTGCCTACTTTCCTGTCTGCCAGAAAGTCTCAGCCTCAGTTCTCGGTGATTTTTCACGTGCTCGGTTGGCCACCAAAGTGAACCGGTTAATTATTGAATTTGATCGGCGCTTCTCTGACTTCAGAACACAGCGCTCAGACTTTGCCATCTTTGTCAATCCTTTCACCGCCGACGTGGACAGTGCGCCTCATCTCCTTCAGATGGAGTTAATAGAGCTTAAAAGCGACAGTGGCCTGAGAGCAAAGTTCCAGGATGCTGCAATCGAGGACTTTTACCGTCTACTGTCCCCTGCTTTGATGCCACAGCTCCGACTTCATGCTGCCCGTGTTCTGTCCATGTTTGGGAGCACCTATCTGTGTGAACAGATGTTTTTTAATAATTCATCTAAACAAGACCAAGCACACATCACACATCTTGTTATTCACTTTAAAAGTTTGATCTTTGATAGAGTAATGTGAGTTTCTTAACCCTAAATGAAATGGATTTATGTTATAATAACAGAGAAATGTGCTTACATATATTTTTACATTTATATAAATGCATGTACAATATGTTTGCACTTGAATAAACAATAATCAAATGCAGAGAGAGTTATTTAACAATATGTTAGGGAGTAGTTACATTTATGCAGTCTTACAGTTACAACCGGCCATTTGAGGGAAACCATAATGCTGATGTGGCCCAGGGTGAAAAGGAGTTTGACACCTGGTCTACAGCCATGCTGTCAGCTCTGTGAGGCTCAGCGTTGCCTGGAGCTGAGTGCTAACATCGCACCACTTCGTATTGGCATTGTAACTTTGTCCTGTGTAAATCCAGAGTGTCTTGAAAAGTCTTCTAAAAATGTAAGGCCACACGAATGTCAGTAAAAGTCTTTCATTATTGTGGTCTTTAATTTGGAAAAGTCAGTTGTCATTTGACCTCAACTGGATCAATGCAGGATCTCGTGATTTTTTTTTTTTTGCTTGTTATAGTTTGCCAATTCTTGATATAATTTTGCATCCAACACAGGTAAATATGTAACTCTTTATTAATATTGTCATAATTTTGAAACATTTAACCTTCTTTATTGCGGTCGACAAAGGTCTCCAAATACATTACATTTTAAAAGTGTGAATATTCAATGAGACATTTTGTAATGCCGGACACATTACTTCTGTTGAATTCAGTTACCTGTTCTTTCTGATATGAGATCTCTTGAGGATAAGACGCACTTCAAACATGTTGTTGGTGAATTTTTCACAGCTTACCGTTAATCCCAGAAGAAGTGAGTGCTAATTTTTGAAGCCTTTTCTCTTCTCGTAAAAGTGAAACATGAGATACAGCTGGGTTGGGTTTCCCCCAGACAGTTAGCATTTGTCATTGTCTTTTTGAGCTCATTATACATGACAGATGTAATTCTTGGTTGATTAACAGATTTTCTTCTTGCTTCATAGCTACACCAAACTTTACAAAAAAACGTCTTATATTCAGGCCAACTGTAAATCGTTATAATGGGTTATAATCCCATTATGTTTCTGGGTTGTCCAGTTCTCGTTAACACGATATCTCAAGAACACCTTCAGGGAATTTCTTCAAACTCTGCAAAAACATTCACTTTGTACCAACAATTAACTAATTCGATTTTGGCAGTCAAAGGTCAAAGGTTAACGTCACTGTCACCTCACATTGACCTGTTTTTGTGAAAGCAATAATTCAGAATGCCGAGAGGGAATTTCTTTAAATTTGTCACAGATGTTCACCATCAGACTTTGATGGTCAAAGGTAACTGTGGCCACACAAAACACATATGTGGCCATAACTTAATAATTCATACATTAATTATGACATTTCAAACTAAAATTATGCTTTTCCGACCATTATTCAACAGCAAAACTTAGAAGCAGAAGGGGAGATTATTATCATATTTTATATTTATAACATACTGAATTGGTTTGACTGGATACTGAATTGACTACCCCGGGTGTCCATCGAGAAGCTGTGCTAATTGTGTAGATCTTCTTTGCTGTCAAAATTGTCCATGTTTTAGAATTTAAAGCTTCTTTGCAGCAACATCTATATGCGTTTGGACATATATGCACTTAAAGTAACACTTGAGCAGCTAGCAGAGGCAGACAGTCATTGGGCAGTAATTCTAGTTTTACTTATGAACTGCTTGCTCCATTTTCCAGATTCAAGGTGTTGTCATTTGATTTCGGTGGCTACCCCTGCTGGGTGCATCCTTGCCACCACTGAGCTGTGGGTACAATAAGCAAGAGATTGTGTTAACCTCAGCGGCTGATAAGCCCTCCTGTTCTAACCTGCATACCGCAGATAAATGTGATGGAAACTTTCCTAAAATTGTCCTAAAAATGCCTTAGACTGCATCTACACCGGTAAAGAGAAGCCAAACCAACCGTAGCAGACAAAGCACAATATGAGTCAAGTTTACAGTTTGTGACGAACCCTTTTCACAAAACTGTCACAAACAGCAGACGGTTTTATACAAAAAGTCCCCGTGAGCAAATAATGGGAGAAAGGCTACAGTAACCAACTTTTTCCTATGTATAAAATAAACCAGTAGATTTATATAAGCCTCAACAACAGTCTTAGCTATTTTGAAGGAAAACACATAATTACATCGTTTAATATTTATTTGGTTAAAGTTAGAACATTTTGTACACTTGAATCTGTTTCTATGTGAGTATAATTCTGTGGTTAATAGTTATACAAATGACAGAAATATGTACAATGACTATTTTGTTTCTATTTGATGACTGCATTTACCTGAGGTTAGACAGTCAGTAATTAAACTATTCATGATGCCGTGGAACCATCCATGGTTTCAGCTTTCTGTTCGTAACAAAACCGTGTTTATTTGAACATGTGGCATCATCACAACATTAATCTTTAACTATTAAGAAAGTAATTTACACATAATATAAAGTGTTTCAAGTGTATCACCATGGTATCTTGCATCAGCATTCTGCTTGTGTTATATAGCAGTTATTCATCAAACAGTGCGTGGTGTTGTCACAGTATCTATCTCCTCACTTTTTTTTGTTCTAATCTCAGTTATTTATGATACAGAATATCCAGTTCCAGTCACAGATAATAAACTGTTGTCTTTCAGTGAGTTCTATGACATCGGTAAAAAAAAAACAAAGCATAAGCAAAAAAATACTGACTCCATTTTATTTGAAATTTATTGCGCATCGAAATGCATCCATTGGTACAATGTGGTTTGAATTTTAGAGTTTCAAAAATGTAAAATCATGTACAAATATTAATGATAAGGAGTGTGTTTAAAATTTGAATTCGCTGTTAACTGAACTCTTCAGTGTCTATTGTATAGGAAGTAGTGAATAAGTGATATCCTAATGATGAAGGGTGACAATCATCACTGTAAGTCCATGTGACTTCACACTCACAGCTGTTGGTTCATGTGTGTTTGAATCAGTATAAACAAGCTGCAGTGTATTTATAGTTGTTCTATCCTGCTTCAGAGCAAACAAATCCAAATGCAGTTTAAAAAGAAACCTGAGCTTTTAGAATTAGCTGAAAGCTGTGGAGAAATGGGTCACCTTTGTTTGACTTTGGGCTTATGTGGTCTTTTTGACTGAACACTTCATTACTGACCTAATCCAGTTTATTCATAATAACAGACTACAGTGGCTTCTTATGATTATCTGTGCTTTAGCATTCATCCAAGTGTGTGGAAATGTCTATTTTCGGTCAAATCATTTAGTTTTCATGTTGCCTCTAAAGGTCAGGCCGAAATTAGCTAAAAGGCCTTTCTCTTCACGGAGCCTCCTGCAAAAATGATTGGAAGCCAGTGTGTTTGTGTGTTGAAACTGTTAATGAAGGATTTTGTAGCAGACTCAGAAAGGAGCAGTCTTTGCTCCATTTAGCCAATATTTAAATAGATTATGGCCCAGGAGTTGGCTGGCTAGATTTTGGAATTCTTCCTGCTGCAGCACTCAGACAGTCTGACTTTGCTCTGATTTCTCTGCACTGATGTTGCCTGAGCCCTCACAGTTTTTGTTTTATTCATTCTACATCATTAAATGTTGAATCCCAAAGGTAAATTCAAATTAATTATGCTTTAATTAAACAGATTACATAAAATAAAAAAAACAGAAGTGTCTGTTAATACAATGTACATCAGTGGGATGTTGGTCCTTCGTGGTGCCTTTGATGAATGGAAGATGTGTCATAAAAACAGAGAAGATTTAAGTGATAGAATTTGGGTCTTCAGACACAATTTTTTTAAAGATGAGAAAATCAATAAGCAAGTGGCCAACATGTAGCTGGCCTCATATTCCTCAGAAGAACATCAATCTACAGTAGCCATAGGGTAACAGTAATAACACCAACACATTCACAAGGAGGTTTTGGTTATAAAACATAAGTTAGCTGCTTCCTTTTGCTTTCTTTAAGCAAAAACCTGTCTAGAATTATGAAATGGGAAAAGTCAAACCACTGGACATCACATCATTTCTATGAGGGTCTTTCTTTTTTACAACAGAAAATATTGCTTTTTTTATGTGGCAGTTGTAATCCATCTCAAATACGTTGGTATCAGCATCTTCTGTGTTAGCCATTAAGGAACAAGCAATTGTAGAACAGACATGTCAACGGAATTATACAATTTAGATTTTTGCTTGGCAAACAATGTCTTGGCCACATGAGAGAAAAGATAAATTAACTGTAAATAATCCAACTCAACACACATCTTGCTCACAATTCTTTAGCGATATGCGTTATATTAAAAAAAAAAAAAATGCTATATGCTATACTGATATATTATCACAGAACTGAAACCTACAACAATGTATTTATTGCCACTTGGGGGCAGTAGATATGGCAAACCTGTCACCAAACAACCCGTTTTCTTCCAAGGAAGTTAAATACTAGGATGATATTACCACACCCAAAATCACTGCATGGATATACATTGTCTGCTTTCCTGTTGTTGCATCCCACTGGTCGTAAATCTCAGGTTAATTTGAAACTGCTGGAGCAGGCTTTAACCAATCAACATTAATCACCATATACGCTGAAACTTCATTAGCACTTATGTAAACAGCGTTGCCAGACTATAATCACAGGGAACTAAAATTAACTGTGAGCAATAGTCTAATGGAGCCAAAATCTTCAAACACCGCCATTTTGTCAAACTCATCATTTTCATTAAAATAGGTTCTTCATGGTCAGACTGGAGCCACCATCTTTATTACTCCATTACTTTCTAAGTAAAGTAATAAGTATGTCACGTAAGTTACTTTACATACATCAAATACGTTAAATACATTCTGTAAGTAACACACCTAGTGGCTGTTTTGAAGTTTCCAATCTGGCATTTTGGACTAACATCTAAATAATTATGGAAATATTTTCAGAGGGACAGCCAGAACACCAATCAAAGAGAGGGAATTTAACAAATTACACTGTGATGACTTGTGGGAAAACAAATGATTGACTTTTTATTTCATGAGAGAAGTTGACACTTTGGAGCCACAGGCTTTTTGGAGCCAGTCCCTCTTTAGTCCACTTTAAGGCACATCTATATTGGCTTCACTTTTCAGAGCGGGAGGCAAAGTCCATTTTTATGCACAGTTGTCAAGTCAGTAAATTTGCCACAAATCACGACACGTTTGTAAATCAGGTTTTTATTTGCAGGTGATGTAACTGGTGTTTGTCAGTTTTAATCCTCCTCTGTGGTATCAGGAGGAGAGATGCAACAAAAATGCAGCCAGATTTCAACACTGTTCATGTTACGTGCCTTAAAGAAAAAAATCCTCCCAAAAAACATTGATATAGTGGCTGTATGGGTCGTGGGACGATGCCGTTTTGATGTAGAGACTTGGAGAGACAAGGACTCCCTCAAAACAACATTACATAACGACTTATGCATGGAAATTATTAACCTATTTCATGAGAGAATTCAAAGTTTTTTGAGTGAGTCTAATGGAGCCCGCGGTTTTTTGGATTCAGTATTATGACCTCCTTTGTCGTCTCGGGTGGTCATGGTGCAGACACCAAAGGGCGCCTTGTGTGTATCTCTGTGACGCAAACGACTTTGACAAATATGACCCCGTGGGAATGAGAACGGGCTGCAGCACACAGTGACTTATTTACACATTCAACAGGGAGCGAAGAGACTCGTCATTCATTTGTACCAATATTTCTTTACACACAGTCCAATAAGGTGTCGTATTTTACTTTATTACAAACATGTTCTTACTTTTGAGTTGCAAAATGCTCCTCGATGCTTACCTGCTAATTGCGTACTGTATAAAACCAAAACAATGAACTAAAACAAAAACTAAAATTGTTATGCTTGCTACCACCAAACAGTAATACAGGCACTGACACATTCAGGCTACTTTCTAACATTTCTCCAAACCCAGAAACATATATGTCACCATTAAAAGTACTCATCCATGTGGTGGTTCCAGTATTTTATCCAGCCAACTCAGGTCTGTTCAGCCAAAACACGAGCAGATAATAAACTCATCATCCACAATAGATAAGGGTTGTTTTAATATTACTGTATCCTAGCATCAGGGATATGCCTTCACTGTTTCATACAGTCAACAAATTGCTTCTTTTATAAACAGATCAGAAACAGGTGTGTTGGTCGTAATACATTGGCCGTGGTCTGAGCGTGGATGTCATGGTGACACTTTTGTTTCGGTTACTCAGCTGTTTGCTCTGTAGGAAACAGGTAGATAGGAGAGCCAAGCTTGCTCGCAACACGTCTTATTTCTTCCCCCTCCTCTCCTTATTGCCTTTTCTTGGCCCTATCATTCACATCTCTTCTTCATTCCCTTGCTCCCGTCTCCTCTTGCCTTTTTATCTCCACCTTTTATCTCCTGCTATCGTTACTGTTCTCTCTTATTTTTCATCATCGCTCTCTCTCGCTCTTTCTTCACTTCTCTCTCCGAGGGGCCAGATGTGTTCCTTCTATGATTTATTCAGATGCTGAGATTGGGACTGAGAGAGTCGGCTGCAGGCAGAATGCACTCTGCTTGAATTCAAATCCGTGAGTATACTTCTTGCTGTCATTCCTTATGCAAATTAGTTGTTTTCCCTCATTCATATGAATTATGCTTTTTACTTTTTTGAATTAAAGGAATTGCATCATAAGAGACGACATGACATAATTTCTCAACATCTGCTGGTTTGTGCTTAAAAAGACAAAAAAACAGCAGTAACCATTTACCAGTGAAATTGAGGAAATTGCTGCTTACAAGTGAAAATGTGCAAAAATATCTTTGTTAGAATTATTATTTCAGTTTAATGTCAACACTTATCCCATAAGGACAAATCATATATCCAATAACAAAATGGTGCATGAGTCATGGTCAGACTGGAGCCACCATCTTTATACATATGCATGTATAAAGTGGAAACATCTTGCTGCTGTTAATGGTCCTGGAGTTAAATATTTTACAAACTATTGACAAGCCTGCAGGCATTTGAAGTCTCACAGATGCCTCAGCGTGCAATTAATTCATTTATGGAGACCCTGCATTGTTGAATGCATTGGGATTATAATACAGACTGATCAAACAGACCACATTTGGAAGTAGCATTGTGATCGGGTCTCTGCCAGCGGTCATCTCAGGGAAAAGAAGCACTTTTGCAAGTGGATGGTACTGAAATAGACCCCGGTTCCCCTCCTTTACTGTGATTGGATGGCTGGTGACAGTGACAAGGGATGCGTTCACATTTTCCAACTGTCATTGACTGTAAAATAAACGCTGAATGTTCAGCACTCAGCGTAGAATAAATGCTCGGCCTCTCGACAAGCTGCTGGCATTCATTAAAACAATCTAAAACATATGCTGCACTCGTGAAAAACACTTTGATTGACACAAGCCTTTGGTAGTTGCAATGGTGGTCTAAGTCCAGGAGGGAGGAAAGAATGACTGCAAATGATTCTTTATGGAGTGTGACAGACCCATATTCTCCATTAGCTTTACACAGGTAGGGTAGTCGCTGGGCTCTTCGCTGCTTCTTTAAGGCAAAATCTGCTTCAGCTACTTTGAGATAGATGGGTTTTATTGGTGTACAGAAACCTAAAAGTGCTACAGATAATCAGTTGAAATGAGGTCTGGGATTTGACAATGCCATTCCAGGACCTTTAAACATTTCCCTTTGAACCACTCCAATGTAGCGTATCCAGTGGGTTAAGGGTCTTTTTTTTCTGCTGGAAGGGGAATCTCAAACTGAAACAGGTTGTCTTTTAGTATTTTGTGCCATTCTCTTTTCCTTCAACCAGTTTTCCAGTTTCTGCTAATGGACACCATCCCAATGGCGTGTTACTGCCACCCCCATGTTTCAATGTGGGAATGGTGTTATTGGGGTGATACAAAATGTTGGGAGAACATTCCTCCCTGTTTTTTGTAACGTTCGCCTCATGCAGTTTGAACAATTCTAACATGTTTTGTTCTTTTTTTCTTTAAGCAATTTTTTCCCAGCACTCCTCCAAAATGCTTTCCTTCGTGAGCTGTGTGGCCTGAAGTAGTCCTATGAAAAAATACTCCCACGTCCAGCCAGCTGTAAATCTTTGCAGCTCATTCAGGGTTAGAAAAGGAAATAAAGTACCAATTCAGGCAATATTACCAAGGAGTGTCTGCCTCTCCTCATCCCTGCAGAGTTGGTTGTAAAAGTTACTTAACAAACACACGTACACACCCACACCGGAGGGGGCAGGTCTTGTAATGCCCTGGCTGTCCATAATCTGTTATCTTAATAGCGTCTGTCGAAGCTACTAAAATACTCTGTTGGAATAAATTAACATTTATAATCTTAGAATCATTACCACTTTTGTTGTTAGCATTGTTGTTAGCATGTGACTTGGTTTCTGTTTTTTATATTTCAAAAGATCATTATTATGGTTTTGTATTACTCTGTAAGGCTCAGCCTTAATAATGTTACTTATTGCATTTTTAATATGTATATTTTGAAATAATTAGATTAATATCATGATTGGCGATGACTAATCGACTATTGGCTTGAACTAACGATGAATAATCGATTAGGAAAATCTAGTCAGGTACAAATGCTACACCATCAAAGAGACACTCACCACTGCAGATGCAAAAAGTCTCACGCTTACTTTGGAAATAAGAAAAGCTTGCTACAGAAGAGACAAAACACTCAGCCATGTTGCGGATGGACTGTCAGGGAGACTTTGTTGTGTCCAAAGACTCCTTCAAATCCCACATGTTCACTGCTCTAACAGACAGCTTTGCTTGGTCGTTGATCATGCCACTTCCTATGAGAGGGCTGTCGAGGATTTAGTCAGCATCTGTAATGTCCTGTTCAGGTTTACAGGAAAGCCCCCCGATGTGGACCAATATCAGGTGAACTCACTGAAGCATTTATTTATACAGCACTCGACAGGTCACCTGGCCAATGTGCAGATTATTTAGAAATCCTTGTAGGATGTATCTGAAGTGATGATTCATACGTAAAACTCTTCATCGTTCTCATTGGAAACAGAGATGGAGGCAGCAAGGTTGTTGAGTAGAGTATTGAAGCCCAGCTTTAGATTCCAAGCCCCTACTGTAAATGAGATATTGTCTTGTATTGACCCGCCCAACAGGATGTTACAGTCAGAGGATTTGGACCTTCAAACAGACGTCCAGCTCGTGAATATTGTCCCTGAGTGATTATGGCGCAACATACCAAAAACACATTTCTGGATTTGGGGAGCGGTGGGCTGAATTGACGGAAGCTACTGACGGCCACCAGGGACTTGATGATGTTGTTGAGCAGACATCAAGAACACCAGAAAACCGGATCACAAAGCAACAGCGACTGGTTTGTAGCTGCACTGATGCACTTTTTGGGGAAATGGCATGCAGCTTTGTAGAGTCAAGGAACGCATTTATGGAATCCATATCATCTCGACCAGCAGAGCGGCACCTCTCTAGACTGAGAAAGAGTTGAACTCTCGCTTACACTCACTGGAACTACGTTTGTTAATGCTGAGTTCAGTGTCGGCCTGCAGTTTATTCTCAAACACTCGGTCAGCTCCACACCTCCAGATGATCGCAAACTGACACTGAAGGAAACAATTTGTCTCAGGGCTCTTGAAGCAAAGCGAAGTTTCCTCACCGCAGTTCAGGTTGACTCAACCTCTGGAGCTGCTTCAACTTTACGTGACAACTGTACTCCACTCCAATTCAAGCACCAAAGACAGTGTGGAGAGACACTAAGGAGTTTACTGGGGACATTCTACTCATCTGGGAAACACCGTTCAAAGTGTTCTAAACACAGCTTGAGCCAGTACTACTTAGTGTAGTAAGTAGGCTATAATCATTCTAGATTCAAGTTTTTTTTTCCTGAACAGTCTTCTAGCTTCATCAAGGTGGTTGGAAACACTGGGTCTGTTTCAGTGTGTGTTTGCCAACATTGAATAATAGATATTTGAGAGCATAGAATAAAATGTCCCCCGAGGTGTATGCTGTCAAGTTTTGCAGTGCTGTCCATGCGGCTGATGCAACTGTCACAATGTTGTTGTTTTAGTGACTTTATTTTACAAAGCTAACTAAGGCCTTATATTGTTTGTGTAAGGTTTAGGTTGTGAGTGAGACAACTTGATTTCAATATAATTTTCCATTTTTGCAAATAATAGGCTACGCAATCGGGTCACAATGAATTTAACTCTACTGAACCAAACTTAAGTTGAAGTATTAAAATATACAGTAAATATGCATCTTTCTTAAGAGTCTCTTAACATTGTTGAATTTGTCGTTTGTATGGATATTTACTGACAATACAAATTGTAGCACTCCGGTCCTATCACTGTCCATTTTTTAAAAAGCACCTTACTCAAATGTTGTATGCATGTAAAACTGATGACTGTTAAGAGAGATACAATTGTCGGACAGTTACATACAAAAATAAGCCAGTATGTATGGCTTTAGTTCTCTGCCTGAAATAAAGTGACGCTCCACTTCTGTGATTCAATTCAGTGAATGAATGAGAAAAATGGAATTTGAGTCTTATGTGTCTCATCTGCCTTGATGTGTTGAGACATTCCCAGTGCTCTTGAAGATACCACACATCACTGCATGTTCTCTGAAAAAGCTCTGAAGCATTTAGACTTCCTATGTCCTCCTTTTCCCCCTGCTCGAATAGACAGTGTAAAGTCTGGGTTTACACGCAAAATAATGGCCTTTTTGCACAAGAGAGAAAGAGAGAAAAAAAAAGGTATCAGTTTTAAAAATACTATTTAGTCAATAGAATCCTAGTTGACAGTCATTCGATTTCTGGGTTCTTACAGTTTCCAAGATCCAGAATGCTGCTGCTTTTTTTGTTGTCCAAGATCATTTTCAAGAAACAGGGATTAGATTTACTGTAGTACATCTATTAAAGAAAGAAGAAACATATAAAGGCTGCTGCTCTTAATTTTGTCAATGAACAGAAGGCATATGAATACAACTGACGACAACAGTTCCTTGTGATTATTCAGTGAGGAGGGCTGTGATATAATGACTTGTATCAGTAAATATAACAGCATATTTAAAAGCGAGGCAATTTTACTGACATCATTTGAAAAAAAAAAGTGTTTGGTTTGACATTGAACCTGTCTGAGGGAACGTGCCTTCAGTCTTCGCCTTCTGTGAAAAACGTGCTAAGAATCGAGGAGGCACAAAGCCAGTGTCAAGAATAATTGGCCCTTTCGGGGACGAGTCTTCCAATCTAAAAATGCATTATCAGGCTCTATGCATTCCAGCTTCCAGCTCAGTGTGGAGACTGCAGCTGTTCCTGGTTGTGTGGGTGATCCGCTGACATCTACTGAACCCCACAGAGATCAGATCAGCCAGAATCACACTGAATGCCAACAGAATATCAAGATCAGGAGATACCATTTTTCTGGTAATTAAAAGAAAACAAAACATGTTTTCCGTCTGTGACTATCAAACTGTTTGTTCAAATATTAAAGTGTAAAGTAAACACTAGTTTGGACCGCATTATAGTTTCTATGGCCAGATTCACATACAAATGGGGCCGAGAGAAAAGTATTGTTTTTGGAGGCCCTGAGAGTGTTGAAATGACAAAAAAATGTAATCGTTGATTCATAGTTTAAGTCACTTTTTTGGCCAAAACCTCTGGTAGCAGCTTCTTCATAAAACCTGTAAATAAAAATAGCAATATTCAGCAGTTTTCTGTGACACTATGAACGCATCACCTGTTGGTTTGACTGTTCATCAGACCACAAAAGTTATTTGTACATGTTAGTAAAAAAATATGTGCATTTTCTGATATTTTCCTGATCAATCAGTCATGTATTAACAGATAACCGTCAATAATATATTTATCAGACAAATTGAGAATGGAAATATTTGCAACCTTACAATTCTTTTGATGGAGTCTGGGTGTGGATCAAAAACTTTGGGATTCACACTCTGCTTTCTTTTCAGGTGCATGGAGAAATGGCCAATGCTTCCAAACCGGTGGTCACAAAAACATGTCTAACTCAGGTGATGATGTTGATCAAGCAACTAAACTTGGTATATTTACTCTCAAAGTTTAGCTTCCCTCTTCTCAAACAGGTTTAGTCTCGGAATTCTTTCGATCCACCTTCATAAAACTGAACTTTTCCAAGGTTTTTGATGAAACACTTTTCAACAAATGAGCTCAACATAAAAGAAAACAATTAAGGTTTATAAGATGGATTTTGACCAAGTGACCACCTTCAAGAGAAAGTGCCAACATGTAGGGCCTGTGACAGTTGATTGTACACTTCAGTGGTGCAAATTTCTAACAAATGTGGCTATATGTTTAAGGTTTGGCTAACTGCAATGTTTTATTTGTAGGGTGAAATAATCAGTCAAAAATGTATAAAGTAATGGCACTCGGAATGTTGACTGTAAGACAATTGGGATGCCTTGGTTTCTAGAATAATATACAAGATGGTTTCATTGAAAACAGATGAGTTTGTAATTTTTTTTATCAAGAGCTGAAAGCAGGTTATAAGAAAGGGAATGTCTCATCTAACTGCAGAAGCTGCGATGTTGTAACATTGTGAAGAAGCCCATATTCTTGCTTGTGTTATCAGCATTACGCAGCACTTCCTCTCTGTGATGGAGCAGCAAAGCATAGCATATAAAAAAAGGAGCTTGTACAGTGACATTAAGTGCAAAAACTCAGATTTGGGATGCCAGTGTAAAAGTGAGAACGGCTCCTATTTTCCTCTGTTATCCGATCTCAGTGTCTGGCTTGTGTTATCAGAAAAGGCCTACCCTATTTTAGGCTTCAGAGCCCCCATGTCGCATCCCACAGGCTGTTAGAGGACATATGGCACTACAGAAACACCGCCGAGGGCGAAATTATCAATCCATTGCTTTGTTGGAAAGGGCTTCGCTTCAAGACACATGGCGTCTTCTCCTCTGGCTTTAGGTGTGTGTTTTAAAAGCGGAAAACAGTTGTGGAATGGAAATGTGTTTGGGAGGCGGGGTGTTGGGGGGTTAAGAAGTCACTGATTTGTTCAAATGTCTCCTTCAAGATTGCAAAGCTATATTTGAAAAAGCCTGAAATCCAGGGGTGTCACATGTATTCAATCAATGGCTGATTGTCAAGTACTTGACATGGCACCCATAGACTCCCCTTGATAATCAGCAGAGGCAATGAGTGACACACAGACATAATTGTTAAACGGTTAACAGCAGGTGTGCTGTTGGGTTTTTAAGTGGTGGCTTTCCACAATGAAGGAAACATGAGACACTCTACTATAACATCTCTTAACCTCTGGGAAAATTCTCAAAATGTGACTCATCTCCTGCTCTCAGAGGAGCTAGTGCAGAAATATCACTGGAGGGAAGGGCTGATGGTCGAGGCCTAAGACTGTTAAAGCCGCATTAGGTACAGTGAATTGGACACTGGGGGCTCCAAAATGGAAAATGAAAAAGATAACTTTTTCTTCCATGTCAACCAGATATCCTCAAATCCTATTGTTGATTACAGCCAGTATACATTGGTATAGCTTATTGTCTTCAGCAGAATGAAAAACGGTTCCATTCTGTAGTGAAGTGGTAATCTGGAGGATCTGAAGAAATCCTTCCAGGGCTCTGATGTCTCAGGCTAAAAGCTGAGCTGATAGAGGTGAGCAATTTCAAACACACAAAGGAACTTTGTTGAAGTCCATATCAGGCAGACAAAAGGGAAATCAATGAACAAGCCATTGTGTATCCAACATGGACTGAGAGTTTTGCGAAAATAAAGAAAAAAAACATACAATAGTCAAGTCAAGAAAGATAAAAAGGATGTTATTTCCAAGTGTTCTCTGCCTGAAAACAGTTGATTGCTCCCTTTGGGTTAAGGACGGGGTTTCTGCCTCAAGTCAAGGAGTTAAACTATTTTTGGGTCTTATTTACAAGTGAGGGTGGGATGGAGCAGAAGACTGAGAGGCAGATCAGTGCAGCCTCTGCAATACAGCAGATGCTGTAGGGGACCATTTTGATGAAGAGTGATCTGAGCCAGAAGTCAAAGAATTAGATTTACTAATTGCTCTACGTTCTGACCCTCACCTATGGTCATGAGCTTTGGATAGTGCCTAAAAGAATGAGATTGTGGATATAAGTGTCTGACATGAGTTTCCTCCGCAGGTTGGCTCTCAGTCTTCGAGATGGAGTGAGGAGCTCTGACGTCTGAGGGAATTCAGAGATGCTCTTTTGCATAAAAAGGAGCAAGCTGAGGCGGAGGTTGTTTGCGCATCTGGGGAGCACGCAGAGCACATTAGAGGGATCATCCAACCTGGGAACGCCTTGGTATCCCCAAGTATGAGCTGAAAAATGCTGCTGGGGAAGATGATCGCACATCTGGGCTGACTTGTTAAACCTGCTGCCACCCGATCCTGTATGAGCAACACAAAATGGATTGATTGACAGATGGATGTTTTTCATTAGTTTTGTTTCTGATATTAGACTTAATTTTCATCACGGTGGACACACCAAAGCCTGGTGTTCCTAGACCCAAATTCACTGTGTCAATATATGTGTCGGGGTAGGCTTCATAGGGAATCGTTCGCAGTCGTTCCATCCTACTGGGCGTAGTCCTCCGGTTAGTTCATTTTAACCAATGAGCATGCGTCGAAATGGACCGATACTCTGCCACCGCTGCCACCTAGGGGCCCTAGGCCGTGTGCACCAAAGCGTTTTTCCCTGCGCACAACGGATTTTCTAAATTGTTTTTCATTGGAGCGCTGAACATTTATTTTGCACTGCTGAACTTTCAGCATTTATTTCTGGTCACCGAGAATTGGAAAATATTTAACTTTGGGTAAAATGCTGCGCTTGTCACTTTTTACCCAGCCATCCAATCACAGTGAAGGAGGGGCGGGACAAACACACTTAACCACCGACACTGGTCGATGATTAGTCCGCACTTTGAGTGGCTGAGTGTAGAGCAGCATATCTTCAGAGGAAAACAGAAACTGCACACACACACACACACACACACCTCCAACTCCCTCCAACTCCCATTACACAACTGGACTATTTCATTTCTAAACCAGTTCATGTATATTTATTTGTGGTCATAATTTGCCTGAACTCTCTTTAGTCCAGAAAAGGTCAAGTACCTAATGGCAGCACCTATCCCTGCAGCCAACCATTCAGCGCTACAGTGGCAAGAAAAAAGTTTGTCTATAGTTACTATCAGTGCTACTGATGTAACCGAGGTGACACGCAACAATTAACCATCACAGGAACCCAAAGAAGTCAAATCAGAATCAGATTTATTGCAGAGTTTTTATATCATGTGGTTTCATACTGATTAAAAAAATGCAGTATGAGGTAAGAGAAAACATATACAAACTCAGAGAAAAATAAATGGAAATTACATTACATTACATCACATTACATTAGATTCAATTTTATTTGATTTATCACACAGTGGGGAAATTCGGTCATCACAGCAGCAAAGAAAACCAAAAAGTGCGCACAATATGAAAATATTTGCAAATATAAGATAGATAAAAAAGTTATTATTTTAGAATAAAAACAGACACAGACTATACACACAAAAAAAAACATAAATGGGATAAATGGAAAAAAGTGTCCGGTGCTTTGAAAAGAAATGAGATGAACAGTGCAACGATATTATAAGGTGGTGTTGAAAAGTCTGACAGCCGTCGGAACAAACGACCTGCGGTAGTGCTCTTTCCTACACTGATAACTCCTCTGATGGCTGTTTCCACTGTCAGTGGAAAAGACCTCGTACTCACAATCACCCAATAACCAGGCAGATCACTGAGGTTTTCATAGATGTCTTCTCAATAATGTAAAACAAACCCTTTGTAGAAAATCTTCATGTGTGGTTACTCCCCATTACAGGTCTCACTTTCTGTACAGCCTGCGAGTTAATAGGAATAAAATGAAAGCCCTGACATGACGGTTTATCATTGTTCACTGTGGGATGTTATAACATGCAGCATAATTTGCTCTCTAATAATGTTAAATAATGAAACTGATGAGGACAATTGTATCAGGCAAGTGTCCCTGCTGCTCACATTAGTGAGTATTTAAGGCTTCAATGGCATTTTAAAACCACCACTGATGGCTCTATTTTTCATAAATGTTCTCCCATAATGCCCCCTATGTCCAAATGACAAACTGCCTTTACTTTAACAGATACATAATGCCAGCAATGCTACATCACCCTACCACACAAAAATAATGTTGTTCCATATTGGGTGAACAGGGTGAACACAATTAGTCTCTTTTAATGATTGCATGTTTGTCTGTGACTCAGCATATATTTATCTTATGCTATGAAATGTTTATATCATTGTTTAAGAAGTGTAAAAATGCCACAGATTTGCCTTATATTTGTTGTATTTCCTGTTTTATTTTGAAGACATTTTCTGTGGAAATGTTTCCATATGTAATTTCCTTCCTCCATTTGTGTTCATTTCCCACCTGTTTTCCTACTCACTTGTGCATTACTGGCCAGTCGGCCCATCTTGTACTAATAGCCCAGCCTTCCTCTTCTCCAGTTAGCCCGTAACCTGCAGAATAAAGTGAGGAAAGTTCGCCTTTTTGCTTAAACTTCTGCCGCTGATGTTGGACAATTGAGTTCTGTTTAATATGAAAACATAGAGGATTACAGTCTCTCGAGATCAAAAGAGGTCGGAAAAAAAGTAAAACTATACAAGTACAAAGCACAGTGACCACCGAGTCCCTGTGACAGAGTGCAAAGTGTGGCAAAGTCTGTGTAGGGAAGAGGTCAAACAGGACATTAACCCAGGAGACCAGTGTTTGAGTCTGTGAGAAAGCAAAAGTCAACATGGAAGTAACAAAAGTAAAACCATTTGGAAATGTATTTAACTTGTACGCAAAATAACTTATCTGACATACATATTACTCACGAAAAAGTGGGCCTCTTTCTTTCACCCGAACCCTGATCTTAATTAACAAACTAACAAAGTCGTTGTGGCGCCTAAAACTACGATTCTATCAGCTTTTGACAAAACAGCAGTATTAGACGTCACGGGACGAGAACAGCTTGGTTCAGAGGTGGTTTGGATGCAAGTTATATCTGATAATACTAAATCTTATAACTTTTGACAAAGTCAGAGCAGTTTTATGTGACCCCCACCCCCACTAAATTGCAGGAAACTGCAAAAATAGGAAATCTAAGGAAGACTGTGTATGTGTGGTTTCTTTCTGTATTGTATCTTTAATGCAAGGAAATTGCAGAAATTTTGCAAAATTACAAGCTCACACAAGTGTTGCAGAGATGGTGGGATTTGCATCAGTTTCTGTGATCACGCCCGCAGATTCCTGGAGAAAGTGTAATTTTAAGTTTTATTTTATTTTAATATAATTTTTTATGTTATTTGATTCACAATGTTTAATTTTATACATAATAAAAAAAAAAACCCTGACAGACTGTTCAGTGCTTCTTCAGTTTAATGAGATTTTTAGGGCAGTGAAAAGACTCATTTTCACAGTGTAATGAAGAGAGATGCTCATGATTTTAGACATGCAACTAAACCAATGACAGAAATGCATGGCTTTCTTATTAAATGTCAGAAACATGCAGATTGTAAGAAGAAAACCTCTTTATTGATTGTATTGATAATAATTACTTCATTTGAGAGTTTTCTCAATTTGTTTGTGGTGCTGGCAGCTGTGATTGAAAGTGTGCATTAGATTATAGAGACATGGCGTGCATCTTTGGTTATACCATTAATTATTCATGACAGTTTGGCAGAGCTGCAAAGCTATAACTACATTGTGAAGCAAGTCGAGTCTCCTCAGCTTTTTGCTTTCAAGTCAAGTCTTCAGGCATTCAAATCTCAAGCAAGATGAGTCACAAAGCAGACAAGTTCAAGTCAAACTGCAAGTCCTCATTTTTGTGACACAAGTCTGAATCTACAGCTCAGAAACATGTTCAATAATGCATTCTGGTTTCAGCAAATATTCATTCTTTTGAAACTCATTTAATTAATTATTGTGTTTACATCTTAGACGTGGTGGTCAAAAGACTTTTGCAATGTATGTAACATCCTATTTATATATAGAGTATATGACTACTTTTATTTGATTGATAACTTTGTTGGGAAATCTGTCCAAATAAATGTGGTGAATCAAAGCACGTATACAAATAACTGAATCAATTAAGTAATTTGGGTTAAACAGCATCAAGATTGACACATAAAGAGGAGACACTGGACCAGGCATGATATCATAATGTAAAGTATCCTATAGGACAGGATATATATTATTAAACCCATTAGTAAAGTCTTCAGGCTCCAACACTTTGACATTAAAAGGAAAGGCAGGTGAGAGCAGGTATGTCTGCATCCATACAAGAAAACTCAGTCTAGAACAATGTTCACTGTGACTAAGAACCCCTGTTAGACTGTTTGGGTTATCAAGACAGCCACTGTTATCACAGAGACAGCACCAAGGTTAGCTCTCCTCTCACTGTCACCCCAGGGAATTCATAACTGGCTTCAAAATCCAGGACACAGTGACAATATCCTTCATACGTGGACTGTATCTTTTATCTGTGGTGGGACTGCACTGCCAGGTGTGAAGGGGGCCATAATCACACATGATTGTGTAGTTAACTTAAAAAAAAAGAAAAAACAGATGGTTAAGGAAATGAGGTTAAGAGAAGGTGCATCTCTGGCATAATCAAGTAGGCAGCTTCCCACAGACGCAGCACCAGAGGCAAGATTATAAAAACCTCTGCTTCCATCCCCTCTCCTCTGGGGCACTTTCCCCTCTTTCAAAGCCACGCGTTGCACAGAGAAAAATAGAAAAAAAAAAATGAGCTGAGGGATGGATAGATGGTACACAGGGTGAGGTTATTAATTCAAAGCTTTGTTGAAGCCGGCTCCCTCAGGACCACCCAGCTGCTTTTCAGAATGTCACAAAAACGTGCTACAGTCGTGCAGATATATTAAGTCGTTGAAGGACTAATGCAAAACAGCTCTGAGGATATAGGCCCCCAGAAGTGTACTTATTCACAAATCTGATACGGGATTAAAAGGTCGAGCGCCGCTGGGCCGGTTGGGGTTGTCAAATGGGCAACCTCCATTATACAGATAGCATCAGGGGCTGGTCATCAATCCAGCACTGTGTTGGAAAAGTTCCCCATGGGCGTACATGTGTTCCTCTTGCAAGATACTATTCAGCTTCCGCCCCAAGTGTGTGTGTTTGTGTGTGTGTGTGTGTGTGTGTGTGTGTGTGTGTGTGTGTGTGTGTGTGTGTGTCATTAGTCCTGTGTTTAGAAACGAGGAATGAACGATCTTTACCTGTTAATTAAAATGACCTCACTGCTTACAAGCATGGCCTTGTGTGACTGTTAGAACAGGAAATGAACAAGTATAATAGGGTGTGCATATTTGAATGTCCAGTGTACTTATGTTAAACCTGCAACACCATGTATTTTTTGGTATGTTTTTTTGTCCGATTGGGACCAGCAGAAACAAGCTGTTTTGTATTGACATTAAATTGATATGCTGAACCTGTAAGTTGTGTACAGGAGGTTCATAGAGCCTTTTCTCAGAAAACAGCTACCCTCTGAAACAATGAGAGCTTCAACCACAACAGTTGTGCGGCAGACAACAGATGGATCATGTAACCATGCCAGGCCTGCTGTGTGTCATTTCTCTCTATTTTAATATAAATCATTTCGTTTTTTTCAAATATCAATCTAGCCTCGTGGTTGGGACTCAGTGTATTTCAAAATTCTTTCAAAAGTCTCTGATCCATTGAGCCCATGGTTCTTCATTTAGTTCTTACAGTTGTGGAGCTGTTGCAGACATTAAAGAGTTACATTGTTTCCACCACAGTTTTTCAGTCGAATTGATAGGTCAATCAAATTAGATCTCACTTTATTTATTGAATTATATCATTTTTATTTGCAGAATTAAGGTAAATTAGTTGAAGCAAATTCAGCCCAGACTGTTGCAACGCAGAAGATAAAAGTACAATTCATAAATATGCAAGCACATACTGAATGAGGGTAAAACTTTTCAAACATGTATTTTTGATGAACAGAGAATTTTTTTAGGGGTTTAATCAATTAAGAATGTTCTATCTCAAACTCTACCTGAATATATGCATTAAAAAAGTACATAAAGATGATTAAAATATGAGTATCGACAAAGTATTAGATATGTCATGCATTAAAACAAAAATCAAGTAATGAGGTCGATAATGCCTCTGGTTAAAAGCTTTTTTGTTTTTTATTGAAAAATGCGCCTGTTACCGAATATACAGTTTACCCATGTGGGCTTAAGTATAAATAATTTGAAATGTTTCAAATGAACGAGCGAGGTTAGACCTAATTAAAATTTTAAACTAGAAGAATGCACTCATGAAGATTATGCTTTATCTTCGTGGTATTCCATTGTGGGTATAAATAAAGCTTTTTTCCATTCCTCACGAAGAAAGGCCTCCACTTCCTCCTCTTATATAAGAGTGGGTGTTGGGGTTGTCTGCTTGACCATGAATGGGCCTTTTTGTTCACCAGTCACTCTGTGGCATTGATTTAACACATGCCTGCGGCTGCAAAAGTGACTGAGAACGAATCAATGATATTTTCTTAAATGGGATTTATTGAATGGATGAGCTGACAGCCATAACATGCGGCACTGTTCAAATCATTATTTCCCTTTAAGGTTATTTCTCCCTGCAACAAAAGGGCTGTCCTTTTTTCTCCCTCGCTTCATAGCTAATCCAAGGGCACTTGGTTTTCATTTAGCATAATTATTTTGAACACAGTTGCACGGGTGGGGGAAAGGAGAAAAAAAAAGTCATTGTTTTGGTCTTCCACCAGAGAGTCCCAAACCCCTTCCCATCTGGCTCTCACAGTAATTGAAGCATTTTCAGTTTGACCCCGAGCTTGTTAAGCACCAATCTGATAACCTTCAGGAGGAAGCTGGGCCGGCTCTATGTGACTGTTCACAGGGCTAAACAGATTTTGATCTCTAAAATGGATACTTCAGGACTGAAGCTGTTGATATTTTCTGTTGATAACATTCTTGCAAAATGAGCATTTTATATGGATTTTTTTCATTTTATTTAAGAATACATTTCAGGTTTTTGCATAATAGTTTCCTGCGTGTACAGTGAGCCGCATGCAGTTCATTCAGTATACACAGCTTTTTAACCACCTACATGATGTATTTAAAAAAAAAAAAATCTCAAAATAACATGTCTGAACAATAAATTAAGAAATAGACGGATATTCATAAAAACTGCTTGAATTCAAAACGCCACTGACTTTTCCAATAAAAAAAATGACAAAAAATGTTGTCCTAGACAATAGAAATTTTCTCAACAAAATGTTGTGAACATCATTGCATATGTCTGGATATAAATGGCTAATTTATTGCATTTTTATGCATTCATTTGTCCCGCAAAGCCCAAGATCTTTGGAAGTCAAACGACTCCATCTGAGCCCCTGAAACCTTCATGGATGAGACACTTGGGATCATTTTGAAATGCAAAAATTGTACTTGTGCTCATCACCAGTCCAGAGTGACATTTGCGGCTGCTGAGAGCAAACAGCGACTGCCGGTGTCTTTGCTCAAATTGCCCTCCGATGCCAACTTAAACAAAATCATTCTGCTGCAATGAATTTCAGCGTGGCAGTTTCTGTTGGATGCTGTCGCTGACGGCAATCTAGAGAGCCACGAGTGTGTTTCTATGCATGGAAGTGTATTCCTCACTTGGACAGAGATTTGCTGGACACCTTTTTTTTTAGCATAGCATTAATAAGCTGAAAAGACAACTGAAGCCCCGCAGGGCTGAGAAGGCGGACGACCACGGGGGGAGTATTTCTGTCGCCTAACGCTATGTTTTAGTGAACACAGTGGGTGGTGACTCACAGCAACGCTGAACACGTGGTTTTCTCAACAAAGTGCGTTGTTTGTTGGCTGTTAATGTAACTGTATCAAACTAGTAGTTCCATGTTGTTAAACCTCCTTTCCCGTCTTTGCCCTCTGCAAACAATATCCTCTGGCTGCTTATCAGCTTTTTTGTTTTTGTTTTTGAGCCGGTGCGACAAGGGGAGAGACTTGGTAAAAAGGAACTGAAGGATTTGGGAGTCAGGCATCACAGGCTCACATGCAATGCATCCTGGAACTTGCAGCAAAGCCGGCATGGCACCACGAGCAAGAAGAATAAAAAAAAAACCTCCTCTTTCTCAGTCGATATAGCACACACTGAGGTATTTATTGCTCGGGTTGACTGCGTTTACCATCAACACTGAGTGGACATACGCAAGCTATGAAAACGATGATGTTGACAAACGTGAAAACAAAACCTGCAGCTTAGATCTGTTGAGTCACTTGTGGGCTAGCCCTCAAGAACAGCACTGGGCTGTGCAGTGATTGTATTCACAATACATGTTTGGTTGATTTCAGCAAATACAACTGCTGCTGTCTTAATGCTGCTAGACGGCGAGTTGGTTTGCGAGCTAGTTACTTGACGAGCTTTCTTGCATATATGACACTTACCTTGGGAAAAATTCTCAAAACTCAATAATGTTGGGCTGTGTGTACCCGGTGAAGCCTTTTGTATTTGTATCAGCCACTGAAAGAACGTCCATTCTATTCAGAGGATCAATAGTGGGTGGTTTGCCCGTGGGATGGGACAACATGGTTTAGTACCTGCACCTCAGGCACCGTGTGCGTATGCATGCAACGATATCAGTATTTGACAAAACTTCAATATTTGATGCCCTGGGCATTATACAAAATGACTTTATTCATACTGCAGACGTCCATGTTCGTTTATCCTTAGGTTTATGCAAATATTTGTGAAATAATGATTTCTGTCTCTACTGTGGACATAAAAGTGGAGGAGTTTAAGACCAAAAAACCACAGAGCGCAGCAGACAACACGTAGCACGCTGATGTCTATTACACCTTTGAGTTCCTCAGCGGAGCAACTTGAAGTGCCTGTCACGTTTCTTCCTGTCCGTTAAGTTCCCTGTGTTCATTCGTTTTCTTAGTTCATTTCACTTCCTGGTACATTTTGTATACTCACCTCTCCTCTCGTTTCAGGTGTCTTCACTTCCGCTCTGTGATTGGCTGCCCCGCCCTGATTGTTTCCACCTGCGTCCAATTGTATTTGTGCCCTCTTGTGTACGTAACATGTCTTTCCTCCTCCTGTTAGCCAGTTCGTCGTGTCCCTTTGCCTGTTTGGACTGATTGCATGTTTTTGTATTTTGGGACTGATTACCCGACACTGACTGTGGAACTCCTTTTTGTACCACTTCCTTACGGGCCTCTGTAAAGACTGTCTTGATCTGATCTCGTGTCTCTGAGTCGTGCTTACAGAGTCCAGTCTCTGTGACAGAACAGGGTTTTTTGTGCACGTGTGTGTTGGCAGACGTGACAACTGACACACGTAACTCAAGCATTTCCCCAATTCTTCATCTCACAGCAGGACGACGTCCTCCTGCTGGTGGAGACAAATAAAACTCAAAACAACTTGGTAATGCTCACATATACTGTACTGTAATGAAGACCAAAACATGCACACAACGTTTAGGGATCGGAACAAGTAAGCTGTTTTGCTCTTAACCTGTATAATGGTGTTTGATTTGTTGAGCTGAAATGATGAGTCATGCCTACATTTTCAAGGACAAATGAAACGTGGACACAAGCAGAGATCCAGACCGGTGAGCTCCGCTGTATGGACACTTTTTAAACCCAGAGACGACATGTCACGCAGCACGAGGATTCAAGGTAAATATAGTTCTGTTTGTGCCCTTTTGTTTCATTCATCAACAGCATATCGAGTTAAGTGAAGATTGAGAAATAAATCCCCACCACTGGTAGTCACTCATCCTGACAGACGGATGACCTTTTTTTTCTTATGAAGGATGGATTTGGCAGAAGACAGTAGGTTTCATATAGAGTCCAGGATGTGCCCTTTCAATTCAGTCATCCAAACACATTGTGCTCTCCACATTAACTGTGAATTAGAGCTTCCCCAATGCTGCAAGACCCAGTGCATTTTTTTTTATTTTTATAATTTTCATTTAGCATATCAAAACAGGCAGATTCAGAGGCAGGAAGAGAGGAGCGGTGGCTAGCTTCCTTGCACCATATTAAACCCTGGTAGACCTCTTGTACTTCATTCAATAACACATACTGCGTGCACCCACAGAAACTGAGAAATCACTTGCTGGTCCATGCCCTCGGGATACTGACAGAATGTTGGTACACTTTATTTTTTCTTCCTTTAACAACACTGAATAAGACAAAAAAAAAAGACTGTTCTTCCTGTACACTCTGTACAGAAATGACCATTTCTATCACCATTATTTTAATCACTCTAAAAGTAGTCGACCTGCACTAACTCAATTATTTCCGGATCGTTATTATTTACTGTCCTCGCAAACAAGAGACAGAAAAAGCAGTTACAGCGAGTTCCAGAATCATTGTTCGACTCAAGTGTTTTCCCAGTGTTTGCATTCACTCTGTGAATGTTTGCGACACACACACTTTTTTTCTTGGATTTTCAGTCCATGAGTTATGACTCATGTATGAGGCACTCTTTCTGTTCAGCCATGTTGGTTTTCAGAACTTTTCTTTAACCAGAATACCCCAGTTTGTAAAAGCATTTTTTTTTTTAGAGGAAAATGTTATTTTCATAGTAAAAATAAAAAAACGTATGTTTGCAAAAACACAAAAGTACCTTTATAGTATTAGTAGCTGGTTAATGAATGGAGAATTCTAGCTGTTGTAGTAATATGTGATAGCTGGCACTCTAGGCTCAATGCTTTTTTTGTCAGGTGTTTTTTGTTAAGAATCATTTTCTCGTAGTAGAGCTGCGCAGGTAATTCATGCCATCTTTGGTTGACTGCAGTACTGAAGAGAAAATTAATATGATCTCAAAATACATTTTCAACAAAAAGGGGTTGTTAGAAAAAAAAAAAAACAGCATCAACTCTCAGCAGACAACTGCGCCTCAATGTCCACTCTGCAGATGGGGCACTTCTTATTGGTGAGGAGCCACTGATCCACACACAGCTGATGGAAGCTTAGTTTTGGGCAAAGACTGGAAACAGGGAAAAACAGTTAGTCTGGTTCTGTCAAACATGGTACAAAGAACTTGTTTTGCCCTGCCAAGACCAGCATGTACAGTAACTCCAGTGAAACGACAACATGTCATTTTTACTTTGAATAAACCATGTTAATAAGTGAACTTGAAAGTTGCTGGAAGGTGGGTTTTGTTTCCTTCAGGCAGAGCCAGGATAGCTGTTTTTGCCTCTGTTTATAGTCTTTGTGCTAAGCTAAACCAGCTAGCTTCTGGTGGTATCTTCTGGATAGACATGATGGTGGAATCAATCATCTCATCCAATCTAACTCTAGCCAGAAAGCAGGAACAAATACAAATATTACTCTAAATCAGATGCATATGTTAGTATGTGGAGTCCAATAGCAAAACTCTCTGGGGAGTATCCACACATTCTTCTCTTTAACCCTTAAAAGCATACCTCATGTTGTTAGTAACCTGCAGCTATATCACATCATGGCTAATTAATTCATTTAATTAAATTAAACTGTCACTCCTTGGAGAGGCAAAACCCATGGCAAGTAGAGTCCTTGAAGCACTTACTGCACCACTTACTGCTTTGAGCACATGGTGATAATGGAAGGTGTCTCACATTAGTGTATCAGCATTTGTATTAATTTAGATATATTAGGAGAAGAATGTATATATTTAAAAAAAAAAAAAAAAAAAAAAAAAAAAGTTGGAAAGAAATTCTACCTGAAACTATATATATATATTAAAAAAAAAAAAAAAAAAAAAAAAATCTTTTGGAAAGCAAAATTTCCATCACGACTTAAACTACTAACATGGCAAACTACATGCATGTGTCGAAGTCATTCTACACATCTGAGTTAGCACCCTGTTTAAAAACACATTCCTTCTTGAAATATTGATGCTGAAAGTTTTGAGACAATAAATCAGGGTGTAATTACATTGTTATTACAAGTACGGTTGTACACCCTGTTGAAATTATAACAACATACTTGTATTATTGTGACATTTCTGTCGTTATTAAGACAAGCCAACATATTTATTGTTACAAACTTATTCTCCATGTTTTTTCCTTAGATAAAGTTTGCTGACTTCACACCTCTTCTATCCTTTGTCATTTTTATTATTTTTTAAACATGCTAATGAGTTTTATTGAGGAGTAAACAAAACATTTGTTGTAGACAATGATGTAGTTAAAATGGACTAAAATACATTGTAAAATGTATGGACATATTGGTTATTTATTTATGTATTTAAATGTATTCCTTTTAAACCTTATGTTAGTGTAACTGTCGATTTTTATCTATCAAAGTGTATGCCACATGTTAGGTTTTTATCAATAAATGTTCTGAAAGTGCCAAAACCTGAATAACCGCTGGTATTGCAGCCCAGTATTAGTAACAAGATTGAAAAACTGGTGACATTTAGTTTTCTCACGGCTGCAGTAGCGCGTCACTCAGAATTTCCTGTCGTACAAACGGTGCTTCTAGTACATCGCCGATGACTCACATTGTGACATTCTTCAAACAGGTTCAAATATAGTTCATATCAGCCTTTTGGGCATATAACACAAGTCATTTCCGCTTCTTTTTTTTTTCTGCCACTTTCTACTCTTCGTTACGTGATTGGAAAAAAAAAAACACTGAAATCTGCAATGAACATAATTATTTTAAATGAGGATATAACTTTAAAATGTGTGTCCTGTATTTTCCAATCACTGAAATGGTAGAATGATTGCAGGTGCAGCGCAATCACGAATACTCCTGAGAAAGATTCATTCAGCAGAGGCTGTTATTAAATAAAATATTCTTGATATTGTATTTTTCAGTTCAATCATTTCGCATTCATTTGCTGCAGAGGAAAATGATTCAATTTGCTACCAAGTGTGTTAAAAATAGTGTTCAGCTGGTACACTTCAAACGGATTAATTCCAATAATCATAACCTCAACGGCCTTTTAGTCAGTCATTCAGCATAAAGCAGGTCAGCTGAACATGGAAATGTCAAATTTGTATACAGGCAAGCATACAAGTCAACTTGCATTAGGAATAATGTTTCAGATATTAATCTCAAATACATTTACTTTGGTTTGGATACAGCAATTCTTCCAAGGAAATTCATATTTGCTCTAATTAGTACCAAATCAAATAGTTTGTTTCTGGAAACTTTCCAGGTGATTATTTGGAATTTACAGGACTAATATCAATAATTTATTAAAAGTATTCACCAGCCACTGACTTCCTTAA